>NC_051433.1:12554631-12556889 GCF_001649575.2 Kryptolebias marmoratus | reverse complement strand
CCCCCCCCCCCCCCCCCCCCCGAAGGCTGGTTTCTGTGTCAGCGTTCCTCTCGTTCCACTGCCAAAATCACATGGAAAGGGAGAGGGCTTGGCAGATGCCTGGGGGACAACAGAGCGCTTTCACCGAGTCTGAAAGGAGGAGACAATGCATGTAGGCTGCAATCCAAAGGCCCATTTACCGATGGAATGGAGTGTGTGACGAGGGCTGTAATGCGGCTCTCTGTCTGGATGCTCATCCTCCTCACCCTGAATGCCACACTGTGCCGTCTTGTTTTGGACACTTCGGCAACGCTGGCGTTCGTTTGAGTCAGCGGCTGAGGAATTTTTTTTATTTATTTATTTGTTTTTCTGACTGTACAGCCCACGTCTAAGACATCCTCTGTTTTTGTCCAGATCCAGTTGCAGCCGGTGTTTTGTCAGAGCGAAAAGTGAGATGCTTTCTTTCAAGGCTTTAATTTCTCCTTTAGAATCTGCTTGTTGCTGCAGGGATGTACTTTTTCTCCCCGACGCAGGCTGATGAACAGAGGATTTTGTTCCTTTTCTCACATTCACTGTAATTGTGCCTCCCAGGTAAATTGAGAGATGGAAGTCACCACAGCAGGGAAGAAAAGGCTTAGTGGCCTGTCGTCGGTGGCGTAGGCGTTAGCTTTAGCCTTTAGCGCACGTCTCTGTTTCACGCTTCCAAGAAGGCTTTTTGCTGTTCTGAGTTGTTTGACAAGTTTATGATAGTTTGTAGTAAGTAAAATGAAACCAGTCAGTTGTTACACTTGATCTCCTAAACGCCCCTTGTTCAACAATTGACCTTTAACAACTGACTGCCAGCCTTTCACCTTTCAGCAGCGGGCGATAATGTTTTTACCTGTGTCTGTGTGTCTGTCTGTTACCAAAATATCTCATGAACTGCTGGACAAATTTTTAATAAACCTTGCAGTAGGTAATCACTGAACATTCAATAACAACTGATTAACATTTGGAGTCTCCCTGATTCAAAACTGCTGCCACAGCCAACCCAAATTAAAAAAAAAAAAAAAACAAAAATAGCTAAAACTCGGTCAGTTTTACAGATTTTGACCTAAACATCTGTACGGTAATAGCTGAGACTGATCCCGAACACATATTCTGAGCGCTGGTTAAAAATTGCCTTTAACTATTTGCAGTCAACTCTGTCTGCCTGTCTGTTACCAAAATATTTCATGAACCACTGAAAGGATTTTAATAAAACTTTCAGGAAATAAGCCTTGGATGTACATCTACAACTGATTTACTTTGAAACCAACATAATTTAAGATGGCCACCACAGCTAAGCGACATTAGCAAACACACAAATGTACAATAGAGAAATAATTAAAAAAAAACAAACACTATAAATGGAAGTAGCTGTGCTAGAAGGGAGGCATCATGCTCGCCACGTTGCATGCCAGAGTTTTAAAACAAAGATCTTGTGCGATCTGTCAGGGCTTGTAGTAAGTGTTGGGCATGACTTTCAGCTACTACCACACCAAATCTTAGCTCAGTAGCAGTAAAATACACTCAGTTAAAGCCATTTTTATGCTGGCTAAGCCTGATTAGCTGTGCCAATAATCACCTGCACCGCCTAGGAGTTATAATATTCTGCAGGTTCACTGCTTGGAGTCAATAATCTAAAACCACATCATGATGGTGGCGTTAAAACAGCTGTAGTATGTTCGTGTCGGCCAGGTGGAGGTTGTATCCTGCTCATGATGCAGCATCTGAGCGGAGCATCCAGCATGAGCACCGGCTGAAACGCTGCCTTCAGTGGAGCACAAACTCTGCTTTTCTCTCTGCTCTGTGCACCGGTCTGTAAATGGAGCGGAGCCACTGGTTAAAAGGAGCAGTGTGGAGGATTTCTTTTGATTATTGTGGTTTCTAATAATGCAAAAATCCCACTTTAGAGACTTAATTTTCACCCAGCTCTACACTTTTCTAGATATTTATAACTATGACATTGCATTTCTCTCAAATGTTATAGTATGGAACTCCAGACAGGTAAATGGTGGTGATAAACACATTCACAGAGCCACTGTTAAAGTAACACATGATGCGTTCTCCTCACAGAGTTCGTGGCGGCGGCTGTTCACTCTCGTTTCGACGACTGTCCAGACTCCCACCAACATTTCTGCTTTCATGGCACGTGTCGCTTCCTGATACTGGAGGAGACGCCTGCGTGTGTGTAAGTTAAACGCTGCCGCTGAGGTGTGTTTGTGATTCTGCATTAGGAAGAACCAACCCCCCCCCCC
>NC_051433.1:12484572-12554578 GCF_001649575.2 Kryptolebias marmoratus | reverse complement strand
AGATGCTGGAGTTAAAAAAAAAAAAAAAACCCACAACTTTTACAACCGAAAACAAAGAAAAGGCAAAGTGAAGTTGATTTTTTCCCACATGGAAACATTATAGTCTGGCTGACTTTATCAGCTTGTTTTGTTGTTTCTTGTGCTCTTTTCAAACTCTGGAACTCTACCTCATGTTGGAGCAAATTGCTGCCATCTGTCAACGGAGGCAATAATAAAATCCTCAGATCTAAAGCTGTAACTAGCGATCAGAAGCTGGACTTGGGGGGATACGGTTTCTGGAAAAACTGCAGATAAGATGCCGCACAGGAAAGCTGCTGCTTTAAACCAAATGAGCAGAAAAAAAACAGACTTTTTAAGCTGTGTTTTCCCTGAATGAAGTCCTGATCGGTTTTTCTGTCTGTGCTGCAGGTGCCACCCAGGCTTCGTCGGGTTGAGGTGCGAGCACGCGGACCTGCTCGCCGTGGTGGCGACCAATCACAGGCAGCAGGCCGTTGCCACAGTGCTGGTGCTGTGCGTGATCGGCTGCGTTCTCATCATGGTGTTGTGCTCATTCTTACAGTAAGTCGTTGAATTTTAGCGTCGTAGCTGACGATCAGCTGCAGTGTTTAAGAGGATAACCCTGAAGCTCTGTGGGACCGCTTCATTTCTGTTTTTCCCTCCTCCTTCTCCTTCTCCAGTTGCTGGTGGAGGCAGGACTGTCGGCGGCGGAGTCGTGCGCATCTCTACGTGACAGAAAAGCACGGAGCATCCTGCTATCCACCGGAGAGTGGTACTTATCTCTGCTTTTCTCTTGGGTTTTTATAAAAGTGCACCATGGAAGTCGCATTTCCGTGATTGAACAAAGCGTTGGGTGAGCACGAGGAGTGCTGGAGTGACTTTGATGACGAACGGAAAGAGCCACAAAGGTCCAAAACATGTTGCACGCACACACCGGTTGTGTCAAGGCAACGAGTACACAGCTTCACTTGGAGGTGGAGATGTAAATGACTGTGACAGGAATAGGTCTGCTTTTGTTTAAAAATGGTCTTTGGACGTCATTCAAAACATGCTATAAGCACTATAACAGATTAATTGTGATTTGCTTTATAAAGTGTCTCATTGGTTTAATTTTTCTCTGTAGCTCTCAGTCAAAGGCACGTTTAATTCAGGTGAACACCTCAAAGAATTTTAGCTGTATTATCAGCAACTTGTTTCCAGAGTTAGTCTGATTGAACAGAATATGTTGAACCTGCAGATTTTTCTTTTTAATTTCAGTCAGAAGCTTAAATGAAGACAAGGTGTGTTTGAATAACTCCTATATTTCTGACTACAGACTAATTTCCCCCCCCATAGTGGTTGTGTCACCCCGGTTCAATAATGTAGCTCACTGATTTGATTTTAACGCTTCTCTTATGGGATTAGTTGGAGAAGTTTGTGTTTATCCTGTAGATGAGCGGAAAGGGTTGGTCTTTAGTCATGTCTCTGCATCGTTCTTTTAATGGGGCAAAATTAGTGTTTTTATATTGTTTTGGTCATACTGAAACAAGATGGAGCGTAAAAGCAGCACTGATGTGGTTGAGTGTTACTCATCACTTTAAGTAGATGCCCTCAGATGCGTTTTGGCAGAATTATGACTCAGTAATTCATCACTTCTATTAGTCAAACTCATTAGAAATAAAACCGAATGAATTTTGTGGCGCATACCTGACGTTTACATGGCAGTCGTTGTTTTTATGGTTTGCCAACTCATTCCACATCCACAAACCATGTTTGATGGATGTTTGAGGTCAGCAGATTTGAACTGATGACGAATTTTGAAGGTTGTCCAGTTTTAAAAATTTTTTTTAGTTGTTCCATTCAAATTCTACTAATTGTTCCTTTTGGAGCAAACCAACCCCAGGATGAGACGCTGCTGATATGTTTAAAAGCTGAACGTGTTTTCAGTGTTAAATTTCAATTTTACACTTCCAGACATATCCTTGAGCCTGACTTTGTTGTCGACTCTTGGAAGGTACGCTGGTGTTTAGCTGCTTCCATCCATGGTAGATCGATTTGGTGGTTCTTGGTTTGTTTCTGACCACCTAAACCAATTCTCGAAGTTAACAACAGTTCAGGCTCTGTTTTTAAATCTCGGCGAAGCAGCTACAACTTCTTTAAACCACTTGCCTAAATGCAGCTGCTCAGACCTTTTTTTTTATTTCCAAATTTACATTAGAATCAGCTTTAAAACACATTTTTGATCTGTGTAAATCTACATACCAAATCATAAAAGTACTTTGTGTAATCATTCAGATTTAAAAATGAATAATTGCAAGCATGATGTTCTGATAATATCCATGTCAGGGATGAGATTTCTGCGCAGGGTGTGGGTGAACTTTGGACTGTAACATGAATATTTAATCACTGCTGTCTTATTTAAATTTCAGTGGTCTGACGAGATGTTTCGTTTGAACTCAAGCTTTCGGCGTCACTGCGTGTTTCTCATCTGTGCGGCCCAGCAGTCCTTCTGGATTGGATCCAAAAGAAGACAGAACGACTGACCCGAGGCAAAGTGGCTTTACCTTTCATGTGACCGCAATCGGGCCTCCTAATTTGAGAGGTGAGATGTTTTGTTGCGTTCTTTTTTTTTTCCTCCCACAAACTGGGACCGTTTGGACTGCGACAAACCATGAACTTGCGTACCTTTGCTCTTTGTTTCTGTGGAAATCCGCTCAGAACTGCAACAGTCTGTTTGAGCCTCTGAAAACAAAGATGCTGACAAATCCCGCACTGGAGGAACTCTGCGTTTCTTCCTTTTTTTGTTCATTACTCGCTCTAAAGGACACGAGGAATCCTCTGCAAGACCATTAACCCTGTGAAAAAGCTAAAAAGCCATGATCTATTTATTTATTTTTTTGACAGCAGTCGCTCATTTCACAATTCCTATTTTTGTCTTTTATTACCTTTGCACATTTTTTTTTTTCTTCTTGAACCCTGCAAACACGGAGGACTTTTTTATGAACTGACGGAGGTGAAAAACCGATGCTTTAAAAGTGTTTTAGTGTTTTCTTTTTTTTTAAAAACTAGAATCTCACGTCACCTGATAGAAGTAGGAATTGCTGAACTGGTCTGTCTGTGTTTTACATTTTCTGGACTTTAATCATCATTTATTATAAACAATAACTTGGAACTGTTCTAACGAAAAGTCTTGATCCCTCCAACGTTGTGACTGAACTCGAATGATTTGTCAGTTTGATTTATTTTTCTTTTTTTTCTTTTGTTATTCCTGAGCTGTACTTGAACATGACTTTTGAATCAGAGGCTTTCGTTTTTGGATTTGCAAGCTGTAGCCGACACATGCACATCCTGGGTGGCCACTTTTTTCTTACGCTACACTTTTTTATTAGTGCACTTTTCTATAAATATGCTTGCTGTTCATATATATATATATATATATATACATATAATTAATGTACACGCTGCACAATGGTGTCACTTGAAAACCGAACGCATCCGCATGTGGAGATGCCAAATATTACACTCTGCCTGAATGAGCACCGGGGGGGAAGGAGGCATCGTTTGGACATGTCCACCTGAGGATGCATGCTCTTAAACCGCAGCTTGTATTTTTAAAGCTGCAACAGAAAACAGAAGAGGGTTGCAGCAAGAGCTTTTTAAAGGAAAAAAAAAAAAGCCTCTGATTGCTTAAAAAAAATGATCTGGAGTGAAGGAATTTAAAATATTTACAAACTGACGTCAAACTAATGCCTGAACACGTGCTTTGTGGTTTAAAAAAAAAAAAAATCTATATGTATATAATCAATGTGATGGTATTTTGTATGCCAAAAAACTGAGAGGATAAAAGTTGTTTCTGTTTACAGGATCTGATATTTGCTTTGCTGACGTTGTTATCATATTGATGTGTCAAAAACCCCTCAGTCTGCTTGGAGTGTTTCAAAGAAAAATCATCTGAAAAGACCTTAATGTTCTTTATGTTGTCACAGCTGGAAGGCTTCCAATATATGTTTGCTTTCCAATGAACAATTAAAAATGCAAGTGCTTGTCTGTGTCCTTTCGTAAATGTGCTGATCGACCGCTCCTCCTGCTCTCTCGGGTTTCTTCTTCGGCCCTCTCTTCAAGCGCTCTGATCTTCCCCGACTCTCCGCGCTCCTCTTCCTCGGCACCCTGAACCTCGGGGCACGTTTTCCACAACGAGCCAAACTCCTGAGTGCTTTTATAGCTGAAGGAAATGATTTGGTCCTCCTCCTCCTCTTCTTCTTCTTTTCCCAGACCCGTTTCTGTTGAGGCGTTTCTTCTCACACGGCTGACTCTTCCTGTTTGTGTTTTTGTTTTGTTTGGAAGCCACAGGGTTGGTGTCTTCCTCTCTAATGCCGCGCTCCTCTCTCTTGTTGTCTGACAGAAAGGCTTCGTTTTAAAATCCCATTATGTCAGCAATTGGATTTCTGCGGAGCCCTTTAGAGCCGACTGGCTGAGCGACTAAACTGGCTTTGAATTAAGCGGCTCTCGCGGTTGCATTTCTAAAGATAAACTATCGAGCAGAGGACGCTCATTGACGGGGTAACACATTAAATAACATTTTAAAACTGTCTGTTCACGTTTATTGGACACCAGGTAGAAGAATTTTGTTGTCGTTTTTGCTGTTAAAGTCCAATGAAGTCTTAAATTGGTTTGGGGGGAAAAATACCAGGTCTGATTCTCCACAACAGGCTGGAACCATGATTTAGATTCCTGGGCCCCTCGATGCTTTTTCCGATCTCTAGACCTCTTTCTTTTTCGTCGGCCCCTTTTTGATCCGCAGGACCGACAACCGCACTATCAGCTTCTGACCAGATGGTTAAAAATAAGCGTATTTACGAAGGTATTAGGCTTAAGCAATCCGGATCTATTCCTGCTTCTTAGCACTGAAACAAATCATTAGAAAAGATCAAGACTGAGCAGCTTCAGTTAAAAGGTCAGTCCAGCCCAGACTTCGTGGAGGTAACCGATCTAAAGAGCTCTCCTGATGAGTCTTCACACAGACCCTGGTGATTCAGCTCACACACCGTGTTTCTGTCTTTATCCGTCCGGCTGAAGTTGTTGCTTTAACTTGTTCCATGTTGCCTACGAACACAAACTACACTGACTTCTGATCGTTGGTTAGAAAGAATATGTCCACATGTTTCCACCTCTTAATAATCGTGTTGTTTTTGTCTTTTCTGAGTGAAATTCATACAATAAAGAGATCTCAAACATTACAATCACAGGTTACGGCCATCTAAGTGGTTTAGTATTTGAAATTATTACGATAAAATGTCTTCCTGTAATTTATATCTCTGTGTACAAGGCCTTCATTAATTTTGCACATTTACTTTTTTTTTGTCTGATGGAGGCACCAAAGTGTAACCAAATCTGTTGTAGTTAATGTAGTTTGAATACTGTCTGTGTTATGTGGCTTATCATTTTAAAAAAGAGCATTCCTCTGAAACTTGTACAATGATTGGACTGGAAATGAGAGGAAAAAGCAACCAATGTCTAAATAGAGCCATTAGAAAGGCTGAAGAATGACTGTTTCAGACCACTTTAAAAAATAAATAAATAAGGAAACCCTTCTTCTTAAAGCATAAAAAATAAAAAAATGAGTGGATCAAAAACTGTATTTATTGAAAAAATGGTGTCTTTTTATATTTAACCACAGAGCTTTACCTCACTTTGTATGTATGAATTATCTCTTTGTTTCTGTCTAATTTCCCTAATGTTTATCAGGTAAATAAAACCAATTTCCATACAAAATTAAAACTGAATTCACTTGTTGTTGTTGTCTCTTATTTCTGCTCCGGGGTGTTAGTTCTGAGGCCAGTCCCGACAGGTGTGTTCCTGAACACACTGAGCTCATGTGACGTTCAGACTGCACACAGGTAGAGCTTACGTGGTTTCTGAAGGTGACAGCTGAGGCTTCAAAGCGAAGGGTTGATTTATACGCAATCTGAACTTTTCAGATTTATATTTTCATAATTATACATAAAAATTTGTCCCATGTAACTAAAAGGTGAAGTGTTTTGTGTAGTGCCATCACTTATAATCAAAAATAAAAACCCCAGGTTGTAAGACCACATAGACCCGCATATCTAAATACCTAACATTAACCCCTTGTTATTGGTGCATAAGCTGCTGAAGTCGTGACGGCAGTTCGTCCAGCGACACAATCCGGTGCTCATGAGGAACGTCAGCGTCTATGTGCTTGTTGTGTCGGTCTAAAAGAAACCCATGCAAGCCGGCGGACCTCGATGCGAGGTAATCGTTCACTAAGTGGTCCCCGACGTGAGCCACGCTGTCAGCCGGCGTGCCGCATTTCTGCAGCGCCTGAACAAAGATGGCCGGACTGGGCTTCGGGACGCCGGCGGCCTCCGATGAGATCACAAAGCTGAAGTGCGACAGCATCCCGCAGCTCTGTAAAACTGCTTCGAGGCGGTTGTCGAAATTGGAGACCACACCCAGCTTCAGTCCGAGAGAGGAACATCTCTCCAGGGCCGGCTTTGCGTCGGGATACATCTGAAAGGAAAGAGCGTCACACAGATTCGGCCTGGATGTTTCAGCGAACGTAAACAATATGAGAAACTAACATTAAACACAAGTCTAAATCACATTTGAAGTAAACTCCTTTGTTCGGTGTGTATGAATGTGTCTAACGCTGCTTACCTCCCAGTTTGCTGCATTTTTGAAGTTCAAATAAGCATTGTAAGCCACAGTATTTAACACGGCTGGATCCTGGACCCTGCACTGGGACAGAGTGTCTTTCACCACTCTCATCCACCATAACTGGGCAGTCAGACCCTGAGATACACCATAGTTTGGATACCTGCTGGAATAATCTCGATACACCCGCCCGAAAGCAGCGTCGACCTCCGCATGACTGAGGCTCAGGCCCAGTTTTTCAGCCTCCTTGCAGTACTGCACCCCAGCGGACCCGAGCACGCTCACCAGGGTGTCTTTAACATCCCACAGCACCCAGCGCAGAGGACTTCGAGCTTGCATTAGAGCTGCGCAGACAGAAAAAAAGACACATTAATAACTGAGAAAACTAAAGACAAAGTGGGCAACAGTTATTTTAATCATTCACTTAGTCAAGTGTAATGGAAAGATCCTAAACTTGTTTAATTTACTGTAGAAAAACACAGATTACTTATTCTTATCTACCTTAGCAGAATAAATCACTTTAGAATGGTTATTCTGATTTTATAAAAAAACTGGCAGCTGCACACAAAAACAAAAATAAGTCTTAATATTAGTAGTAATAAAATGAATATAAAGTGATAGTAATTTAGACTTATCAAGTGGAAGAAAATTCAAGTTAATAAAAATTTCCTTTAGGAGATGAATAAAGTAAATTCCCCTTAGGGAGGTAAATACGGAAGATCTGCTTTTGCGCATGCGCTTCAGGAACCAGAGTCCTGTACAGGTGTGGAAATGGAACGCAGCCCTCACGTATAAACCTGAGCTCATCCGCGGAATTATTTCGAGCCAAAATGTGCGCTCTGCGGTTCATCATCAGAACATCCAACAGTCATATATTTCGATGCTAACAACAGTAACTATGTGACGTCACTTCAGTAAGCTGTCTCCGTTGTCCTGGTAACTGGTTCTGACCATGAACAAACGACCAGAGACGTTAGCTGAATCGACTTCCTGGTTAGGGTGGTATCAGGCTTTTACGTTTTACTTTTTTTTCTTTTTCTACGGTAGCTGCTGTCAACACTCTGTAACTCGACGTACACCAGCTGTTAACATATGACGCCATGTTAAAGAGACACACCGAAACAGAAACCAGATTTGACGTTTTAAATTTACCAATATAAAGTCCTCGCGACTGTCGATGTCGGCGGTTTTAAAATAAAGGTCACCAAAACAAAGTTAGTGTCCCTTTTCTCCTCTTCTTCATCTTGCTCCTCGTCATCCTCTCTGCAGGAGGTTCGGGCTTTTATTGCCATCTGTTGGAAAACTGGTGTCGCCCCTTTTTATGAGAGTAATAAAAAATAATTTACTCTCATTACATATTTTGACTTAATTTTTTTTTCCAACTTAAAAATCGTGTAACTTATTTTTGAATTACTACGGCGTCAGCTAAATAAATCCTCATTCCGTGTTTAAATTGTCGTTTTTAAATACATCCACTCCAGCAGGTGGCAGTATGCAGCCATTACCCCAAACCTAAAACCCGACATACGCGCATGCGCAAACGTTCACGCAAAATGTGCGCATGCGCAAATGTTCACATGTTCAGTCAAGGAAGGACAAACATCAACTACTGACTGCTGTTTATAAGAAATATCAAACGATGTCGTTTATTTTTCATAAACTAAGAACAGTTTGCTGGTAGCGCAATGGCAACTCCAGCTATTCGGACGTTCCGGAGGTTAGAGGGCCTGTTTTGTGTTTACAAACCCGTCGGTGTGCACTGGAAACTTGTGCGGGACACCATCGAGACTAATCTTCTGAAAGGTGAGACGTCATGGTGGTTTTACGAACTGTGTCCAACATCCGAACGTCACATGTCAAAAGTTATATTTTGTAATGACGTAAAATCATCAGAATGTGTCGTCCTCCAGGTGTAAACGCTTCACCTCCGCCAGTCCCTCACGAAGTTCGCTTTTTGGAGGGTTCCAGCGATGAAGCTGAAGCCCCCAGAGGACTCTCAGTGTATGCAGCCTCACTGCCTGCTCTGTCCAAGCATCCTCTAGGTATGCAGATAAATCTGAGGAACAGTCTTATAGGTTATTGACGTTTCACTGAACCTTTGCTGTCATAATGATGTTAGTTTCTCTGCCCCAGAGTCTTGAAAGTTAGTCTTTCTGTGGTGAGAGAAAGGTCTTAGTTTTGTTCTTTTTGGGTAAAACAAAAGACAAAGAAGAACTACAGTGCTGAAAGACTTTGCTGAAGAAGCTAAAACTTTCTGCTAAAAAATGTTTCAGGTTTAAAGCAACAAAGTCTTTCCACAAAGTAAATCTTTGTTTCCTAATTTATCTAATTAACTGTCTAACCAAGTCATAAATTCTGGCAAAACTGCAGCTAAAATGATTTTAGGATTAAAGGAGATCCTAATATATATCTGCGGGGAGTTTTGTTTTAAATAAAGTTAAGTATTTTGAATAATAACATGAAATATTTTTAAAAGCTGTTTAATTGTGTGAATGCTGACTCATCATTCACACAATTTGAATAATCCTCAAAGCTGAAGAATCACAGACTAAATTACCGCCTTATGTTGACCCGCTTACACATTTTAAGGAGTTTTCTTTGTTTTTAAGACTGTCTCCCAGCAGCACAAACCTAGTCACAGCCCAAATGCTTCATCTCAGAATTTACAGCCGTCTTTCAGCTCTTTAGCTGCTAATGTTTATTGGAATACATTTACAAATGCGTTAAAAAAAGTAAGGCTTGGTGGGAGGGTTTTCCAGGAAAAAGCTTCTTTTCTTCAGCTTCCAGCCTTAGTTTTGAAAAAGTTGACCTGAAAAAACAAAAAAGAACAAGACTTCTTGAAGAATGTTGTTTCTCCAGCTTCGGCACAAACACTTAAACACTTGCAGCTCAAATTTTAAAATTCCTCCACAACAAGGTCATTCAGAGGATGATCGATTCAAGTTATTGTTTACTTTGAGTTTAAAGTCTGGTTTTATTTCTAAAGCACAGTCTGTAATGTCCCAGTCAGGAGGGGAATTGTTTGTTCTATATAAAATATAATGCTGTTAAATGATTTAGTAAATCGTAAACATTTTTTGTTGTGTTTTAGTAACCGGACCTGAATTTCAGCATATTCGAGTTGGAGTTGGACATCGCCTGGATGCCTCGTCCTCTGGTGTTCTCGGTATAAGTTTACACTTGATCTTAGAGTGAACGTGTTACATTTAATCAAAAAATATTTAAAATATTCCCTAATTTCTGCTCTGCAGTTCTTGCTGTTGGGAACGGAAACCGAGCCCTGAATGATCTGTACAACACACGAACCACACGGGTAATTTCACATCCCTGCTGGTTTTAAACCAGATCTAAACTCTGGAGTTACGGCGCAGTATTAATAAATTCATTGGTGTTTATTTATTTTTATGCAGGATTATACATTGGATTGTGAATTTGGGACAGCAACACATGACTTCTCTCCCACGGGGCGAGTTGTGGAACGATCCACTTACGGTAGTCAGCTTTGCTTCGAGTCGTTTCTTCGAAGTTTCAGTCGTTGACAGTTTTTGTCTCTAAAAGATCAGCTTGTTCTCCAGGTCACATCACGCAGGACAAACTAGAGAGAGTGACTGCGATGCTGGAGGGAGCCAATCAGAAGGCCTTGAAGCTGTATGTTAGCTATTTCCGTATCAGTGTATCACTTATCAGTGCCACAGTGAAGTACTACGATTACGACTTGTTTTTATCTTTTAACAGGTATTCTAACGTGGACATGAACTCACAGGAGGCGTATGAGTTGGCCGTGCAAGGTTTACTGGGTCCAGATGGGAAATCGGCTCCTATTTTAACAGGCCTACGCTGCATGCACTTCCAGCCCCCCAGATTCACTTTAGGTAAACTCTCAGCGAAGCACAAGAAGCGTCTTGTTTACCAGTTTCGTAAAACATGCGTCCCGTTTGACGCTCGTGTCTTCTGCTTTCCCAGAGGTGCAGTGCCTGAACGAAAGTCAGAGATATTTACGCAAAGTTGTGCACGAGATAGGACTCGAGCTGCGCAGCACGGCGGTGTGCAAAGGAGTGAGGCGGACCCGGGACGGGTTTTTCACCCTGCAGGACGCGCTCACCCGCCACCACTGGAGTGCTGCTGATGTCATGCGGGCCGTCTACAACTACCACTCCTCGAAGAAAGACAGGAAACGCCCCCAGCTGCTGATCGAGAGACCCGTGTTGGGAGCATCCGTCGGAAAAGTGACGGCCGCTCAACAGAGCGAAACGAGTGAAGATGTGTCGGCAGGTGGAGCTCGGTGAGAAAAGCGGCCGTGGGATTCCACTGGTGGCTAAATAAACAAAACTGATCAGCAGCCTGAACTCAACATCACTTCTCATGGTTCTGATCTGAGAAGCTGGTCTGAAAAAGATGCAGAAAGACTCTAAGATGTGTTGTTTTCACAGCTCATTTGTAGCTTTTTTTGTGCTGTTCTGGGCGGTGGGGGAGCCGGTGGCTCAGACACACACTCACATCTAAGGTCAAGTTAGTGTCTCTAGTTAAGCAGCTGTGTTGGACTGTAGGAGGTAACCGGAGTACCTGGAGAAACCCCACTGCTGCACAAGGAAAACAAGCAAACTCCACACAGAAAAGACTTGAACCCAGGACCTTTTTGCAACAGCAAACCACTGCTTTAATCCCAGTCTCACTTCTTTCCTACTTTAAAAAAAAAAAAAAGTGTTCCTTTTTTGCCATTACCCGTGTAACATTGTTTTATTCCGCCACTTATCTGAGTGTCCATGTGTTTAATGTGATACAAGTGTCCGTGCTCCGGTAATGTCCTTTAAACTGTCTCCAAGGCTGCAGCGGGACTTCGACCTGCTGGTCTCATCCTGTTAGGCATTAAAGTGTCCGTCTGATCTATCCTGGAATACTCTTTAATGACGTGGCAGCGAGCCAGTTCTCTCCCTGTGAGCATCATCTGCTGTAGAGAAGACAGGAATAGTGTTGCTCATTGCTGCAGGCTTTCAGAATAAAACGCTTCTTTAAATCTTGTTTCAGTCCATTTTTTTATTGTCTTAAGCAATTTTCAAGAAAGAACTTGGTAATTTGGTTATGACAGTTAATATTTGGATTTAGCCTTGAAATGTGCAGCATTTTGAGGCTTCATTTAGTCCCTTCAGTTGTATCCAGCTAAAAAAAAACCACCCTCCTGCTGGAGGCTTATTTGACTTTATTGATGTGGCGCTATTGTTTTCATGCTCCTCGTAATCTCGAAGGACTTCTTGTCCTGGTGGGGAAAACACAGTTTTCTTTGTTGGGCTGGAAGAACACAACTCACTCCAGGACATGAATTAAATACGCGAGTAAACAAATTGTCCTCCCGGAGGTCTGTCGAGAGTAAGACACGACAGAACAATTTTGTTCTCGATTATTGCACAGTAATGTAATAAAATCTGACACCAAAAAAATGTAAGTCCATTAACTCAGACTATCTAATTATAGGGGCAAGGAATGCGTTAACGGTTCAGCTGTGCCAGCTGGGAGGAGGACGTGTGCCAGTGTGATTTATTTAAACCAAATGGAAAACAGCACAGTAGATATTTGTGTTGAAAACCAGAACGCTAAAATATATTGTACACAAACATTTATATACACAATCTATGACTTGTGCAGAAGAAAAGTTATGAAGCAGATTGATTTTGTGGAAAGCCTTTATTGTTTTAAACTTGAAACTTTTTTTTTTTTTTTTTTAGCAGAAAGTGCTCGACTACCTAATCACCAGATTGTTCAGATTAGTTATTCCAGCTTCAAACAGAAATGTTGATATCTTAAAGACAAAATAAGAAGAAAACATCCAAAATCCAGCGAAGTGGGCGCTGAAACAAAAACAACCCAAAGGCAGAAAATGATGGTTTTGTTTCGGTTGCTCCCCTCTGCGGGGGGGGTCGCCACAGCGAGCAAACTCGCACTAAACATTTGGAAGTTGTTTTACGCCGGATGCCCTTCCTGACGCAACCTGGGCTCGAACCCACAGCTTTGTAGATTATGGCGCCGCGGTCCAAACACGAGGCAAAATGATTAAAAAAAAAAAAAAGCACATTAGCCGAGCTCCCTCTGCAGTTTATTTGTTGGCCCAAAATGTCACACCTAAACTGCAGTGGGAGCTCTGCTGGTGTGCAGATCTTTTTACCATTTTTTGCTTTAGCGAATCCTAATCATGGACTTAAGTTGATTACTGAAAATGGAACAAAAAAAAAATAGAAGCGCACGAATAAAATATATGCGACAGCCGCTTAGTTAATATATCAGATAAAAGAACAAACCCAAACAGGCATAAACTCCAGAGTTAACCTTTCGCCTGTTGTCCCAGTAAAATTTACCAGCTCTTTTTATCAATAGACATATAATAAAAGTAGCCTATCCATAGTTTAAATCTGCTTTATAATAATAAAAAATTAAAGCTGTCTGAATGTTAAAGGAGTTAAATGTTGGAATGGAATTCCAGTCGGGACATGGGCTCCACTCTTCGCAGGGTTCCACCTTTTCGGAGTGTGTGCTCAGCAGCACCTTGACTGGCTCGTCTGCGCCTGCTGGCGGTGCAAAACTGTGGCTTCCTCTCTCGAGTCAGAGCTTCGACTCAACATCCTGACAGCGAGGCAAAAAACTAAATCAGCTCATGTCACAGGAAGCATCTTTATAACACTATCAGATTGTGTTTTATTAAAAAGAAAGAAGAGATTTCTATCAGATTGTTATTACCGAGCCACAGTTTCCAAGGCCTCGACCACATTTTTACCAGTGGCAGCGCTGCACTCCATGAAGCCGAAGCTGTATTCCTGTGGAGTAAATAAAAGACGCTGTGAGTTTGTTTGATAATTACAGTAAAATTCTGCCAAAGAGGTTTAATGCACCATATTTATACCTTAGCAAGAATGTCCCCCTGTTCGGTTTTAACTTGTCTCTCTGCGTGATCGCTCTTATTCCCCAGGAGCAGAACGGTCACGTTCTCTGCAGCAGATTCCTGCAACACAGATGGTTTTGATTTACAGTGCAAATGTCAAGTCACGAGCTGGGCGTGATCCGCCGAGCAGGTGATCCTCAGCGCACCCCTCCAGGTGAGCCGCACCGACGGCTTTCTTTGACACACCTGCACGGAGTCGGGAGTAAACACATGAAGAACAGGGCGGCTCAGGCGAGCGGCTCAGGCGAGCGGCAGACTCACGTAAGCCACCGGGCAGCTTTGAAAGGCAGAAATGATTCAAACTGCTCATATCTTACATGGTGGATAACGTTCGGTCAGCAAAAGGCAAAAGACTGCTGCTCTCGTTTAGTTTCAGCCATGGCGTCCATTCTGCGAACCCTAAATTTCAACCAGTTCATTTTCTAGCCTGCTATTCTTTTTTTGAAGAACGTAAGGAATCTTGCTTGGGTGCCTGACAAGAGTTCGGCCTCTGTCTCTGATTGAAGGATTAAGGGAATCACGCCCTTATTTGTTTTGGTGGGTGTGTCGCTGGGTGCAGATTTACCATCTAAGGAGGGGATTTCTTCCCATCTTTTAAGGCCCTGATTTAGATCTTCTCCATTATTCATTTCAGTTCTCTTGGTTGAACTACACATTTAAATACAGGAGGATTTATGTATGTTTAACGTGGAGTGATAATTTTAATCAATATTGTCAGTTTTATTGTGTGAAAATCCACCTCTGTCCTTCCCTCACATCCAGAGTGTGAATATAACCAACTGATATTAACAAACAAAAGCAAAGCTGAACTAATGAAGGCACCTTACCTGGATGGAGTTTGCCCAGTAGCTGACTGCAGAAAAACTCTGAGAGGAAGTGATGTCGTACATCAAAAGAAATGCCTGGGCTTTGTGGAAAACATGTCTTGTGATGCTGTGAAACCTACAGAGACATTTCAGAATATCGTCAGACAATAAGACAATAAGTAATATAATACAAATAGAAGACTCCACGTCCTGTACTTTGTTTCCACCTTAAGAAAAAATAAGAAGAAAATCCAGATCTTTACAGCTAGTCTTCAGTGTGAGAAAAGTAAACACACGATGAATTGGTTTTGTCCAGCTTAGATTTGACAAAGGAGCTCTGCCAAACCAGTTCTGACACAGGCTGCATTGTGACCTGGAGGCGACTCGTCGGTGCTTTTAAAGCTCCCAGCCTCGCTTAGAAAAGCTGCAACTGTATCCGTATTTAGAGGATGCGTCTCATCTTCCGTCCTCAACCACCAGAAAACAGAGTAGGTTTACACTGACAAACCACAGCTGTTTCCTATAAAATATAAACAGCATACCCAGTCATAATAGACCACAAAACAACACTGTTTGATAGTGATGTCTGCCATTGTTACCCCTGACCGGCTACTCTGACTACAGCAAACACCAAAACTCTTCTGTTTGGAGTGGATTCCTTATAATGCTATCCATTTTATAAACAAAAAGGTGGCCTCCTTGCAAATCACGGCCTTAAAGGGTGTGCCAGAAATGAATCAGACAGTTTGCTTCAGTTTGTGATTATTTGACCATTTAAAGAAAATGGCTGTATAAATACTTTCCCGTACTCAGATAGAAAAAAGACATTTCATTAGAGAATGGCCGTGCCTGTAGCAGAGATGTCTCCCTGCACTGTTTTTAGCTTCAGATAAGCTCTTTGTTACAACTTCTCCATCCATTCATCCACCTGCTTCTCTGTGGTCAGGCAGTGGAAGTAAAGAGCTGAGGAGGGAAACCCAGACATCCCTTCTCTCCAGTTCCTCCTGAGAGACCCTAAGGCAGGGGTCTCCAATCCTGGTCCTCAGGGCCACCATCCTGCATGTGTTCCTTGTTTCCCTGCTCCAACACACCTGATTCAGTGGTTAAATCACCTCTTCATGTTCTGCAGAAGCCTGTTAATCACCCGTTAATTCAAATCAGGTGTGTTGGAGCAGAGAAACAAGGAAAACATGCAGGATGGTGGCCCTCGAGGACCAGGATTGGAGACCACTGTCCTATGACGTTCCCAGGCCAGTGAATTCTAGGTCTCCTCCCAGTAGGAGACGTCCTGATCAGATGCCCGGACCACCTCAGCTGGTTTCCATGTGGAGGAGCAGCGCCTCCATCCTGAGCTCCCCGCAGTCTGTGACGCTGAACTCTACAAAGGAAGGTCATTTCAGCCTCTTGCATCTCGGCTCGTCTTTTCTTTTGGCCATGAGCCACATCTCAGAACCACGGGTGGAGTTTGGAATTTAGACCAACCATTAAATAGAGAGCCTCACCTTTCGACTCAGCTCCTTCTTTAAGACGACAAACAGGCAGGCAAGGCCCCGGTCCTTCCTCCCATTATAACTTAATGCCACCCTGATCATTTCTATTTCAAACTGAAGCAACGATTAGTGTGGAACTCACCTTTCTTGACCTGCTGTGTCCCATAACTGCAGCACCACAGGTTTCCCATCTACCAACACGGTCCACTTGCAGGAGTCCAAGGCTGCAAATCATATCAAGCTGCATAACTCTGCATACTGACACATTTAAAGGGACAAACCAAAAGATCGCGATCTTACCAATGGAGGCAGGTATGTCTACAGCAAACTTCCCCGTTTGAGCTCTTTTCATGAAGGAGGATTTCCCCACAGAGCTCTCTCCCACCAACACCACATTATAACAGTTTGATCTGTCGGTCCCTGCCAACATGACAAAGAAAGCCCTTTCCTGATCACATATTACCTTTCTGACTCTTGTTTTACTTGGTCTAAAACCAAAACAGTCTGCTGATCGAGGTGCACATAGTGTTTACCAAAAAAGAGCTGCCTTTCCCTCCCTTGACCAAAGGGGATTTCATCAGGATACAATGTTCTGGAAGTCGTCTCCCTGTGAAACAAACAAACATTTCTCAGACCACAGATGACAAAGGTTATCTGTCAGAATAACAAAAAAACAAAAAAAACAACGGTTGGCAATGGACATTAATTCATGTTTCCATTTAAACAGTGTTCCATTGTCTCCTAAAGAAAACAAATAAACCTGGATTAAAGGAACAGCTGAATATAATTAAATGTTACAAAACAGGAGAGACGCAGGACAGGAATGGCATCCAGAGCGTACATTAATCCACTAATCCCAAAAGGGAATCCAAATAAATCTTTCAAAATGTTCCCAAAACAAATCCTGCCCTATGTTAAACCTTCCCCCTTATTTTAATTTATTTTTATTTTATTAGCTTATGTGGCAGGGATGAAAAAAATGAATGAACATTACTGTAGATGCCCCATAGTGATGAACAAAAATATCTATATATCTATATATATATATATATATATCACATCTTTGAGAATGAAAGAACTTGAGCAGCAAAATGTGTTCAACTGTGACGTTTCAGTTTCATATTAGGAGTTGGATGGAAATGTTTTTTTTCTCATAAATGCTGCTCACACATGAAGTTATTTTTGAGTCATTACAAAACTGACACGGAGTTAAATGTGTGAACGTTGAAGGGAAGCAGAGCGGGTGGTGACGTCTCCGCCTCACAGAGAGAAAAACAGGCCAAATATGGAAGCGGTGCTTTGTTGTCTTGTAAACATTCATTTGAACATTATTTTTTGTTTTGTTTTTTTTTTTTAGATCTGAGCGGTCATATGGGGGCACTGACTTACATGTGTCATATTCTATTCAGCTTCAGACCTGTTCTTATTTTGACACTTACTTTTAATAAAAAAACACATTTTTAACTTTTAAATGTTTTAAAACCTGTTTTATTTTGAAACTTTTGATACACTAACTGTAAAAAGGCCCACAAAACAAAATGCTGAGGACCCAGGAGGCTAAAATAATTGATATTACAAACAAAATCAGACTTTCTGCTGCATTCAGGGTGCATAATTTTCCTGAAAACTGGTGAATTTGCCCTGAAATTATATATTTTTTTCTGAGTCAGACGGTAGTTTACTTTTACACATTTTATTGTGCTAACTGTAGTCATTCTTGATTTATCCAGAAACCCCCTGGGTGCTGCAGGGCCCCAAACTTACCTCACAGACTTTGAGAACAGTTTAGTTTCGGGGATGCTGATGCTGGCCGACGCTTTATCACCGTTTCCATCATCCTGCAGAGACAAAAATATGATTAACTGCTACTGAACTTAATCTTGAGCTGACAGCGTCGGACCTTTTGCATTTATAGCACATTTTAATAAAAAGTGTATCGATCTATTTTTAAAGATCAGTACCTGATCTCATTGAAAGCCTATACATGTCAGGTTTCTGATGAAAGCAGATACGTTCATGTTCTCCTTTCTGCTGTGTGAAACATGTGGGGTCAACCACATGTTCCTCATTTCACTTCATTGCTTCAGAAGTTTCTTGAAACACACATACAGCTAAAGAACAAGATGTCTTTTGCAAACAGTAAGTAGAGTCACCGTGTCCACAAACATTCTTTTATAACAGGCAGAAGGCCCCAAATATTCATAAAATTAAGTTTTTATACAGGTGAAAATAAAAAAAACAACTTTTTACAGTTTAAAGCTTTGCTTGACTCAAAAGTCTATTTTCCTTTTTGCTATATGTGAAAAAAGCTTTGCTGCGTAGAATCAGGCAAAGTTCGATTTTAGGAGGCTGTTTTCACGTTTAATATTTTAAAAACTATATGTAGTTTTGAAGGAATTCCTGGTTCTGTGTGCCCTGCTGTTACAGCTGGTGCCTCCCAGTGAGAAGGTTGCAGGATCGCTGGCCAAACCTGGGGCCTTTCTGGGCGGAGTTTACATGTTCTCCCTGCGCTCACGTGGGTTTCCTCTGGTTTCCTCCCACAGACCAAAAATATTCATGCATGTTAGGGTCACTGGTAGCTCTAAAATTGTCCCCTAGGAGTGAGTGAGCGCGTGAATGGTTGTCTATCTCTATGTGTCCCTGTGATGGACTTGCGACCTGTCCAGGGTGTCCCCCGCCTCTCACACAGTGACGACTGGAGACAGGCACCAGCTCCCCATGAACCAGAATGGAGAAGCGAATAAAAAAAAAAAAAAATGGATGGTGGGAATCTTTAGGGCATCACAAATACTATAAAGTCATCATCTTTTCTTGTTCAGAATTGCGCCCTTTCTAATATTGTGGAACCTAAAAAAGGCAGAATTCTGTGCTGTTTAAGTATTTTGATGCATCTCACTTGTTATTAGTAAGCTAAAATACACGTGTGAACAAAATGTAAAACAAACAGAAAAAGATCACAAGACAGTGAAGGTGGAGACTGTTTTTCTTACCTCTGGTATGTTATCCAGGTCAGGTGATTTATCTGTTCGCAGTACCGCTGCCCCGGGTGCACCCTCTTCTGGGATCCCTCCAGCATCATTTTCGTTCTGTGCCTCTATCAGTCCAACCTCACATTCATTTTGGTCTTTGTTTCTCTGCTGTGAGCGTGTCTTCCGGTTAGATCCAAACTTTTTTCTCCTCCCTCCTGATGCTGAGTCATTGTGGCTCAGAGAAACTGGGTCTTCCTCAGGTGTTTGTTCAGCCAGGGGTTTTATTAAAGCCTTGTCAATGTGACTGACTGCGACTGTTTCAAACACTTTTTCTTTTCTTTGATCGAAGCTGCTCACTTTGTATTCTGCCTGAACTTGCAGGTTTGCTTCTTTGACTTCCCAGACATTTTCACTACTTATGCCTCCTCGGGTTGTTTCAGACTTTGTTGCACCAATCTCCAACTCCTCCTGATCCAAGTTTTCTGTTTTGCTTTGTGATCCAAGATTCTTGTGGGTGGAACCCATTTCCCTTCTCCTGTTGGTTGAGCTAAAATCAGGGCTTGCACTTTTGACTTCTACAGTGGGACTGTGAATCCTTTCACTTGTGCTCTCTGGTTTTTGCTCTGCAGTCGCCTGGACGAGCCTGTGCTCGTCAGACTCAGCAGTTCTGGCTTCAGCCGCTTCTCGTTGCACTAAAGCACCATGCAATGGCTGAACATTTTCACTTTCTACTCCCTCTGCAGTTGAGGGGAACTCCTCCACAACCTTCATCTTCTCCACGCCTCTCATCCCATCTTCTGTACTGCTCTCAGTTTTTGTCACATCTGCACTGTGAGCCTCTCCCTCTTGTTTTTTGTTGACCGGAGTCCTGCGAGAAGAGCCAAACTTTCTCCTCTTATGTTTGGATTTTACTTCCAAACTGTCACTAAAATCAGAACTGGTGGTTTCTTGTTGGCTGTTGCCAGCATCCATTGTTGTAGATATTCCACTTATGTAGGATGCATCCACAGGTGGCTCCTCTGAAGCAGAAATAGACTCGGGTGAAGCATTTACTTCTTGGTCTGCACAGATGCGTTTTTCTCCCGCTTCACTCAGTTCAGGATCTTGTACATTCACTGAGCTCGCCACCTCTGTGCTGCGGTCTTTTGATGGGACACATACCACGGTTTCCGTCGCTTTGCTCGTCTGTTGCAGCTGAACTTCTTGTTCCGGTGTCTCAGCTTCCCTGTTTTGGTGATGAGTTGCTTCATCTTGATCAGGCACACTCACACTGCCTGGCTCGGGGATGACAGTGTCATCATGATATAAGACACTCTCCATATCCGAGTCATCTTTGGAAACAGAAGCTTCTGTTGATTGCATTAAAAAGCCCTTCTTGTCTGTGTCATATCCTGGAAGCTGAATTGAAATATCAGGGTCATGAACAAGTTTTACACGTTTCTCTTTGGTGTCTTTAACTGATTCATGATAGTCCTCTTGGTCTGAGCTTGGAATATTATCTGATGTTGAAACTGTTCTGTTGTCCAGATCTTCATCCTCCTCTTGCTGCTTTTCTGCCTTTTTCTCCTCAGTTGAACTAATTGTTTCTAATTTCTCAGCAGATTTTAAATCATCTGATTCTCTCTGCTGAATTGTTTCTGTAGCAAACATTTGTGTTGCTTCATTGTTCTCTGAATTTTCTACACCTTCCTCTTTATGTTCCTGGTTGGCTTCAGTAAATTTGGCATCTTGTTTTGCTTTAATCCTCCGGCTCGAGCCCAGTTTCCTTCGGATCCCTGCAGTTTTGAGGCCTGAGTGAGTTTCGTCTTTGTTGCCTTCATAATTGTCCTGAGAATCGGACTCCAAAGCAACATTTGCATCTGGCTGCAGTGTTTGTACAGTAGACTTGCTCTGTGTAAGTGAGATGAAATCAATTTGGTGCATTTCCTGCATTTGTTCTGGGTTAATCTGCTCTTCATGATCCTTAATCGCGATGTCCTCTGAATGGAGAGTTTCTATAGCTGTAGATGTCTTGGTGCTCTCATCTTGTTCCTCATTTGTGGGCAAATTATCTTGTGGTGATGAATATGCTTCTTGCTCAACACTGTATTCGACTTCAGCGTGGTCTTTGTAGCTGCTGTTTTCTGTGCTTCTTTCTGGTGTGGCAGAAAGGCCTGAATCACTCAATCGCCTTAACGTTTCAGTTTCTTCATCCTTTTCTTTGCTTTTTGTTGAGTCAAAGACGTTTCTGGTCATTATTTCAGTCTTTTCTGCAGCATGATCGCTCTCTTTTTCAGCAGTATCATAAATATGAAACACGCCTTCCGTTTGATCAGCCTCCTGTTCATGCACTTTCTCAACTCCATCCTCAGTGTGTTGGGGCGATTGGGTGATGTTGCTGTTTGGTGATGCTTTCTCAACCTGGTCTTCAGGGTCGGTTTCTTCTCTGCTGATGCTTTTATCTGTATTTATCTCAGCTGTGACAGGACGTACTTCTGGTTCAGACACTAAAACGTTTTCTTCTACACTTCTGTCCTGCACTGGTGGCTCTGTGCTTTCATCTGTTTGCCTGCTCCTCGTATCTATCATTGAAAATATGCTGGAAAGGTCCCCATCTGGAATCAGTGACTTGTCAACTACCATTTCATCTGCATTTGAGGTTGAAAGCACACCAACAGAAGTTAACTCAGAAGTCCAACCAAAAGCACCGGCGTCTATATTCTCTTCTTTCTGGCCTGTCGACTCGACTGTTAATGCTGTTTCACTGAGTTTGGTGCTACTTGCTTTCTCTTCATCTTCTTGTATGGGATTTTTGTTTGTTTCAGTAACAGAGTCTTTGACTGTTTGTCTTCCTTTGTTTCTACGGCTCGACCCCAGTTTGCGTCTGCTGCCACTGTTGTGGAAATCCATGCTGGTTCGCTCATGCACACTCAAAGAATCATTCTGAGGCTGCGAGTCAAAAGAAACAGATTTTGACTGAAGGGTTGACAAAGCACGTTTGTTCTCCTCCGTTGTAGAGGAGAACTCAGCCTTCTCCTGATAAATTACTTGTTCACATTTTGGTTTCATGTCATCTTCTACTTTGTCTTTGAACTCATGGCCCTGATGTAAAGCAGAATCTACCTCTTTTAAGTCACTGCTTTGAGGTTTACTGGCATTATTTGAATCATAGCCCTCATTTTCTTTTGTAAAACACTCTTGCTGTTCAGATATTTCAATATGGCCACCTGTAAAACCTTCAGATGAACATTCAATTTGTAGACTTCCTTGCATTTGTGTTGGATGACTTTCTACTTTCTGTACTTCCCTCTGAGCATTGTCTAAAAGGTCATCACTGTGAAAAGCCACACATTTATTTATTTCTAGCTGCATGGCACCTGCTGTTTCTTCAACCAGTTGAACATAACTGTCTGGTTCTCTTTCAGTTCTGTCATCTTCAAGACTTTGACTACCAAGAATTAAAGTCTGTGTTTCAGTTTCAGGATAATCTGTGGCTCTGGAGCTCTGAACCTCAGAATGATCAGGTAAAGGCATAAAAGACATGGAGCTGGCCTGGGAAACAGACAGCAGATTGTCACGTTTTGTGTCTTCTGTCAATTCTTTTTGCTCTGTTGTCTTAGTTTCTGTTAAATTTGTTCTTTCCAGGGCTGAGTCACCCTTAGTATTTTCTAAAACTTCCCCTTTGAATTCTTCAACCTGCTGTCTTCCTTTATTTCTACGAGTTGACCCCAGTTTTCTTTTGTTCCCACTCTTGGTGAAGCCTGTGTTGGTTTGCTTGCTGACATTTACTGAGTCATTTTGAGGCTGTGAGTCCAAAGAACCAGTTTCTGATAGAATAGCTAAAGCAGCAGATTTCTTCTCCTCTGTGTCAATTAAGAGGCCTTCCTTTTCCTGGTCAAATACATATGTTTTGGGTTTTATATCATCATCATCTACTGTGTCTTTGGACTCTTTGATCTGACTCACAGACAATTCTACCTCTTTTAGGTCACTGATTTGTTGTTTATTTATACCATGTAAATCATAATTGTCCTGTTTAAGGTCTGAAGCCTCTGAAAGGTTTTCGCCTGTAGGATACTCTTCCGGTTGAGTAGTAGATTTGTCAGTAGTTTTTGTTGTAAGCTCAGATGTTTCAAGGTCAGTCAGAGGCTCAGAAATCAGGTGACAACTTTCTGTGGCATCACTTGTAACAGTTTGCACTGAAAAATTGATTTGTTGACTTTCTTGCATTTGTGTTGGTTGAACTTCCACCGCCTGCCCTTCCAGCTGAGAATCATCTGAAAGAACATTTCTTATGACCTCAGTGTGAGGAGTATCAGATTTATCCACATCTTCCTTTGTGTCATCCACCAACTGTTTCTCCAGTCCCACAATATTCTGTGTTCTTCTTTCATCATGATCTTCTGGAAGATTTTCACTTTTAGGAATAATGCTCTCCGGGTCAATTTCAGGATGTGCTGTTGGCACTGAGCTCTGAATCTCAGAAGAATGACAAGGTGAAGGAACCACAGACATGGTGCTGTCATGTGAAAAAGACAGGATTATATCATGCTCAAAGTCTTGAGTTGTTTTATCCTGTCTGGTTGATTTTATTTCTAATACTGCTGTGTCAAGGGCTTCATCACTCATGGTACTGTCAATGACTCCCCCTTTAGGTTCTTTACCACGCTGCCTTCCTTTATTTCTACGACTTGATCCCAGTTTTCGTTTGTTTCCACTGAGGCTTAAGTTAGCATCAGTTTGCTCATCTGTGCTCAGAGATTTGTCCTGGAGCTGAGGGTCTGAAGAAACATTCAAGTCTGACAGTGTAGACTGAAGATGAACACTGGCAATCTCAGCTTTAGGGACAATTCCTTCTTGATGAACACTTTGTTCAGAACTGTGTTTAATATCTTCCTCCACAAGGTCTCCACCTTCATCCTTGTGCATGAGGACAGTGTAGTCTTTTTCTGTGTCGTTCATCGATGTTTGCTTTGACTCTTGGACATGATCATCATAGTTTATCTGGACTACAGCTTCCAAGCTGTCTTCTTCTGTAGAAATCGTGATTTCTTTGTCACTAGAGGACACATCATCCTGTTTGGCAACAGAGTCAACAGTACTGCTGTCTGTGAACTCTGACTGCAATGTATTGATGGTTTCAGCTGGGTCTGTCTGATTTTCAGAAACAATTTCAAGATTTACTGGAGCATCATTTGTCACAGTGTTAGATGAATACCAAATTGGTAGACGTTCTTGTATTTCTGTTGTCTGTTCTTCAGGAATTTGCTCTGGTTCTACAGCTGTGACTGAATCATCAGGACTTATCACTTCTTTACTCTGAACAGTGTCAGATTGATCCACTGGTTGGGCTTCTCCGGATTTCTCAGACATCGCAACATTAATGTCTTTCTCTCTTTCATCTGGATATTCTGGAGGACTTTCACTTTTAGCAACAAAACTCTCCAGATTAGGCTCAGGATAGCTTTGTGTCACTGTGCTGTGAACCTCAGAGGAATGACCAGGTGTAAACACTGCAAACATAGAGGTGGAATGTGATACAGGCAAATTAAGATCACTCACTGGCTTTAATTCTGCCTGGCTTCCTGGTATTATTTCCAATGACGTTTGTGTTGTTTCAAGGTCGTCATCAACCTTAGCAGCATCATGGGTAACACTTTCTGATATGGTATAAACTTGTAGACTTTCTTGCATTTGTGTTGGAAGAACATCTACCTCTTGTCCTTTTTTCTGAGCATTGTCTGACAAGACATTTATGTCTTCACTATAAAGCGCATCAGATTGGTCCACACCTTGCTGTGTGACCTCCACAGATGTTTGGACCATCCCAATGTCAATCTGTATCCCTCTCTCATGTTGATCTTGTATATTTTCACTTTTAGGAATCAAAGTCTGTGGGTCAGTTTCAGGATGTGCTGTTGGTACTGAGCTCTGAACCTCAGAAGAATGACCAGTCAGAGGCATTAAAGACATAGAGCTGTCAGGTGAAACAGGCATGATATTTTGTTCAGTGTCTTGAAGTGGGTCTTCCTGTCTTGATGTCTGTATATCAAGGGATTCTTTTGGTGACTTAAGAGCTTCATCACCTGTGGTAGTTTCAAATTTCTTCTCGACAGATTCTTTAACATGGCGTCTACCCTTACTTCTACGACTTGATCCCAGTTTTCGTTTGTTTCCACTGAGGCTTAAGTTAGCATCAGTTTGCTCATCTGTGCTCAGAGATTTGTCCTGGAGCTGAGGCTCATCTTTGTCTATCTGGACTACAGCTTCCAAGCTGTCTTCTTCTGTAGAAATCGTGATTTCTTTGTCACTAGAGGACACATCATCCTGTTTGGCAACAGAGTCAACAGTACTGCTGTCTGTGAACTCTGACTGCAATGTGTTGATGGTTTCAGCTTGGTCTTTCTGATTTTCAAAGACAATTTTGAGATTTACTGGAGCATCATTTGTTATAGTGTTAGATGAATACCAAATTGGTAGACGTTCTTGTATTTCTGTTGTCTGTTCTTCAGGAATTTGCTCTGGTTCTACAGCTGTGACTGAATCATCAGGACTTATCACTTCTTTACTCAGAACAGTGTCAGATTGATCCACAGGTGTGGTTTCTTCAGATTTCTCAGACGTCTCAACATTAATGTCTGTCTCTCTTTCATCCTGATGTTTTGGAGGACTTTTACTTTCAGCAACAAAACTCTCCAGGTCAGGCTTAGGATAGCTTTGTGTCACTGTGCTGTGAACCTCTGAGGAATGACCAGGCATAAACATTGCAAACATGGAGCGGTCATGTGACACAGGTAAGTTAAGATCACTCTCCAAGTCCTCCTTTGACTCTTGTTGACTCACTGTTGTTGTTTGTAAAGATTTTTGTGTTGTTTCAAGCTCAGCATAACTCTTTATAGTGAGCTCAGTTATCTCAGAGAGGTCTTTCAGAGGTCCAGAAACAACTTTCAAACTTTCAGTGGCATTACCTGTACCAGTTTCTGATGAGGTTTGTTGACTTTCTTGCATTTTTGTTGCATGGATTTCAATCTCCTGCCCTTCCAGCTGAGCATCATCTGACAGAACATTTCTTATGTCCTCACTGTGATGAGTATCAGATTGATCCACGTCTTGCTGTGTGTCATCCACAGACCTTTCAACAATCACAATGTTAATCTCTGTCTCTCTTCCTTGTTGATGTTTTGTAAGGTCTTGTATATTTTCACTTTTAGGAATCAAAGTCTGTGGGTCAGTTTCAGGATGTGCTGTTGGTACTGAGCTCTGAACCTCAGAAGAATGACCAGTCAGAGGCATTAAAGACATAGAGCTGTCAGGTGAAACAGGCATGATATTTTGTTCAGTGTCTTGAAGTGGGTCTTCCTGTCTTGATGTCTGTATATCAAGGGATTCTTTTGGTGACTTAAGAGCTTTATCACCTCTGGTAGTTTCAAATTTCTTCTCAACAGATTCTTTAACATGGCGCTCTGAAGAAACATTCAAGTCTGACAGTGTAGACTGAAGATAAACACTGGCAATCTCAGCTTTAGGGACAATTCCTTCTTGATGAACACTTTGTTCAGAACTGTGTTTAATATCTTTCTCAACAAGGTCTCCACCTTCATCCTTGTGCATGAGGGGAGTGTCTTCTTTTTCTTTGTCATTCATCAATGTTTGCTCTGACTGTTGGACACAATCATCTTTGTCTATCTGGACTACAGCTTCCAAGCTGTCTTCTTCTGTAGAAATCGTGATTTCTTTGTCACTAGAGGACACATCATCCTGTTTGGCAACAGAGTCAACAGTACTGCTGTCTGTGAACTCTGACTGCAATGTATTGATGGTTTCAGCTTGGTCTTTCTGATTTGTGTCCTGAAGCTGGGGGACTGAATTAGCATTTACGTCTGACAGCGGAGACTGAACAGAAACATTGTTCATCTCCGCTTCAGACAAGACTCCTTCTTGATGAGCAGATTGTTCTGTAAAATGTTTTTTATCTTCGATCACTAGGACTCCACCGTCAAACAAACCACACGCTTGTTTGGTTTCCTGTTCTTTATCCTTTTTTATCTCCTTCACAGCAACCAGTTTGTCTTCTGTTTTAGACCATATATTCAGTTTGCTATCTGGCGTTGAATTAGTAAATTTAGTTGCAAAGTCTTCTTCACGGTTCACCTCAGGCTGATCAGTGTTTATTTCAGGAGGAGGGTTTTTAGAGCAAAGATCTGTTGCTTGTATTATCAGACTTTCAGGAGAGTCATCAGTTTGAACCATACCTTCTACTTGTGTTGGCTCATTGTATTTATTCACAGCATTGTCTGGATACTTAACACCTCTTACTTTTGGTAGTTTAAAAAGTTTACCTTTTTCTTTGTTTGCAGCTAACTCCTTTTTTGGTAATAAAATAACTGATTGCTCAATACTGTCCTTAATTTCTGTGTTTCCTTTAGTAGTGTTATGATCTGCAGTTATCTCTGCTGTGGTTGACTCTGAATCTGATTTTACATGTGACTCACTCACTGAGTAATTGCCCTGCAAACTTTCATCTTGACAGAACAAGTCTATATCAGCTTTCATGTTGTTTTCTGATTCTGCTGAAACATATATGTTGAAGATTTCTTCATGTTTGTTGATTACTTGTTGATCAACTGAAGGACATGCAGCTAAACTGGTTAATTCAGGAAGACAAACATGTGTACTTTGTTTTGTGTCTTCACTTTGAGCAATGTTACTTTTGTCAGTTTCTTCCAGGTTGGTTTCATGTTTACAATGTTGAACACTGTTGTCTTTAATGACTGTAATTTCAACAACATCTTGCAGAAAAGGCACTGCAGTTGATTCCTTAACCTCGGAATAATCATGAGTAGTGTGTAAGACCAAGGAGGTATCGCTCTCTGCAGATGTACCATACTCACTTTCTTGATGTGATTCTTGAACTGAATGTAATTCCTGCATTTCGGGCTGTGTTGCTTCAGAATCTTGTGTTTGCAGACTTTTAATAGCTCTTATCTCTTCCTGGACATCTTTTCTAGGTTGCTCAATTTCTGGATCTCTGATATGCTGTTTTCCTTTACGTCCTCGCCTCGACCCCAGTTTTCTTGTGCCCGCACTGAAACTGAAGGTAGCAGCAGCTTGTTTAGTTTTATCCTGAAGTTGGTTGTCTGAAGCAGCATTTGAGTGCGACAGTGGAGACTGAACAGAAATATTATTATTCTCAGCTTCAGAAGAGACTCTTTCTTGATAAACAATTTGTTCAGTACTGTTTTTGACATCTTCCTCCTCAAGGCCTGCACCCTCATACATCTCAGGGATAGCAGCACCTTCTGTTTTGTTGATCCTTGTTTGTTTGGGATCATGCACACGATCATTCTCATTTGTTTGGATTACAGCATCCAAATCTCCTTCCACTGTAGAAAACATGATCTGTTTCTTATCAAGAGTTGACACTTCTTGATTGACAGCAGAATCCTCACTACTTTTTTCTGTAAATTCTGACTGGTAAATGTTGATCGTTTCAGTTTGACTCATCAAGTTTCCACTTAAAATTACTAGATTTTCAAGGGCATCATCTGTCACAGTTTCAGATGAGTAATCAATCTGTGAGCTTTGGAAACGTGTCGGAAAGTCAGTGTTTGTCTTCTCTAAACTCACAGAATCTTTCTGAGGCTGAGAGTCAGAACAAAGAGTTTCTGACTGCAAGGTTGAAAAAGCAGGTTTGTTGTCCTCCATTTCACAGAGGAGTCCTTTGTTTTCCTGACAAAATATTTGATCAGTGTTAGGATTTATAACTTTGTATACTCTGTCCTTGAGCTCATGGATCCAACTTTCAGCAAAGTCTGCTTTTTCTTTGTCACCGATGTGTTGTTCTTTGGTCACATATAAATCACGGTCCACATGTTTCAGGTCTGCAGCCTCTGGGATACTTTCTTTCCTTGTATTTTTTTCCTGTGTTGCTGCAGAATCATCAGTACTTGTCACAGTGAGCTCTGGCATTTCAGCATGATCAGTTCCAGAAACAATTTCACAACTTTTTGTGCCATCATCTGAAACAGCTTTAGATGAGTAATCAATTTGTTGACTTTGTTGCATTTCTGTTGGATACATTTTTACTTCCTCTACTTCCTTTAGGGAATCCTCTGTAAGAACATCTCTGTCGTTCTCACTACGAAGAGTCTCAGATTTCTCCACTTTGTGCTGTGTGACCACCACCGATTGGCCTCTGACTTCAACCTTTTGAACAACAATGTCTGACTCTGCTCCATCTTGAACTTCTGAATAATTTTCAATGTCAAGAACTAAACTTTGTGGTTGAGTTTCAGAATAATTCCTTGGTTCTGAGCTCTGAACCTCAGAAGAATGACCACTCGAAGATAATAAAGATTTAGAGCTGTCATGTGAAACCACCAGTATGATGTCATCCTCAGTAGCTTTACTCAATAGTTTTTCTGCTGTCTCTTCATCCAGTAACACTTTTGATGTTTCAAGCATTTCGTCATCCTCTGTATTTTTGATACATTTCTCTTCAGATGCTTTAATATGCTCTCTTCCTTTATTTCTACTACTCGACCCCAGCATCCTTGTGTTTCCACTGAAGCTGAAGTTAGCATCAGTTTGCCCACCTGCACTTTGAGATTTGTCCTGAAGTTGGGGGTCTGGAGGGTCATTTAAATCTGACAGAGAAGACTGAACACAAACATTGCTCCTCTCAGCTTCCGAGATGACTCCTTCTTTATGCAAACTCTGTTCAGCAAAATCTTTCTCCACAGGACATCCCACCTCATACGTCTGACTGAGAGCGATGTTTACTTTGTCTGATTTGTTGATCCATGTTTGTCTGGTTTCATGCTCATAATCATCCTTACTTACCTCATCAACAGCAACTGTTTTTTCTTTTATAGCCCATACATTTAGTTTGCCATCAAGGGTTAAATCTGGATGTGTAGTTACAGAATTATCATCATTTCTCACCATGAGCTCAGGCTGATTAGTATTAATTTCCGGAGTCACATTATCAGAGTGCAGATCTGAATCTTTGACTGCTTGTGACTTCAGACCTCCCAGAGCGTCATTAGTTTGAACCATACTTTGTACTTGTGTTGGCTTATGGTCCTTACTTTCTTCTTTATTCATAGCACCCTCTGGATACTGACCATCCATTATTTTAGGTAGTTTGAAAAGTTGAGTTTTTTCTTCATTTGTAGCAAACTTCTGTTTTGGCCACGAAATTATTGATTGCTCAATACCGTGCTTAAGTTCTCTGTTTACATTACTGGTGCTATTATCTGCAGTTACCTCCGATGTGGTTGACTCTGAACCTGTCTGTACATGTGATTTACTCAGTGAGTAATTGCCCAGAAACAAATTTGTCTCGTCTTTCTTATTGCTTTTTGATTCTGCCACAATAAACATGTTAAAACCTCCCTCTTGTTTGATGATTGTTTGTTGATCAACTGAGGGACACGCAGATAAATTGGTTAATTCAGAAAGACAATCACGTGCAGTTTGTTTGATTTCTTCAGTGCTATTTTTGTCAGTTTCTTCCAGCTTGGTCTCATCTTTACAATGTTGCTCACTGTTGTCCTTTCTAACTGTAAGGACCAAGGAGGTAACACACTGTGCAGGTGTGCCAAATTCATTCTCTTGACGTGATTCCTCCTGCATTTCAGGCTGTGTTGCTTCTGACACTTGTGTTTGCGGAGTTTTAATACCCCTGGTTTCTTCCTCAACGTCCTTTCTAGGTTCCTGATCTTGCTCAGTTTCTGGCTTTTTGACATGTTGTTTTCCTTTATGTCCTCGCCTCGACCCCAGTTTTTTTGTGCCCCCACTGATGCTGACGCTAGCATCAGTTTGTTTATCTGTGAGCAGAGTTTGATCTTGAAGTTGGCCGTCTGAAGGAGCATTTAGGTCTGACAGCTGAGGCTGGACAGAAACATTGGTTTTCTCAGCTTCAGGGGAGACTTCTTTTTCATGAACATTTTGTTCAGCACTCCGTTTATTCTCCCCCTCCACAAGGCTTCCACCCTCATTCATCTGACTGAGAGCAATGTCTACTCTTTCTGTATCGTTCCTTAGTGTTGGCTCTGGCTCATACAGATGTTCATCTTCATTTCTCTGGAGTATAGCTTTGATATTTCTTCCTACTGTTGAAAACACAATCTCTTTTTCACAAGATGTTGAAACTTCCTTATTGACAGCAGAATCATCAGCATGGCCAGTCTGAGTTTCAAAAGCAATTTCACAACTTTGTGCGGTGACATCTGCAACAGCTTTAGGTGAGTCTTCATTTTGCAGCCGAGTTTGTGTCTGTGTTCGATGATGGTCTACTTTTTGTACATGCCTCTGAGTATTGTCTGAAAGAATATCTCTGGTGTCGTCACTGTCAAGAGTCTCGGATTTATCCACCTCTTGCTGAGTGCTGTTCACGTCTTCTTTAATCGCTCCAGTGTTAATCTCTGAATCTCTTACATGTTGAGCTTCTGGACGATTTTCACTTTTAGGAGCTAAGCTCTGTGGGTCAGTTTCAGGATCTGTTGTCACTGAGCTCTGAATCTCAGAAGAATGACCAGGCAGAGGCATTAAAGACACGCAGCTGTCATGTGAGACAGACAGATTAATGTCACGCTCGGCATCTTGACAAAGCTCTTTCTGCCCTGTTGTCCTAATTTGATAAGATTTTGTCATTTTCAGGGTTTCATCATCATTCGTATTTTCTATAATTTCCTGTTCAGATTCTGTAAACTGCTTCTTCCTTTTATGTCTATGACTTGGCCCGAGTTTTCTTCTGCTCCCACTGAAGTTGAAGTTAGCATCAGTTTGCTGATCTGTGCTCAGTTTGTCCTGAAGCTGAGGGACTGTTGGAGCATTTAAGTCTGACAGTGGAGACTGAACAGAAATATTTTTCCTCTGAAGCTCCAAAACAGATCCTTTTTTATGGGCAATACATTCAGAACTGTATGTAATATCGACCTCCACAAGGCTTCCATGCTCATATGTCTGAATGAGAGTAGTGTCTTTTTCTGTTTTACAGATTAGTGTTTTCTCTGGCTTGTACACATCGGTATCCTCATTTCTCTGGGCTACAGCCTTTGCATTTCCTTTTATTGTAGAAAACATGATCTCTTTGTCATCAAAGTTGAGTTCTTCATACATCTCAACATGACTGTCTGGATCTGTTTGATTTAGATTTTCTGGAGACTTTATTCTCTTAGAAATAAAACTCTCGGACTTAAAATACTTCTTTGGCCCAGAGATGTGAGCCTCTGCAGAATGACCAGGTGAAGGCTTTAAAGTCACAGACCTGTCATATGACACAGTTAGGTTAATGTCACGCTTCGTGCCATGCTTCAACTCTTCTTGTCTTACTGTTGTTGTTTGAGGGGCTTCGTTAGCTTTGGGATTTACAAAAACATCTTGCTTGGATTTGTTCAAATATTTTAGTTTATTCCGATGTTTCCACCCGAGTCTTTTTCTTTTGCCCTTCTTTTTGAAGCCGGTGTTTTTTTGCTCGTCTACAGTCGCAGGATCGTTTTGAGGCTGTATAACAACAGAAGCAGTTTGTGACTGGCGTGTTGACAACCTCGATTTGCCCTCCTCCGTTTTGGAGAAGCGCCCTTTCTTTTCCTGGTGAAACATTCGATCATCAGTCGATCCGTCTTTAAAGTCATCAACTTGAGTTAGAGCCGATTCTTCCTTTTCTAAGCCAACGATTTGTTGTTTGTTGATGTCACACAAATCATAATCACGTTTCAGGTTTGTGGCTTTCACTTCTGTTAGATACTCCTGCTTGGTGGCAGAATTAATAGTACTTTTCACTGTGAGCTCAAATGTTTCAGCATTTAAATCACAATTCTCATTTTCCACATCTGAATCATCCGAGTTGTTTTCTTTTGTAGGATACGCATCATGTTTGACCGTAGATTGATCAATATTTTTTGCAGCGAGCTCAGACATTTCAGTGTTGTCAGTTAGATTTTTACAAAGAATTTCACAAGTTTTTACAGCGTCACCTGTATCCATTGTGTAATCAGCTTGCAAATTTTCTTGCATTTGCACTGAATGAACATCTACTTCTTGCATCTTCCTTGTAGTACCTTCTGAAGTAACACCTTTGGTGTCCTCACCGTGTAGTGTGTCCCGTTTGTCCACTTCTTGTAGTGTAACATCCTCTGAATTTTTAAAGGTTTCCAGCTCAACGTCGAGCTGAGTTTCATCTTGAAGATTTTCACATTTTGAAACTGAATCTGTCAGTTTAGTTGCAGAATCATCTGCACGATCCACCCTGCGCTCAGGCTGGTAAATGTTCATCTCAGGAGTCGGGTTTTCAGAACGAAGATCAGAATATTCTTGTGATTGTAGTGCCAGACTTTCAGGAGTGTCATTTGTTTGATTCGTAACATGCACTTCTGTTGGCTTAGTGTCCTTATTATCCACTTCAGTCACAGAATCCTCTGGGTACTGAACATCTCTTACTTTAGGTTGTTTGGAAACATTACCCTTTTCTTCATCTGTAGCCAACTCCTCTTTTGGCAATAAAATGACTTCTTGCTCAACACTGTTCTTAATTTTACTGTTTACTTTAATGGTGCCATTATCCACAGTTATCTCAGGCGTGGCCGACTCTGAAACTCTCTTTACATCTGACTCACTCACTGAGAAATTGCCCTGAAAACTTTCACCTTGCCTGAACAAGTCTGCGTCAGCTTTCTCACTGCTCTCTGATTCTGCTGCAGAATACACGTCAGAGCTTTCTTCTTGTTTGTTGATTATTTGCTGCTCAAGTGAAGGACATGCAGATTCAGTGGTTATCTCAAAAAGACAATCTTTGGTTTCCTCATTTTGAGCCATGTCACTTGTGTCTGTTTCTTCCAGTTCGGTCTCATCTTTACAGTCTTGCACACCATCATCCTCGCCGACTGTAATTTCAAGAACATCCTCTGGAGAAGACATTGTAGTGGACTCCTTACTTTCAGAGTTATATGTAGTGTCTAAGACCAAGGAGGTGTCACGCTTTGCAGACGTACCACGTTCACTCCTTTGACCTGATTCTTCCTCCATTTCAGGCTGCGATGCTGCAGACACTTGCGTTTGAAGAGTTGCGATACCCCATGTCTCTTCCTGAACATCCTTTCTAGGTTCAAGCTCTTGCTCAGTTTCTGTCTCTGTCACATGCTGCCTTCCTTTACTTTTTCGACTCGACCCCAGTTTTCTTCTATTCATTTTGACTTCATGTGTAGGTGGATGCTGGGTTTCAGCTTTTGAGCTGTCAGCATTAAAGAGATACAGTTTATCACTTTTTAAACTGCTACTCTGCTACAAAAAAAAGCATGCTTTTTTTTACTTGTAGAGGTTTAGTTCAAGTTCAGTCACATTTCAACAATAACTTTCTCCTGACACTGACAGATAATTATAGTGACTCAAGCGTGAAACATGCAGTTCGACCATGCATTAGGAAATCTTGTTTAAATACGGCTCACAAGCATGTAAAAACTTGGAGAAAATATTAGTTACAAGTTTCCTACTATTAGCCAAGTTCAATTATTTAAACAACACAAACCCCACAGAGCACCAGAGCTAGACTAACTAAAATCATACTCACACATTTTAAACTACACTTACTGACAAGCAAAAACGGTTAGTGGCATCTATTTAACAAAATGATTTGTTGATGTCTAAATAATAAATTCATTGCATGTACTTACCACCCAAATCAGGCACATCTGTCGACTCACACCCCGAGCTACTCTTTCATGTCAAGTCATCTGCTCCGCTCAGCAGGAGTTGCACTTCACACATCGGGGGGGGGGAGTGTTCCTTAACTGCAAACATAGCTGACAGCTTCCTGTGTGGGTTATACTTGCTGGTTTTATCAGTACCGTATACTCACTTCCTGAATCGCATAAAGCTCGATTCTTCACAATTACTTTAAACTTCTACCTAAAAAAAAAAAAAAAAGACCAAAATTGTAACCAAGGAAAAACATTTATTGAACAGTTGGTTAAATTGCATCGTCACAAATTGTTGTAGTTCAGAGTCAAGCAAGTTGGAGTAAATGCCGTCTTAAACAAGTAACATACAGTAGGTAAAATACAGAATTACAGATATTGTTTTTAGGGACAGCCGACAAATCACAGTACCAGTATTTATTATATCTCTGCATCTCACAGTGACCCATTCAAACAAACAGAAGAGACAATCAAGAATAATAATAAAAAAAGAACATCACAAAAGTTTAATTCAACAGTTAAAAAAGAACAAAAACAACATGTCTACTAAGAAACCAAATGGAATATTCAATTTCAAAAAACATGCAGGGCCAGACCGAATTCATTTTATGTGAGTATATCGGTAAAATGAGAAAATCTCGCCATCGCAGCTGACAAAATGAGAAAACTTCTGTCCTTTTTTGTTCACTGAATGGATATACCACGATGTATAACATGGCCAATCTTAGGCTGTTCTAAAGTTGCAAACAAAAATCTAAAAAGAAAGAAATAAGGCTATAAAATTGTTTCCTTTTGCAACTTCAGCATGATCTTGCAGAACAATCCAGGATCTTCATTTTCTTTCGTGAGACCTGGAACGACTGTACAACAAGTCAACAGGTAAATAACTTGGAAAAAAAAAACAGTTTATGTTTACATCGAGTCAAAAATAAAATGGTATAAAACAAATTCAAACGTACCTCCTTGATCGAGAGAAGGATCGTGAGCGTTTACGATTCTTGTCTCTGGAGAGAGACCGATATCTGCGTTTATCTCTTGACAGAGACCTGAAAACAAAGAAAGATGTAGTCAATCAGACAAATGTAAAGATGCAACAGCATTTAATCAATCTTACCTGCTGCGGCTGCGACTCAGGCTCCTCCTCCTTGGTGATCTATGATGTGCATAGAGGTGAACAAATGAAATAAAATAATAATAATTAGGGCGGAGACACTTACATGATTCTTGTCAATAATGAAACCTGTGGTATTTTAATCGTTAAAAAAAAAAAAAAAAAAAAAGCAGAGGAGTGCAGCAAGGTCAACTCATTTAAAGAGAAACTCTGTCCAATGAGCACCAATCACAGGACCAGACATCAGAATAAATATCAGGGGTTGACATTAAGGCCCTGTCCACCCTACTCCACATATTTTGCAAAAGAAGAAGTATTTTCTGCCGTGTTTGCTCCTCCAGTCCACATATAAATCAGAGTTTTGGTTAGAAAAATTGATTTTAAAAACTAATTTTTTGGTGTCTCTGTGTGGACACTAAACTCAGAACTTTGTAGAAATTAACTAAGCCTATTTTACACATTCTCACTACCATTTTGTTTCCTAAATAAAAACAAACACAACAGTAAAGTCTGTTTTTTTTCTGATCCTGTCAGCATTAAACTTTTATAACAAGCTGAAATAGTTAAGAACGGAGAGGAAAATGTATACGGTATCAAAGAAAAACAGCTTTGGGAGACTTCAGCCAAGCTCAGGTTGTTCCTTCTCTGTATTTTGTTATGTTGGTAATGTGGGCGCCCTTGCCACCTAGTGGTCCAGCAGGAGTATTACAGCAACTTTGTTGGAAAGTGTGGACGGGAACGCTACAGGCAGAGGATAAAAAAATATATCTGGAGTAGCGTAGACAGCACCTTAGAGCTCCTATGAGAACCCAATCAACATTTTAGACCTTCAGTTTGCTGCCAACCTGCATGTATATTGTTTTTTTTTTAAATATATGGGAGTCAGTTTTTAAAAGAAATTCTACACAAAGTGGAATGCTCCCCATAGCAGACCAGCTAAAATTCATTTTAAATTAAAAAAAAAAAACAACAAAAAACTCAATTTGAGACACACGAAACAAAAAAAAACCCAATATGTATGAAATGGCTGCAAGAATTAAAACTGCAAAAAGTGCACCAAAAACACAGAACACTTTACAGTAAATAACACTCCAAACTGCTTGAGACTGAGGCATAAAATGCACTCAGGAAGACAATTACAACAAACATAAAATAAAACTTTTTTTTTTTGCAAATTAAAACTTCTGAATGCTGGTCCAGCCCCTTGAGCTTTAGATTTATTTTTTTTTGCAGAGCTACACTGAGCTTGCTTTAAGTGCCAAAATTGCTGAAGGAAAGCTGTCAACCGGCTTTGAAAGCTAGATTTATCATACAAACTACAAAGAGCAGGATAAAAGCAACTTACTATTTGGGGGGATTTGGACAAGATAGAAATGATGCTAGGAAGCCAGACTGATGATGAGGGAGGTCGAATTGCAGAGAGGATTTGCCACATGATGCAAATGTTGCAGATATGAAGTTGCTTGGTGGCTGTGGTAGTTGTAGATTTTTCCTGCCTTTTTTTGGTGGGGGGGTGAGGAATAGGGAGGGATGTAAACCAAGGGCTGTTCCCGCTGATACAGCAGATGTGTGGAGAATAGATAGAGTAAAGACGCTGATTGGTTGATAATGTGAAGTGGACCGCTGTCGATTGGATAAAGGTCGGAGGAAGTAGAGGAGGATGCTGGGAACTGCATGCTCAGGAACCAAAAGGTTGGTGCAACCTGATGACTGGCGGTGCGCCTGGGTCATGTGACAACACCAGTCAAGCTGATTGGGGCTCGCTGGTCAGCAGTCACATGATGCTGAAAGAAGACTAGTTGACTGACTCAGATGGTGAGAAGCGTGGTGGTGACTCTGCAACGGGGTTCAGTTTTATTAATAGATGGCAACTGAACTGAGAAATAAAGCAAAATTTACACCTACAGAAAGTGATTCCAAAAGTATAAAGTAGAAATATAGTTGATGGATGCTGAAGTTGTAACTGTGCCCTTTTAGAGATCCCTGTAAAACAATTGTTCTGATATACCTTTGGTTTCCTACGAACATCTCTTTAGGAAGGTTTATAACAAGTCAGGTACTCAATATAGTAATCTGTGCACTTGGATGCAAACTTTGCACTAAGAAAAAATTAAACTGAAAGGAAAATTATGAGCAAAGTTTAAGTTGTACCAATCCAGCTAATTTGGAATCATAGGCCATATTCACAAAAAACATCCTAAAACTAAATAAAAGCTGAGAGGCCAACTATGGAGAGCCTGCTAAGAATAGAACAAATCAAAAACACAAACTTACTCCTGAGCCAAGAGTACCTCCTAACAACTAGTTAAATGTTGTCACTAGTCCTATGTTGTCACAAGCCTTTCAGGAAATTACTGCAATGATGAGCTTTAAAGAACAGATTTTGACAGCACCCAAGTCAGAGTTTTTGTTCCATTATTATGCAGTAAAAAACAGGCAAGGTTTTTGTAAATATGGCCTTAAATGTCACATATGGCACTGTTTTATCAAAAACCTGAAGCTGACAGACTTACAATTAGCAATTCATGAACTATTCCCTGTGTGCTGATTATTGTTAAAATAGTTTAAAGATTACCAATGTGCTCCAAGAGTGTTTTTTTTTTAATTTAGATTAACAATTGACTACCTGGCTTTAGTTTGACAAAATTTAGGTGGGTTTTAAATGTGAAGAGACATTTAGTCTATATGGAAATTTGGTGGACCTAAAATGGTTTTGTCAAAGTAAACAGTCTAAAGTTCATGTTTTAATGTATGCAGCTAATAAGCCATTTTTAAACAAACAATACAAAGCTGGTCATGTGTGAAAAGCATACCTGCGTCTGACTGGAGGACTACGTCGCCTAAAATCATCCCGAGGGCGTCTACTCCATGATGGAGGAGGACCGCGGCTCCTTGAGCGCTTCTCCCCGGTCGATAACTCAACACGTACTCGACAGCCACACATGGTCCTAAACGATAAACATTTTCATGCGAGTAAGATACAGAATCATTTTTCCATCTTCTTTTGATGCTGGCTGCTTTTTCACCCATTTCAACTTCAATAGACAACTAATTTGGTAACACAATTGTGCAAAAAAAAAAGTTCCTGTCAAGTAGTTTTGTAGATGCATCTAATGTGATCAGAACAAATGATTTGTTTTTGCAACGTTGTGAAAACAGACAACACTTCATTCTTTGAGTCGGGGCAATTTTTAAAGGCTTGAATGATTTACAGGTTAGTGTTAGTTCGGTTAAAAATTCCTCAGGTTGTGGTCAGATGTTGAAAATGAATAAAAAAAACAACAACCCATGCCCAAAACATTTTTTTTTCAAAAACTGAAGAAAGACTGAAGTATATTACTCAAGACTACTTTAAAAGATTGCAGCAAAGTCTGACTTCTTTAAAGCAAAATATAAAGTGATGAGTGATGGCTCATGACTTTTCTACAGAAATGTAAAAAAGAAAAATGGCATCAGTAGGTATTACCTGCCATCCAGTTCTCTTACAGCATCAGATGCATCTCTGGGGTCTTCAAACTCCACAAAAGCAAAACCTGGCGGATTCCTGGCAACCCAGACATTTCTTAAAGGGCCATAGTAACCAAAAGCTCTTTCCAATTCTGTCTTATTGCCATTGTTTCCGAGATTCCCCACATAAACCTTGCAGTCAAGGGGACAGTCTCGATGAAAAGTGGGGTCTGAAGGGCGACAAAAACAAAAGCACAAATGAAACATAAATATAACAAAGTCTGCTTTGTCTTTGCTGCAGTTGTTGGACGTAAACAACTCAAGGCATGTTTCCTCCAACTGCATTTAACTCTGATTAAAGTTGAATCATGAAATGTTTTGTAATTAAAAAAAAAAAATCCAAACATAAACGAATGATTAGTCAAGACACGTGTTTGGACTATAATTGTATACAGTTCCTGTGGCTCTTCCTATTTCAGCAACAGTTGGATGTAACAGATGACTCAATGATGTTCCTGTAATGTTGACAAATTTAATGTAAAATCTTTGATGTTTCTTTTTTTATATAGTCTTTTTGTTTTACATCAAAACGTGTGATTCTTTCACAATGCAGGGAAGAAATCCACAATGTAAAAAACAATAATAATAATAAAAAAAACAATAAAAAAAAATAGTAATACAAGAAACTAGAGTTAACACACTATCCATTAGTTCTATAGTATTTGTATTTTTTAGTTCAATACAAAATAACTGATTAATAAATGAATAGGATCGTTGCGTCAACTAGCAACTGTCTTTGTGAAAATGTAGCTTTGGATGTACTTAAAGGGCACATGGTTTAGAACAGGACTCCTTAATAGTTCAATGATCAGATTCTGAGCCAAGACAAAGACACAACAAGCTCTGTATGACTTAAATTCACCCTGACATAAATAACCCTCATGTAGAAATCCCTTGTGCACCGAACGTTCATACCTCCCATTTTGACTTGTTCTTGTTAGAGTCCAAAAATCAGATGTTGCTGAAAGAAAGAAAATAAACCAGAAAATGTTAGTCTTAAACTTCAACTCTTAGTAAAGCAAACAAATAGCCTTGCTTAAGAATAACTGATCTTTTTCTTGATTTTGTCTCAACACTGGTGCACTAAATGGTAAAAATGTTTATAGCCCAGTCTTAGCACATTTTCAACATTCTCTAGGTTCTTTAAACAGCTTTATGAACATCACAATAATGTTCAATGTGGGGGTTAGATTGATGCTTTTAAAGAAAAACCTTTCAATGATTGAAAGATTAGGTGCAGTTTTAGTGTTACTACTGAAAGCTTGGTCCAAAAGTACATTTGGTACTTTCTTAGCATGACTTATCTTTACGAGCAAAAGCTAAATTAAGAAACGGGAAATACTAGTGCCTCAAAGGGATCAGGAAGTTGATTCATTACCAAAGTGCTTTGGTCAGTGTTAATTTTCGTAGATGTTATATCGTCGTCGCACAAAAATACATTTAGTATTTAGAACCAGAAAACTGGTGTAAAAAGAAATTAAGCTAAATGCAAATTTCATATTGTTTGCTTTAATTACTAGTTAATCATTTCTTTTGAAACGCCTTCCTTGATGATTTCAAGCCTGACAAAACATTTAAATCTAATCTGGCACTGACACAAAGGCACTTAAGAGTTGAAAACAAAAAAGAATCAGGTCATTGGCCCTAGCTGACAGTAAACTCATTAATTCAATTATAGTTAAATAAGTCAATAAGTGTTTCCTCATACAATACAAATGTTTACACTGCAATAATTACCTCAAACTTGAACACTTATCTACTTACAAACAACCTTCTCTGCATTAGTTTTCAACCATGGCAGGAATGCAATGAGAAATATGATAAAATAATAATTTAAAGCAATTCTCTACACCTGTCAAAACTAACCCCACTTAAACAAAAAATAGAGACTCTGTATTATTATTTTTTTAATCATTAAGTTTTGATAAATTAGCATCTCAAAATCAAGCACTCGCAGTGAATTGTTTAACTTTGTATCCATTTTCTTTAATAAACATTTCTCGTCGCCTTGAGATTTAGGTCTCAAATTTAGTACATACTTTAGTTTTATTTTTGGAATTTTTAAAATTATTTCTGTTTAAGGTTCGTAATGAATTACTGAGCCCCAGATATATATTTTTTAAACTAATGTATTCACTAAATGGGAAAACTAAAAGCGAGTTCAGTCATTTCAGGGCTAAGCCATTCATGCAACAATTATTTCTGCTTTGTTAGCTTAAGAGTTTTCCACAACTAGATGAAGTTAAAATGCATTTTATATAAAACTTGTATACCACTAATTTTTATCTAATTTCACAGAGTTAACAAGTTTTACAATCAATCAACTTTACCACAAAGCGAACGAAACAGCTAGCATTAGCATTAGCAATAGCATCACGGCGAGACGTTTGACAATAATCCTGGGCAAAAGTATAAACCAATGTCCCTTGGAAAGTATTGAGCTGCACGTAAAAATAAACACGTTACAAACATAACCTACCTTTTTAAGCTATTATGTTAGAAAATGTTAAGGCTGGTTTGTCGCCGCTCGCTTCAACAAGAGGCCGCTGTTAGCTTGTTAGCACACCTCAGGAGAGGAAGGCAGGCTTTTCTTCTTCTCTCTCCGAATTGACGGCATAAGAATTAACATCAGACGGATATACCGCCACCTACCGCACAGCCAGGTCACTTCATATGTAGAGTGACATGGGTTGCTCATCGTTGTTGTTTTTTGTAACTCTATTTTTAACCATTCTGGGAGCAGCCGAAAGAAAAAGAGCTGACCTTTGTTGAGACTAAATTGAATCTACTTTGTTTAATGAAAACTGACCTGCACACTTTTCAGATAAGTACAAAAAGTAACGTTATTCTCCTCAATAGATGTTGACATTGACAGATTGTCCTCTGAATTTCCAGACATTCGCTTATTTTACTGTGACACAGATTTGGAGTGTGCTTTTCTTTATCATATTGATATTTTGGGATTATGGCATCAACATTATGGCTGTAACATTGGCATAGGGCTTTTCTATTTTTAAAGGATTCCCCCACCCCCCTTCTCTGTGTCAGGCTCGCATGTGAAAGTACAAAATAAAAGCATGCCAATTTTGCTGTAGTAACTTTAAAACCAATTATTCTCATAAAGAAAGCAGAAGCTAAACAGAAGCACAAACACGTGTAAAAAAAAAATCCCATAAGAAAACAAAAGTAAAAGCATATTTGCTGTCAGATGAATTTAAAGTGTATTGAGAAATGAGCTTATGCCAATTTTATTCTTACAAAAATATTCTTTCAAAAACCATTTTCTCTAAATATAATCACACACTGTACAAGCTGTTGACCCTCTGGGAGGAAAAATATTCCTGTGTTTACAGTAAAACTCCCTCATTGAAGCATCATTTTGAGAATTTTACTCTTTAGATGTTGGTGTATGTTTTCCAGAGGCTACCAAATGAGGGTGAATTTATCCAATATTTCATCTAATACAACAATAAAACCAGTTTGTGACCTGGCTCCAGGATGATGTCCGGGTTTCCCTAATCTAATATCATGTTGTGTATGGTCCTCGTTCATTATTAAGGTCTTCGGAACGGCCATAGTCTGACCCCTCACACCAGTTTTCCATGGGAGACCCAGCAATGGCAAACATCCCAGACAACATTGCCCCCATCATAGGAGAATTCGAAACCCCTCCAACAAGGTGGCGATTCTGAAGAGGCAAACCTTTGAATTTACCCGTCCATCTTGCGTTCCCACCATCACTTTTGGTCACAAGGTATGAATCATGACCAAAAGAACAACATGCCTGATACAAGACACTGAAACGGGCTTCCTCTGTAGGGTGGCCTGAGTGGCCCGGTGAGGAACGCCATCATCTGGGTTGAACTTGGGAGTAGAGCTGCTGCTTCTCCACATCAAAAGGAGTCAGCTGAGGAGGTTTGGGCATCTGATTAGGATGCCTCCTGGGCCTTTGGGGGTTTTCTGGGCACATCCCATTGGAAGGAGTCCCAGAACTTGCTGGAGGAATATATCTTTCTGGCCTGGGAACACCTTGGGATTTCCCATAAGGAGCTGGAGAGTGTGGCTGGGGAGAGGGATGTCTGGACCTGATGTTTCCGCTACCCAACCATGGATAGATGGGTAGCGGAAAATGTTTGATTTGTGAACCATCAACTTTGGGAGGCTTGCAGTTAAGAATCTTTAGAGCAGTTTAGTAGCATCAGTGACTGAATCTTTGTATAAAAACTCATCAGTGATGCTTAAATTTGTAGTTTTTGTAAAAACAGTATGTTAAGAATATTTTTATTCTTTACTGTAGATTTTGTTTACTACAGATTTTTTTTTAACTCAGATTTTTACTTACAGCAATCAGCTTGACCTTTAAATGATTTGACATGGAAAACATCTGTCCTGTACTTAGAGATTACATAAGAGGTTCGGTAAATCAACACACTGGGGTATTGCTCAACAGGAATCACCACAAATGACCCCTTGAATGTAGGCGAGCAGAAACTGTTTGTACGCTTCCTGTACAAAGACAGATTCAAGAAGAAGTGTGACACAGAAGTGTCTGCACACCTCTGATCTGACCATGGATCTGCTCTGACAACCCAATCCTCATGTTCGAACATGAAACTCAAAAAAAAGATAAGTCATTTGTGAATCTTGAACTTGTTGAACCTTGTTTGATACCCTGTTACTGTAAAACTTATTCTTGATTCTCTTACATTGTTTTGACGTATCCTCCTAAATTTCCGTCTTTTCTTGTTTGTAGACACATTAATTATCCAGAAATTTGTCAAGGCTTCACAGACAATAGGCTAACTTGTCCCATGAAATTGCTAAGCTATACTATAAATTTCTGTTTTAATAAAATTGCTACACAGTTTGATAATCTAACAGTAATCTTTTTTTTACTTGTGGAAAGAGCTGCCCTGTGCCGGGAAAAAAGCCTGATAATTATTTATTTTCTTTTCCCTTTTTAAGTCACTCCAACAGCTGTACACGTAACATTAAAGATAACACTTTTAAATGAAATATATCAGAGATTGGACACTTTCCAAACTGAACCTATCACACTAGTGATAGTGACAAGATAAGGAAATAACCATAAACCTTTGGTATTACTCCAATTAGGGAAATGTGTCATATGTTATGACCTGAATATTAGCAAAATACAGATTTCTTTTTGTTTTTTAAAGTACACAGAGCTATATATATACGTTTTTTAAAAAAAAGCTTGCGGAGGTGTTTAGTCAATTTAGTGATTTTTTTTAAACTTCATAAATCTCTCTGTAGGTTAAATACAGTTTTGCAATAAAAAGGTACAACAGCTACAATTAAAATACTGAAAATTTACATTGTTTATCTGCTTTTCTAAACTGTGTGAATAAACCAGTACACAAGTATATACTAACAGCATATTGGGCAAAACATAATCATCTTTCAGTCGTTTAATGTCTGTGTGCACTGTCACGCATCTGAGTAATCCGGTGTTGTGGCAACAATACAAATTACTCCCAACACAGCCAGGAGAAAGAAAAAACCCTCCATAAAATCATGGCTGAAATGTAACTTAAATGAGTTGGATAAAGATCAGTCAGCTTGGCAAAAAATGACATAAAAAGTCTTTCAGAGCATTTCGGTTTATATTTATTAACTCACATATACATGTAATGCACAAAATGCTTGCATTCATGTCTAAATTTAAGACTTTTGCAGTATTTTTGTTAAACTTCTGACCATTTTTACTCTCATTCTTGTTATAACCGTGATACTTTTTTTGCTACGGCTGCTAAATAAACATTACATGTAACAATAACCATCCTGAATCCTTCTCTCCTAAGTGATAAATATAATTAAATTACCAGTAAACAACAACTAAACACAGTCATGCAAGCTCCAATCTGAGATGATAAAAATATCACCACCCCTCTGTAAATTACCGTTCCACATTTTCTCAGTCATTTATTTTGGGAACTTGGCAGACAAACTCTTTTTTTTTTTTTAATGGGGCAAAAGTTCATGGATAAAAGGGATCACTCAGGAGATTACAGCGATGTACGTAACGTGGACGCCCAGCACACAAACAAAGAGCATTATGCTGCTCAGCTTTATTTCAGTCGTGGCGTGCAGCTTCTCTAACGTTCACCCCAACATTTTTTTTTTTAAACCTCTGATATCACCGAATGAAGAATTCAGACTCAGTTTGTTTTCTCAGTACACATCCTCCTGCTGCCATAGGTTCTCTTTGTAGCTGTTTAAATAAAACATCTCTCTCTCTCTCTTTTTTTTTTCCTCTCATACATCCACTCAGGGCAGTGTTTTTCAATCAGATTAGTACAGCACATTCTGTTCTGTTTCACTTCCTGATGACTGTGCAGCCTCTATCCCTGAATGAACTCAGCCGCGTGCTTCTGGTTACACCGAGACACTCATTCAGACAGACGTTTTCTTGCAACCGCCTGTCACATTTTAGTGCCTCATACAAAATTTGACAAATGTGTCAGGCGAAAATTAGGTGGACTGACTGTTTGTTGGGCAATTCTTTCTAAAAGTGTTGCTTTTTTTCTTTTTATGAAAATGTGCCAAGCAGGTAGGCAGGAAGCGTACAGTATGAGTTTTATATATAACTGCACTGATTGAGATGCGAATAAATCTATTTTATCTGTATGAAACACACACACACACACAAAAAACAGATTTAATCTTGAACGTTTTTTATTTTCCTGTTTCCTTCCCGCCTCGTGCTTTTACTAGAACAGAAACAAGATGCTTACATTGTTTCAGGAAGAAAAACAAGACGTGCTTTTATAGAAATGTATTCACGCAACACAGTACCGCTCAGGTCAGGGAAGTTCATTAGACTCCCCCCTCCTTATCACTGTATAAGGTCAAAACAGGTGCTAAAAAAACAAAAAAGCTACTGAACACAGCAGCTTAAGGGTTTGTTTTACTTTGAATTATTATTTCAGAGAACTGCAGAGGGCTGAAGAGGTCGTGGTTGTTGTTTTTTTTTTTTTCTAGCTCATGATGCCACATTCAGGCTGTCTCTGTACTTTTTGTTTTTAATGTGAACACAGTACTCAACACGACCTGTTTGCGAAACCTGCTTTCTTCTGAGAACCAGATGGTCAGAGGATTACTCAGCTGATTGACAACATCCCTGCGTGGCTTTCAGAATCAGGTTCACTCGTGCCACCTTTATAATTAACAGGATTATCGTGTTCCCCTCGATAGCTGCCTGTCAGCGCAGTGGTCAGACAGCGAGGGTTCACCGTCCAAAAACCCTTCCAGTGATCGGTCTGAGGACCCCAGCTCAAGCAGCACAGATCAGTTCGGAGCTTGTTTTCTGACACGAACAACACGACTTAGCTTGTTGACAAAACATAAAATGATGGAAACCATATTTTTAGGAGAACACTTTAATGAACAAAATATGATGTAAATCAATATGAAAAGCAACCATAAAAAATGCTACATTTAAAAAAAAATGCATATTGACGTGTCAGTATCAGTAGAAGTGACAACAAAAACACCCCCAGCAAAGTCATAAAAACTTTATTTTTCTAGTGGGAATTTGAAATGCCTCGCAAGTCTAAAGTTTGTCAGAGATTCTCAGACACTTTAAAAACTGGGTATGCTATCGTAAAAGATGAGAAAAGAGAAATCCTCCCCTGAAACACAACGTCAGAGCTGATGAATGCCACCATGATAGGACCTACTGAGAACAATAACTCATCGATATGCGGAGGGTGATTTTAAGGATTCACATGGGAAAGGCCACTAAGATTCACTTCACAAACATGAGACTTTGGACAGTTAGTGGTGACTTTATTAGCTATCTGTGGGAAAATTACTATTCGTCACACATGTCTTTTATTTGGATTAAAACCCGACAATTGTATTCAGTTTGATCAGCCCACATGGATTAACTTTTATGAGGTTTTTTTTCCAGACATAAACAAAATCTCATGGAAACATGTTATTAAAACAAAACAAACCTTCAAATTAATCAGTGTGCATGCCAAGTATTCAACATTAAATTATAGTACAGATTAGAAATAATCCCCTTGCTTTAGTGTATTATACTGCATTGACTTCCCTGAAAAGTTTAACCTTTCGCACAAAACCTTTCGATCTGAGCAGAATCCGTTAGACCTCACAAACAGGAACTGTCTCTAACAGTTGGTAATGCTTTTATTGTGAATGCTACCCCGTTAGCTTCAAAGACTCCCTTTCTGATGCGCCTCACCAAGAACACAAAGCGTCCAACAAGGGGACGCAGGAAGAGCTGAAACATTTACTCAGATCACACCTATTCTAAATATTTTTTGCACATTTTCCATCAGCTACGTTTCAGTGAAAACATCGAACGGCCACAGCAAAATTCTGTTCTTTCTAAGTTTATGTTTAACCTATAAAACCCTCACAAAATAACTGTTAAATAAAGTGTATTGATTTGTTCCCACTTTGATGCTGTCGTGCACTTTACTCAGTGCTTCAGTGCACGTTGATGCCATAGCAATAATCAGACTGAATGTATTCAAATAAGCTTCTAGTACAGGAGCATTTACATGTCAGAGGAGATTATTAATATTTAACTGCAAACTTTAGACTTTCTCTGTAGTTTAACGTTTGCTTATCAAAGCCAGGAGCAATTACACATATTAAACAGTTGGCTCAAAAACCACTGGATCAACTTTAACCTAAATACTTTCACTGTTTTACTCTCTCTCATGATGAGTAGTCCAGCTTTTATTAATTGCTGAAAACTTTTCTAACAGCTTTTTTTTTTAAATGTAGGAATACAAATATTGCAAATAAAACATAACAGTTGTAAAGTTATTATTTTTACAGTAATAACTTAAGATTTGATATTAAACATTAAACTTACCAACAATCTGAAAGATACATTTGTAGAAAGAAAACTGAGTTCAAACTTTTGTATGTTTGCTATTATTATTATTATTATTAATATTATTTGCTGCATGTTATAAAAGGTTATGCATTTTAAGTTTGTGCACAATACCTATTAATTTACTGAATCCCATATTTGAAGTTCATGCAATTTCCCCTGGATTAAACTGTTTTTTAATTTATTTAATGCTCGGAATAGTAAAGACAAATTGCCTTATTTGCATTATTTTACCCTGATAATGAAGTATAACTGTGGTTATATCCTAAATGAATAAACTCCACGTTCAAAGTAACAAGTAACATTGTCTGTAAAGTTCAAAGTTTAAATTATAAGTGGCAGAAAGAGGAAATTAGTCAATAAATACACCAATTGGGGCTAATGTACTGTTTGAAGTTACTTTTAACTTCTGCATCCAGCTGTTTGCCAGGGGTTGTCTGCCACTCAGCTGATCATTAAAAACAAAAAGAAATCTAATAATGATAACCAGGCAGGAAGGTAGAACTTTTATCTCTCACCCCACAGGTCGAACAAGATAGCTCTTGCTGCGCAATTTCTCACTTGCAAAACAAAAACGCAAATAAAGCGCAGCTACGTTACATAAGGGCTAATTGCAACAGCCGCGGGGCGCAACTGCACAACGACGCCGCGCGATCCCCGTCGCCAACAACACGGCAATTAATTCAAAGGAAAGGAAAGGACGGAAGGAAGAAAGACAGAAAGACAGAAAGAAAGCGACTTTTCTTTTTTTTTTTTTTTCGTTTTTCTTTTTTGTTTTTACCGTCCCCCTTCAGAAGCAGCACTCCGTCGAAGCGCGCGTCTTTTCGGGCACGAGGCGTTCATTAATGTCGGTGCTTGTGGCTTTACACGTCTCTCTCTCTCTCTCTCTCTCTCTCTCTCTCTCTCTCCTCTTCAGACAGACAGACAGACAGGAGACAGACAGGCTCCTGTTGTTGATGTGTGCTGTCAGCTGAGCGAAGAGGAAGAGGAGGAGGAGGAGGAGGAGGAGGAGGGGGAGAAAAAGAGGGAGGACAGCCCGCTGCGGAACAGGCTGTTCCCGGCCTGGCACGGAACGGGTTACAGGTCAGGGTGTCTGCTGGAACACAGTGTTCTCATCAGCAGCGGCAGGCAGCAGCGGCGGCGGTACAGCTACAGTACAGAGCCGGAACATTGTGTTACTTTGTGGCTGCTTTCCAAGACCTGCCCTTAATTTTACACTAAACACCCTCCCACAACTCTTCTTCTGCGTCCCCCCCCCTCACCTCTCTCTNCTCTCTTTCTGTCATTTTCTTCTGGGTTTCTGTCTGTAGTGTGTCCACAGTGTCATTTTGAAGTCAGAGCCGCATGTGGAGACCACACCGGCACTTTCATTACTGAGCAGAGGCAGACAGGGGGGTGCTAAAAAAGAAAAAGAAAGAAACAACTAAAAGAAAAGAAAAAAAAAGAAAAGAAAGAGCGCTGCTTTAATAACCCCACATGGGCAGAACACTTAGTACCCTGCTGGATCCGAGATAAGACGGCTCGGCGCGTTTTTCTTTTTCCTTTTCTTTTCAATACAGAGAAGGGAAAAACAAACAACAAACCCTTAAAACATCACCGAGCGAGTGAATTTCCAGCTGAGTCGGTGGAGAGACATTTACACACGCGGACCTCAAGACAATGTAAGTCCTCTTTTTGTCACCATTGAACTCTTCGCGACTTCATAATTGAGTTAATGAACGCATTACCGGCTTTCTGCGCTCATGAGATAAACGGAACTTGTTGTTCGCTGTCTGTCCAAATCATCTGCCTGTTTTTTTTTGTTTTTGTTTCGGAGTCCGTTTGGGTGTTTATAGACAAGAAATGATAATAGGAAAAAAAAAAAAAAAAGTGAGGATGGGTGTTGGATCTGTGGTCCCAGAAGAGGCGGATGAGAACATCCAGAGGGCTTAGGTGTCTCCTCATAAATTACAGCTTCCGTGGCTCCACTTCTGAGAATTACAACTTCAACTTCACTCTCTGTGCTGATTCATTTCGACCAGGTTGCACATTACAGGGCACAAAGGCAGCTTGCGAGCAACACTGAATGTTCAGATTTAGAACCTGGATTTAAAAAAAGAAAACAGAAAAAGAAAAAGGCAAAGGTGTCGCTCCTGAAAGTGTTCACCTTTCTATCCTGAAAGGCTTCAAGGATTGATGAGTGCTTTGCTCTTTTTATTTTGTATTTTTTTGGAACTTTTTTAAAAGAAGAAGGAAGAAGAAGAAAAAAAAGTTCAGTTTTGTGCATCAAAAGTGCCAGAGGAACAAATAGCTTCCTCTATATAAGAGCATTTCCAAAGATGAAAGTGATGCCCGGTGAGTTCACCAGGCTGACAGGTTATTAAAGAACAAGCCTTTCGTGTGTTGTCACAGACAGTGTGTCCCCACTTGTTAGGTATGAATCAGCAGAGGAGTACGGATGTGAAACAGAATGTACAGATACGCTGTGTGCGTCTCTGAATGTGGTCTTTGGCTCATTGTGTTCTGTTCCTGCATTCCTCCGCAGGGTATCTTAGTTTTTGGTACATGGAGCCTACATGCCATCTTATCTGTGTTTTGTAACGATTCACACCCTGTCTTCCCCTCCTTTTTTTTCTTTCTTCTCTTCAGTGTCACAGCTGTAAATGTTTCATACATCCACCCAAAAAGCTCAAACTGATGAGATTAGTAACTTTTTTTTCCTCTTATTTCTGATCATCAGTGAGGAGAATAAGTCAGAGCACTTGTTTTAGCCCAGTTTGAGTCGTGCGGTGCGGATCCAAAATTTAGGGCTAAATTCAGCAAGTAATAATTAAAAAAAACTGGGTTTTCTTTATGTTTTGGTCCAAAAAATTGCAGCTGCCTCCTTCGTAAGGGGGTCTAAGATTGGTGAACGCCGTCAGGCTTTGCCAGCGGGGAACTGTGAATAGAAGGAACATTGTGTTCAGACACACACACATTCGTGAGTTACATCTAAAATGACATCCGTGAAATTTAAAAGACACGAAGGCTGATGGACGAACACTTTGTCCTGTTTGATGTTCTGATTGGGAAAGCCGCTTTTGTTTTCTTCTGTGTTTTCGAGAGAAGCACAGACGTGGAGATGCAGGGCAGAACCGGCGCCAAGGAGACAGATCTTTGTGGTCTCGACCTGTGGGCTGCAGGTACATGGAAGGTGCCGTGGCTCATCGTTTAGAGGAATCAGTTCGGATCCATTGCCTGATCAGTATTCAGGACACGGGGATGTGTTGCTCATGAGCTAAGAGCCGGTGCTTAATATTTATATATTTATTTGCACGCTCGTCTCCATAGAAAAACATCTATTTGCTCGTTCACGGTCCCTGGGATGGACCCGCCAGATGAAACTAATGGAAAAACCCACAATTGTGATGCAACAAGCGAGAGCTGCTGTGCCTCTTTGTTGCAGAAACTGGACGTTGGGCAAAGATTTTAGTTCCAAAAAAAACCCCTCTTTGCACAAATGTTACGTGGCCACGAAGCTGCTACCCGATCTCCCTGTTCCTCACGTTACTCCCTGCAGGCTTTTTATCCAAGACTTCACTTTGGTCATCAAATTAAACGTGACTTTGAAGTTGTTTTTTTTTTTTAAATAAAAAAACAGATCAGCAAACGTCATCAAAGTGCCTAGACTTGATTTAGACTAGAGGTGTCCTGATAAAAACTGTTGCCTGCGATAAGATATCCTCTTATCTGCGTTTATACAACTTGTCTTCTAAACATACGCACACACACACACAAATCATTATATGAGTCCCTTTTGTGTAGTTCAGGACTCATAAAAAACCCAAGAATCCAAGAACTGAGTGTTTAAGTAATCAAAAGTTGCATATTTTTTGTGTCTAATGGTTTCATTTGATCTTGCCTCCTTTGTTTGCCAGATTGAAAAAAACACAAAGTTCTTGTCTTGTCTTTTCAGCTTTTCAGAATCTTCTTTTCAGGAAAGAAAAACAACAACAACTTCAAAAAAAGAAACTTAATTACTTCATAAACTCGGAAAATTCACTCTGCGTCTGATGATGAGCCTCTATGGGCCTTTTGTTCAAGTTTTCAAAGGGAGCATTCTTTAATGTTTACAGTCTTTAAAAAAAACCCCAAAGAAGAAAAAAACCCAAAACACAGAGTTATTGGTTGTAAATGTAACCCGTTAATAGAGTCTCATTCATCCAGGCAGGCTGAACTTCTGTCGTAACAGACCTTAGAAGCGAGGGGAGGGAGGGAGAGTGAGTTGCATGTGAGTTCAGCTTGTGTGAACGCAGCAGCTCAAAAAAAAAAGCCCAGTAGGTTTTATTTAAACGCTTAGCGGTGTGTCATGTGTTTTTCTGTTTGTTGCCTTTCATTTTTTGACCTAACCGCAGCAATGTGGTCAAAAACAGCTGCCAGACGAGTGTCAGTGTCTCACCTGCTGCTTGTGAGTCCAATTGTCCAACGGTGTTTGCCAACAGGCGTTTTCGTCATCTTCACTCGAGGTAATTGTTTCAGGGGTAACTTTTAGTTGAGTGCAGAACGGCACAAATAGACATCGAGTGAATCAGTCAGCATTTAGAGGCTTTAAAAGTAACATGTTGTTCCAGTTTTTATTGCTCTGGCAAAGCTTCCGTTGATTTATTTATTTTCTTCCTGCATTGGGTGTGTGAGACGTTGGCAGCAGACTCCACTCGTCTGTCAGGCCACATACTGAACATTTTTGGTGCGTAAATGTTTCCTTAAAATTAACTGTCGAACCCTCTCACGTATAAGATTTAATGCAGGAAGTGTCTGTGTGCCGCTGCCTGTGTTCACACTCACTCTTACCTTTTGAGAAGTTTTCTTTTTTAAAGTGGCAAAACATACAAGCTTATAAGACTGAAACGTGTTACACTTTGTTAAAAAGTTTAGCCTTTTTGTGTAAAAACACACCTTAAAAGGCATGCAGTTAATAGATTTAAATCTTCAGTACACGTTAAGTATCAAGTCTGCTTTCTTTATTTTTTTACCTGTCATTATAAAAAAACTGCAGCCTACAGCTTTTTACGTACAGTTTAAATTTCCTTGTCAAATAAATAATTAAGTTAAAGTTTTATCTTTATCAGAGGGTTTGTGCTTTATTTACACGGTACTTCTCAAACACAACTGAACCTAAAAACGGATCAAAATCGGGACAAAAAACCATACAGATGTCACATTAATCCACATTAGGATAACATGTAAAAACAACCTAAAAAACAGCTGGTTTTGTTGTTGATGTAGTTAAATAAAACGTAGCCTGACGCAGCCACGATTAAAATGTTTTTAAATTCAATGTCACACGCTCGTCGTAACTTATAAAATGCAGTAGAGACAATTTTAAGACCATATTTTTTGGCGATTAAATGATTACTAAAAATGCGGAGCAGTGCACTTTTAGTTCTAATAAAAGCGCATTTTAAAGCTAAAAGTAAAAAGTTAAAAATGTCCAAACACTTACGTGTCAAAAATAAAATACTTATTAGCCTCTAGTGATACAGACAGATACAGCGGTGTGTGTGTGTGTGTGTGCTGTTCATTCTGGCCACATTTACCAGGAGCAAAAGCTGAAGTTAGAAAAAAATAGTTAAAATCAGGTTTTAAATTTGTCCATCGAGTCAATCAGATAAATCCCCCTGCAGATCGAGTGGTAAGAGTGTAGAAAAAGGCTAAAAATAATCAGGTTTTAATCAATGCTTGCCCGTTTGTAAGGCTGGACGTTGAACCTTTGTGCTGCACGCTTCATACAAATAGCAAATATTTACACTACAGCTGACATCACACATGAGGTCAGTATTACAGCTTTATCCTGTGGAATATGTCTCAGAATAACATTTAGCTTTGCTTTATTGTGGCTTTCTGCTGAATAAAAGAAGACCTTAAATAATGGATTGAACTATTTACATTATTCTTGTGATCATTATGAAAAACCATGCAATAATTAGGATGACAACCGACGCTACTTGGATGAAAAATGTTTATTTATTTGCCAAATCTTTCAAATAGATGAAGGAAAAGCAGAAAAGAGACACCATATGAGCTGTATTACTTCCTCCTCAGACAAAAAAAAGCAAAAAAACGCCAAACTGTAGGCAGCCGCAACCTCTGATAAGATGCTTTATCAGCCTATTGATCAATTTCAAGAACACTTGGCTTTGTGATGGCGCAGCTTTTATAAGCACAACGCGTGAGCGTGCGGTCAGACCCACGCGGATGATGCTGTCAGAAAGAAGACCTCAGATTCTCTTAAAATGAGCAGAGGAGACGTCTGAACGTGCCTCTGCTGCTCTGCAGGTTTATTTTAACGCCGGAGAAACAATCACACGTCGTTCTGGGTTTGCTGGCAAGCCTGGAGTGAAAGTATTGACCGTACTTCAGCTCTGTGAGTCCAGGAGGAAAGAAAGCAACATGTACGCACACTCGCAGTTATGTAATCGCTTAATTTGTGCAGGAATCAGGGCGATGTGTTACAGCTGTGCTTCTCATACAGTGGCGATCAATGCAAATGGGGCTTTTCCAATGAAACTTTAAATGCTTTTCCAGTGCAGCGCATAGATTTTGAACACGTCTCTCTAATAGCTGCAAGTTATGTAATGTAAAGGAAAAAAACTAACTTTTATTCATAGCAATATCTGTAGAGGCATTTAAAGCTTTCAAGCCCTGTTCCATAAAATGAATTCATGCTGTGTGTCAGTTCTTGTGATGTAAAGGAAGAACACGAGGAGGTTTATTCAGCAGTGCTCAGACCTGTGTGTTTGTTTGCATCTCTTCCAGTGTTATCGTGTGATGTGTATATAGAGCAGAAATGACCACGGATCCGTTTTTACCAATGGACGACCATTCAGCAGCTGTGTTTACTGCAAAGGGCATCGATGTGACACCAAATAAAGACCAAGGAGTTATCAAGGTGATTCTCGTCATTGCTTCGTTTTTTTTTTTCTTTACCTCTGTCGTTCCCTTCGAGGTCTCGCAGTTGCTTCTGTGTTGTTTCTGTGTTCGGCGTCTTTGCTAAGTGGACAGGCTTTTGTCTGCGTGCAGGTCGTGAAGCGTCAGGGACTCGATGGGGACTGCCCGATGATCGGGGACAGAGTCACCGTACACTACACTGGAAAACTGGTCACTGGGAAGAAATTCGACTGCAGTCGGGAGCGCGAAGAGCCGTTTTGCTTCAATGTGGGCAAAGGTGAGCACCTTTAGACATCACATTTTCTTTGTGTTAGAAAAGTTTAATCTTTATATTGTTCACTCACTGTCACACTGAGACAACTGGTTTGTTTGTTCCATATTAATCTACAGGGCACAGTAAAATTAGGCTGATGTTAGGTATGGAAACAATAAAAGAGGAACACAAAGTCCATCTATTAGCTTTAAATGTATAAAAGCACTAAAAGTGATTTGTGGATTTCTTTAGAAGCTTTGAGTTAGAAAAAAATAGAAAAGTTTGATGTGAAGAAGTTGTCTCTTAATGAAAATAAAAGAAAATTTATGTTGTTTGGTGGTGTTGGGGGCAATTTGGACTATTAAATTAAATAGAACTGAGATTAGAAATGTTTATGAAACTGCACTTTTAATTGTGATTATAGATCATAAACTCAAATATAGCTTATATTAAAAAGAAGTTATCTCAATCATCTAAATCTTTCAGTATTTTGTAGAGTTGGAGAATTCCTGGATGTGAAATGTTTGCATACTGCTCTTTTGTAAGGACTTATATGTTATATTGTGTTGAAAGTTGGGGAAATGCATATAAAACAAATCTAAACCCAATAAAAATACTCCAGAAAAGAGCGATCAGAATAATAAATAAAGCTTTTTATAACGAACGTCTTTATATGCCCCAGATCTTTAATATTTACAGATACTGCGGTTCTAAAAACAATGGAAATAATTTCTCTTGTCGCAAACAGCAGCCTTCCTTGTTCAATTTAATTCAGAGGAGAACTTTCATATATATAATTTACAAGGGTTATTATTTGAAAGTTGTCCAGTTTGAACCAGATTTTCTCTCTTTTTATTTTTCTGTTCTCTTCTTTTTCCTTTCAGGTTTGTAGTGATCGATGACTCTCATTTTAAAGATACATTTTAAATTGTTGGATGTAAATAAGCTTCAGCCCATTTGCAATCACTCTTTGTCCTCTCACAGGACAAGTCCTCAAGGCGTGGGACATCGGCGTGTTGTCCATGCGGAAGGGCGAGGTGTCCATGCTGCTCTGTAAGCCAGAATACGCTTACGGATCTGCTGGGAATCCCGACAGAATTCCTCCCAACTCGTCAGTGGTGTTTGAAGTAGGTGCGCCCCGTCAGTGTTAGTGCATGAACCGCACGTTAGTCTGAGGGACTCTGCTTGTGTTGAATCATGTCTCATTTGTCTGAAGATGAAGCTGTCTGACTATAAAATGAGGAATTCTGACGACTTTAATCCCTTCTTCACTACAAAATTGCCAGTTATGCCTGAGTTCCACTCATTCCTGACATTCCTCTCTGTCTCTCGGGGATAATTGTAAAAGTATCAAGAAAAAAAACCCCAAAAAACTAATGATGCACATCCAATTTCTCAGCAAACCTTTTCCAGTAGACATGATTTAAACACCCTAAATGAGTCTCACTTGTTTTTAGTTGTTGAATTTTTATCCACCTCCTACATGCGCTAAAGCACCACACACTCATTTCTGTAAAGTCTTTGTTTTGCGCCTCAGATCTGGCTTTTTTAAAGAAGAGGTTTGACGTTTCCTCCCCTCCCAACACAGATGGAGCTGATTAACTTCGAAGGAGAGATACTTACAGACGACAGCGGCATCATACGGAGAATAAAGGTCAAAGGGGACGGTTACAGCAATCCCAACGATGGAGCGGTCGTCGATGGTACAAACAATAACTCTTCTTGAGAGAACTACTGACATTTTTTGCCAGTTCGGAAGAAAACAGTAAAACCAGAGCTTACGTTGCGTCGTGTGTCCCACAGTACACCTGGAGGGACGCTGCGGGGACAGGCTGTTCGACTGCCGGGACGTTAGCTTTGTTGTTGGTCAAGGCGAAGACAAAGGCATTCCTCTGGGGGTGGACCGAGCCATGGACAAGATGCAGCGAGGAGAGTGCTGTTTACTTTACTTAACACCAAAGTAAGTTGCTCACAAATCTTTAAAAAAAAAAGAAAAAAAAAGCCAAATATCTGTTCTGCTCTCGGCGTCCTTCTCACGAGTCATTCTGTAGTTTTGCTCTAAATAATGTGAGATTTCTGTCATGATAATTTCAATTAGTTTTAACATTTACAAATAGTTTCCGTGGCGCTTTTACTGCAGCAGCAAGTGTGCGAATAAACAACGTCTTTAAACAAATTACAGGGACTTCATATCAGAATAAACTCGTTCTCAAAAGAAAAAAAGCAAAAGAAAAATACATTTTCACGTCTAAAAAAATGGATTAGTGTCACAAAACAAGAGGTTAAATGGTCACATATTGCTAAACTGCTGCTTTGTGACGGGTGGTGTGTTCACGATTTATGAGTAAAAAGTAAGAGAAGTAATCTTTTGGGATCTGCTGTAGACAGAAACTTTCCTTCACTACTCGTCCTCTTCAAAGGCAGTTTTTAAACAACATCAGCTTCAATTTTATCCGACAGAAGCAAACAAGCTGTGTTTTTGTCAAGAAATAATTAAAGACAACTTTGGTATTGTCTGATTTCCAGGCCTTCTTCTATGAAACTGCGATACTTTGTGCTGCGGACGAACTGGGTGTTTACACGCGAGATTAAGACGAGACACAGTGTTTGATGAGGATTTGTCACTGAGATTACCTGTACAATATCTCTCACAGCAGTGAAAATGAAATGTCTCGACTGTCTGGGTCACATTATTCTTCTGGGGTATAACCAAAAAAAAACAAGAGGAAGACTTTAAAACAATCCTTAGTTGATTTTCTTCATCACCTAAATGAGAGCCATCGCTGCTAAAATCTGCTTTTTTCTCATTTAGTCGTAAAGCAAAAGGGTTAGTCTCGTGTTGTTCTATAATTTAATCCAAACATGAATTTTGTTTTAAATGTACCCATAAATAGAAACTTTAGAAATTCAGATACGTGGTGCATTTCTCACTTCGTCCTTCAATCTTCTTGCACAGAAACAGTCGGGGAGCTTAAGTGTCAAAGCAGCAAAAAAAGTGAATTAATGATCTCAAAAACCAGAGCAAACTGGACAGGCGCTTCTCAAACTCAGATTACCCAATTAAATTAGCGTTCCTTGAAAGGAAAACGTATCGCCCCCCCCCCCACCTTGCATGCCAAAGTTTTCAACAAAAACCTCATGTAATCTTTCAGCGCTCGCAGGATGTGACGGGGATGACTCTCAGCTGCTGCCACACCAACATTTGGGTCGATATCTGTAAAAATGATGGGATTGTAGCCGTTCTTGTGTTTGCTAAGCTCGGTTAGCTGTGGCAACCGTTTTGAATCGGGTTGACTCCTAAAGTTAATCAGCTGTAGACGTTCATCCAGTGATTACTCTCTGAGAGGTTCATTTAGAATCTGTTTTGTGGTTTGTGAGATATTTTGCTAACAGACAGCACACACACACACAGATTGTCTTCCCTGTCATGACGGTGGGCGATAAATATAAACTTTTCAGAGCCTGAGTCGAATCCCTTCCTGCATCTTTCATCTGTAACGCTGTAATTCCCGTCCATCTGGTTCATGTTAGGTTTCCTGCTTATGAGCAATCCCCTTCTTTGTTTTCAGACTGTCGAAATTAAACGAAACATTCTGGATCTGTTTTACATTAAGATCCTTGGTTTTAAAAAACCTGTGCCATGATGTCACGTCGTTCCTTCTGTAAATTCAGTCCCGTGAAGGAGTGGAAACAGGTAACGTTCGGTTACACGATCAGCTCCCAAGCAGGACTTTAGAGTCTCGTCATTTGTTTGCGGAACGTGACGTAAGTTACTTTGGATTGTCTTTCAGTATTCTTAACAAGTTTGCGCCTTTTACTTTTGTAGGTACGGTTTTGGGAGTGAAGGTAAACCAGAGTACAAAGTCGGACCAGATAAAGATGTTGTATATGAAGTTACTCTCAAAGACTTTAAAAGGGTGAGTTTTGACTTTCTACGGTAAAAATGCAGAAAGTTGTTTATTTTTCCATTTCAGCAGATTAGATGATAAAGTATGCATGTCACATTTAAGCACCTTTTGAGCAAACCTCTAATTTGAGACCTTAAAAACAACAAAAAAAAGTGACTCACTGTCTGCGTTGGTAAATGTTTTTACAACAAGGCTAAAGAATCCTGGGAAATGGACTTGAACGAAAAGCTGGAAATGGCTGCCGGAGTGAAAAGTAAAGGGAATCAGTATTTTAAGGTATAGTTTTTTTGTTTAATTATTTATTTGTTTTCACAATAAATTGTATCCTTTTTATTTCATTTAAAACAAGATTTTAATAGATTTTATCCCATTATTAGGCGGGACGGTACCAGCAGGCGGTCATTCAGTACCAGCGCATCATTTCCTGGCTGGAGTTGGAGTGCGGTTCTGGGATGGAGCAGTATAAGTTGATACAGGACTACGTTTTGACAGCCCACCTTAACTTAGCGCTGTGTTTTCTTCGGCTGAAAGAGTTTTCACAAGTGGTGGACAACTGCAACAAGGTGAGCTGCTGGTGACAGTTTATACCCCTCCTCTTCCTCCTTCAGCTGCTGCTTGTTTGGCTCAAACATTACTTTCCTGTGTGTGTGTGTGTGTGTGTGTGTGTGTGTTTGTTTAAGGTAATTGAACAGGATGAGAGCAACGAGAAGGCTCTGTATCGCCGTGGGAAGGCCCGGCTCTTCCGCAACGAGTACAGCCTGGCCATGACGGACTTTCAGAAAGTACTAGAAGTCAACCCGTCGAACCGAGCAGCTTGGGCTCAGATTTCCAACTGCCAGAGCAAGATGAAGGAACATCAAGAGCAGGAGAAAAAGATCTATGCCAACATGTTCCAGAAGTTTGCAGAGTGGGACTCCAAGGTCTCATTCTTTTTGTCTAAATATAGTGCAGCAGTCACTGTAACCCTTTCCTTTCCTTTCCTTTCCTTTCAAATAAATATGAATTTTGACAAGAATAAATTGTCTACGTACACGCTCACACAGATAAGTACTGTAAAAACATGTGTGTTGAACCTCATGAAAAATGGCCTCTTTTCCTGACGTTTTTTTGACCTCACCTTAGCTTCGGTTTACCTCTGTACCACCTGATCCTTGAAAGCACGCTGCAGAGCTGCATAAAAGACACAAATTTTATGGTACACCGGAGTATAAAAATCAATGATCACCATATCGTTTATGGTTTCTAGGCTGTTTTGAGGAAAGGAAACCAAACATCAAACGTGTTTTACTTGAATTTGCTACAGGTTTCTCTCATTTGCCGACTTGAGCCACACTTGAATTATTTAATTTATTAATATCTTTATTCTTCCACTATGATTTCTCCTATTATTAAACTTATGCAGTCAGTTAAGTGTATTGCTAGGTGCTGAAATATCAAAATTGTAATTTTCTATATTCATTATTTTCGACCAGATTTTGATTATTTTAAATACATACTCATTCTTTTCCTGGAAAGTTTTATTTGGACTTCCTTGTCCTGCCACATCGAGGAGTTATTTTCTTCAGTGTTATACTGACACCTAGTGATTAGGCTTTGTAACTACTCCTTCTGATTTAAAAGAAAAACAGCAAGGAAGCAAGTTTATTATAAATCAAAGTAATTTATTTGAATAAATAGAAAATCTAATATGAGATAGTTTAATGAAATCAACAAACTTATTTGTTTTTGTTGTCTTTGTTGTTGTTTTGCACAGACGGGGAAGTCGAAGAGGAAGGCCCCGATGAACGGCGAACAGAGCAGTAAACGGCGGCGGAAAAGTCAGGACTGTGCGTCATAACAGGAGCGCAGAGGCAGAAACAAGGCGGAGTAAAAGCCTCAAATCCAAACCTCTTCATCCCAAATCCAGTGGACCATAATGTGTGTCTGTGTGTGTGTGTGGGCAAGGACATGAGCAAATAGCATTTCTCTGTCACACGCACCGTTGAACAAGCAGAGCGATCCTCCATGTGAGGGCTAGAACTACGACATCACTGCGTGAAGATTGGTGAACACTTTTTTTTTTTGCCCAAGCTTTTATAAAAAAAAAAAAAATAGCTTCAGTTTTTTTTTTTAACGAAAACACTGATGAATCCCCTTTTCTTTCAGCTGTTCAGCTACTGTGTTGACATGTGCCTCCACACTTTATTTCCAAGACCATGTCTGCTCGTTTTCTGACCTCTGATTTGGTTTTAAGCCTTTTTCAGAGCAGCTGCACGCATCATGTTAGGGATTCAGACTTGAAACTTTGCAAAATTTTGTTATTTTTTTAAAAAGAAAATGTGCAATATGATTTTTTTTATTAAAAGGTATAACCTGTTAGCTCAATGGTGTTTTTGCATAAAAAGAAAAACACAATAATTACATGTTTATGTTTTGCGCAGAACTCAGCCTTGGTTCACGGTGATTGGTTGGTGTGTCGGCACGGAAACGACTGTTCAATCAAGACGTGGGAACTTTGAAAATAAACCGAGAGCTCCCACAAGTTCTTCAAAATAGATGCTTAATATCATCAGACAATAGAAGCAGTCTCAAAAAAGCACAAATTACCAAAATGTAAAGAAAAAGACAAAAATCTGTAATGTCAAAACTGTTGCAAATTTACAATCAACTCATGTGTGACAGCAGCTGTAGAGATTTTAAAAATACAGCTCTGCAGAAGTTACTCCCAGAAAAGAAAACATTACAATCTGAGCACTTTTCTCCCCCCTAAGATTTATCAGACATCGGTCATGCACTAAAATAACTGAATGCATTCACGCTGAAAGCTTCTATTTTGTCTTTTCTCAACCCATCAAACAGTATTACAGGAAAGCCAGTCCTGGTCAAATAAAAAAAGTGACAAACATCTGTGTGTCAATAACAGATGAACTCTGTGAAATGATTACATTTCAAGCTGTTGGCAGCTGCAAAAAAAACCCAACCTCGATAGAATTTTATTTTAAAAAAAGGATACACAAACAGAATATTTGAAAAGAAACTGAGTGTTTGTGCAGCGTGTCAAAGCAGAGCACTGTTCGCTCGCGGCAGAGAGGTTGTAGCGTTGGCCTGGGACTGTTTAGCTTGTTTGGATTTAATCCGTTTCCTCCAGCCATTTTTAAGACATTAGGTGAGTATGGTTTAGGTGTGAGAGTGAGCATAAAAGTTGTTAATGCACCCTTTCTGTTAGCTGGGACAGTCTGCAGCCCCCCCAACACGGAGCGAAGTCTATAAGACATGTCGATTCTAGTTGCTTAATGGATCAATGTTTACGCTTTGGAGCTTTAATGGAGTTAAGGAATCGACGACTGAAACCTTGAACTTCGAAAAAAAAAAAAGCATCTGTGGTTCAGATTTTTTGAAGTGGGGTTCTGTGGAAAGGTTCTGAACAATCAATATCTTACCTGTTGTGGTTTTAGCTCTTTGAACGACCTCAGTTTGGAGAAATAAAGTTTAAATGTCACTGGAATCACGAGCTAGTCCAAGAAAGAAGTGGGCTGCTGACCTCTTAAAACAGCTCCAGTCTCACTCATGTGAACACTGTTTTGTAAGGAGCAAACAGCAGCAGCTGTAGCAGCTGGCTTTAGCAGTCCCTGTGCAGCCAAGTAGAAATATTATAAAACTTCTGCCAGATGAACCCTGTAATGGGATGTAAGTGTTTTTAGAAATCAGTGTTTGGATGAACAGTAGCCTTGGTTTTTTTTTTAGATTAGAGTTTTTTTAAGACAACAGGAATCCACTGTGGTCTTGACCCCGCTCGGACTAGCCACTAGCTCATCAGTCTGGTAAGAAATAAACTTATTTCTCCAAACTGGAGCTGTTCAAAGCGCTATCTACAACAGGTCGATCGCCTCTGCAACCCGACCTCAGAGGACCAGAAGAAAATGGCTAAATGGTTGGACTAAAGGTGTTCATTTTTAGCAACCTTTCCTTAGAACTCCACTTTAAAAGGTCTGAACTATCACCTTAAAATCATTACTGAGCAGGTTAAACACATGCTGCATTATTTCTGTAATTGTATGATGTTAAAAAAGAAACACCAGAAAATGACTTTACATAAACTCCTCCTTTGTTTTGGATGGGGCTAATTCTTGGCAGCACGTGGGAGAGGGACATAAAAACTGCAGTTATGCTTTAAAGTCATCACGAGTTATTTTTCAGCTGTGGTATTGTGATATAATCATGCCTCTGTCCTGAAACTGATGTATCTTTACTTCTCACTCAATCCATTTTGTTCCCTTTTTAAAAAAAAAAAAAAAGAAAAAAAAGTGTGTGTATGTTTCTGAAAAAAAAAAGAAAAAAAAAAAGGCAAAATTGCACTTTGGTGACTGTCGAACCAACACTGTCATCTTTACATGTGATGTCCAGACAAAGTCCGGACAATAAATTTAAAATGTTTTATAAACATTGGCTGGTTCAAAATGAAAACCTTAGCTGTCTTAACTATTTTGTGTAAAAAAAAAAAGAAAAAAAAAAAGCAAAAAGAAAGAAACTTGCAGTGACAACATTGTGTTTGTGTGTTAGTATGTATTGTTGTATGTGGGTAAGTTTTTTAAACAGCTTCTTGCTAAATGTTTTCAAGTGTCGCTGCCTCTGAATATTCAAATATTTTGTATAGTGGAACTCAGCATGAAGTACTTTTTTCTAGCCATTTTAAAGTGTATTCAAGAATTTACAGACTGTCTTACCCACCTGTCATCTGCAACACAAAGTAAAATATTTCCTCTTAGATTCTTATTCATCATTTTGTTAAACTTACAATAATAGAAACAAAAATCCCCAGCGTAACTTAGGTAAACCGCAGCTGGGTAAACTGCACTGTGTTCGATGTAAAATTGGATTAATCTAAAAAATATATATTTTTTTTATCATGAAATATGTTTACATAGACGGAGAAGATCATTGTTCTGTAAAGAAATGATCCATGTTTTAAACCGGCATTTTATGCAAAAGAAATATTTTCTGACAAACATTAAATATGATCCTTTTGTCCATGTTGTCTTTACATTCACACACACCCACACACACACACACCTGGTGCTGACTAACTAACAAAGCAATAATTTGAATGTGTGGAAACTATAACTTAAAGCTTCTAAATCTGATAAAGCTGAAATGTTTTTCTTGTTTGTTTTTTTTTTAATAAAAACTCATTTTTATGAGCTTTGTTCTACTTTTCAACACTCTGATTGGATGAGATACAACTACAGAAATAGTCAAACTTCTCTTTAAGTATCATGAAAGAGAATTAAAGCTAATAATTTATTGTCACACTGAGAGACACTGAAAGCTATAATAATCTTTTATTCCCACAATCAGAACATTTTTATGAAAACTGAGCAGTTACTCCTTTTTTTGACCACTAGAGGGAAGCAGAAACAAACTTTTTCTTTATGACTTATTTGGGAAAATTAAATGATGCCTAATATTTTCGTTAAAGGTTAGATACATAATAGGGAAATTTCAAGTTATTTCTCAGCAAAATACTTAAGCATTCACTAGCGTGATGAAAAATTCATCCGTTTTCAGCTGTAAAATAAACCAGATCATCTTAAAAGTGAGTCATTGGATGTTTATGAATGAATAAATTCTTGAACTTAGAAATAAAAGCTGAGAAAAAAGTATATTTTGCAAAGTATTTAAAAAAAATAGTTCAGCAAAAGCATCAGTTTATAAAAAAAGTTAGAGGTTTCAGTAACTGTTGTTAAGACTCCTAAAACAGCTTCTAAATGCAGTTTGTAATGAAAGTGTTTTTCCAGCTATTGCTTTTGAGTTTAATAATAAATTCCGAACTTTGACTGAAAATCCTTCGAGGGCTTCAGAATGGACTCCAGAAAGGTGGAGAAACTCCATTTGCTGGAAAGGATCAACTGGTGGCAACAGTGTTTTAGGCTACAATAAACAGATCTCCTCTTACGAATTTAAGTCTCAGCACGACTGCCAAAAATAGAAAAGATTTCTGCTCACAAATCAGCTCAGATTTAATTGTTGGGCTTTTAGGAACAAATAATAAACTTTCTCACCAATAAAAGTCTGCAAAGTATCTGTAATACGATTCATTTTGAGGTGCTGATTAATTCGCTCCATGTAGTTAGTGAGTGTGAAACAGGGAGACATCATTTCTGACAGGAAAATAACACACACACACACAGCAGCTGTAATTTATGCACAGTTTTTAATGACAGACTCAATCTTTAATGATCAGTAACACAAGCAGTTCAGAAAACTCTGTGCATGTCTGTTTGCCTCTGATGTGTTTAACTGCGGCAGTGAATCATATGAAAAGGAAGCGTTTCACTTTTAACACAAACTCCCACAGTTTCTGTTACGGATGTTAATAACACTGAAATTAAAAACACGAAACATAAATCAGCAATTGATCCCTAATGTCAGAAAATGACATAATACAATCATCACTGGGTATGCAGACAAACACTGCCTCCGACTACGATGAGAAAATTAACACAATGTGATAAAAACAGTCGTCTGCAAATCTGATGCATGAGACTTCTGAGTAAAACATGAATTATATTAGGAGTTAGAGTACAGGAAAACATTTAAATCATTGTCAGAAATAATCTGTAATGATTGCGGCTCTTCGAGCGAACAGGTTTCCATGAATATTATCAACACTTAAAGATCACGAGCAGCTTGACCAAACAGGCGACAGGATCCCAACCAGGAGAGTTTGACCAAATTTCAAACAGGACGTGTTTCAAATCTTGTTTTAAAGTAGCTTATGTAACAACACAGGTCGGTTTGTGATAATACATGTATAAAAACGTAATATTTGCAGTTTAATGGCACTTTTACAACAGGTGGTTTTACGTTCTACTCCATCTGCGCAGCACAGAACAACACAAGGCAACTTTGTGACGTTACATCGGAATAAAAACACATCCTTTTCTTGCCCTTTGTTAGAAAAAATAATAATACTTCATACAAACTTTTAAAAGGTACACAAATCTTAGCGTCTATGTTTAAAAACACACTCAGTTTCTGTTGTAACAACAGGTACATTGTAAATTTTATTCATCACACATTACAGAAAATATTTAATATTACGGCCACACAACGGGAACACACAAGTGTTGATTTGTTTCTGCAGACTGACACAAGTTGTGTGTTTTCTGTCACAACTTTAATGCTTCATCCTTCATACTGAGGTTCGGTTTGTGCTTTCGTGTTTGGTCTTTTTATGTGCAGATGGGACGCGGTTCGTCTTTACAAACATGGAATAAAAAAATTCATTTCCAGCATGTGGTTGATGATAAAGGGGGTTATTGTAAGGCAAGCTGTGATGTTTTCTTAAAATTAACCATCACATTTAGAAATCTAACTGATGAGAAAGCGAGAAGCTCTGGCTCAGCTGGTCGGTGAACTCAGGTTTCTTACATGACAGTCATGCAAAAACTTCCCATCCCACATTTAAACTTTCCTGTTCAGTCTTGACAGTATTAGTTTATGTCAGCACAGTTCATGGCCCTTGGACCTGTGATCCACGGTCTACCTCATTCAGACCCTGAACATGTTGGGTCTGGTTCCTCATGCAGGGTTTGCACATTTTCTGTATCAACTCACTGAGCAGTTGAGAAATTTTCATTCCAGCTTTTGAAGCTGTATTTGACTGACAGTCACGTGATTAAATCTAAATAATAATAATAATAAAAAAGATTGTGGGATCAAAAGCTCAGTTCAATCGCTTTATAAAGTGCCAGTTAACAAGATAAGTGATCTTAGGAAAAACAACAACAACAACAACAAACAAAATTAAAGACCGAGCATCCCTTGAAGGAATGCACATCGCCCGCCACCTTTCATCTCAAACTAAGATCGTTTTGTGATGAAAAATGTTAAAAAGTTATTGCCACTTTGGTCAAACCTTGAAGTTGCTGTAAGGAACAATCTCATGTGATATCGAGCGATCTGTCAGGAAGTGTTAATTCTCAGAGTATGTGTTGAGGATGACTCTCAGCTACTTCCACCTCACATTTTAGCTCCATGCCTGTACAGCTGACTGAGTTCAAGCTGTTTTTGTGTTGGCTAAGACTGCTAAGTTGTGGTGGCCATTTTTAAAGTGTGACTCCAACAGTTAATCAGTCTTAGATGTACATTTATTGACTAGTTTCTGAGAATTTAATTAAAATATGGCCAGTAGTTCATGAGATATTAACGCTGAGGTGTTAAACAAAGATCGATCAAATCGTGCTCAGAGTATTTGTTAGGGATCAGTCTCAGCTACTACCGCACAGGATTTGAGCTCAATATCTGTAAAAGTGAGTTTTAGGTAATTGTGTGTTTTGTAATGTTAAATAGCTGCGGCGGCCATGTTGAATTAAGTTGACTCCAAAGATGAATTTCTGAGAGATTCATTAAAATCCATCCGGTGGTTCATGAGATGTTTGGGTAACAAACACACACAAACATGGGAAAAATGGGAAAAATCGCCCCTTCACCTTAAAGCAGAGAGAGAGATTATAAACAAAATAGTCCTGTTCAATAAAAAATAATCCAGTTTAACAAAATACCTTTCAGCGTAACAATATTTATAATGTGACTTTTTTTTGTCTAGTTAAAGAAGCCATTGATATAAAGTCTTTCAGCTTAATTTAGTTTCCCATTGAAAATACTGATTTTAACTAAAAAAAAAATCAATAAAAATATCGCAAAAAAATATGAAGCGCAATGTTTGCTAACCAGTTCAGGTTGTACAGAACCATTAACAAGAAAGAAAAATAGTTTAAATAAACGTTATTTGTATGAATGTCTTGTTGATTGAAGACATTAAAGCCTTTTTAGAAAAAAAAACCCAATTGAAATCAGTCAAACTGATCCATCTGTTATCAGCTGATGATTGGAGTCTTACACACGATTATCCTTAAAGTTTTAGGGATTAGGAGGTACGTCTTCAGACAGACAGCAGAACTTCAGGATGGAGGATCGTTCCTCACACATCCTCCTTCAGGAAGGATTCACTTCATCGCATCGTGTTATGAAGGCAGGCTGAGAAGTTCAAGCGCTTTCTTTTCTGACTTGGTTAAAGGAAGGTCTTCAGATGGCGTGCACAGAACTGAGATCCTCTATAACAAAAGGGGAATGGTTTAGCGTGATTCAAAACACAATTTTTTGCAGATCTGTGCCAGTGACGGGGTAACCGGTTACCTGCCGCAGCGTTCCAGGAGTCGTGCACAGATTGTACAGCATCCAGACGGGAACCATGATGGTTGAAGAAAGGGTGAAGTACCAGCCAAGAGCGTAACCCCACCATGGATACTCGATGGTGTTGTTGAACTTCAGCGGAGTGTGCTTCACCAAAGAGAAAATAAATGTTCCCTGGAAATAATCAGGTAAAAACAATCTTCAATACACCAGTTCGACTTTGAAAATTGATTTAATTATAATAAATACAAAATCAATAATGATAATAAATGCTGATTCATTCGGCATTCTTACTACTGCTTCCTGTTTTTTTTATTGATTTTTCCATACGTTTTCTGATCACTCCTGCATCTTTGGGCTATTTTAGCCATTCATGTATTAAAATGTTCAGCTCATCCAGATGAGTGCTATGACTTTTGTTTTTTGTAGCTTTTATAGTTTCTAAAGTATTTAAAATTTTAAATTATTGTAAAATATTTTCCTCATAGAAATACATTGAAATCTCTTCAGTTCCTTCAACACATTGACTCTATTTTTGTCTTAATGTTTAGATAGCCTTTTGCTCCTTTTAGCTTTTAGTTAGGCTTTTGCTATTTTTATCTTTTAGCTAGCATTTTGCCAGTCTTAGTTCTTAGTCAGCCTTTTGTAAATTTGTCAGTGTTGTTAGCATCTGTCACCACTGTCCCGCTTTTGTTTCAGACATTTACATATAGCTTGATTGACTTCAATAAGTTCACTTCAAATAAGTTTTATTTTACCAACTACTCACCATGCAAATCACCGGAGTAACATACTTCAAACAGTACTTAATAATGGATAATGGCCTGTATCCAATCATGTCCTCGATGTTGTTATAAAACCGTTCAGCTCCTGTGAACGAATGGAAACAGACATTAAGACAAACTGCATCCATTGTAAAAACGCCACAAATGTTCCTCTTGATAACCGACTCACCGTATACCCATCCGATACACACAGACTGCAGAGTGGCAAAGAGGAGCAAAGTCATCCCGCTGCAGCAGTAGTAGTCAAACAGCTGAAAGATGTACAGTCCGCCCTGCGTGGGAAACAGCAGCGTAGTCACCTTCTCAATGTGTCACAGGGGAAAAGTGAATTTTAGGGTAACTGATAACTTACTTCTGTCGTCATGACAAGACCAGCGAAGAAACTGAAAACACAGACGATCAGAAGGAGGAGTTTACGCCGATGACCGATGTGGAAGAAGCCGGGATACAAGTCAGAAATCGCTGTTACCAGGGCTTCCAGACCTACAAACTGGAAACAGCAACGAAACCTTCAGGTCACATGATATAGACAAAGACTGGAGATTTTCATTTAGCTTCTAGATCTGCATTAAATTCAGAGTAAAAAAAAGGGAGACAGTTTGGTTATTTTTTTTCAGTACTATTACAACAAACTAAAAATATGGATTTTGATCTAAATCAGTGAATTTAAATGTAATCTTCTCAGTAGTCAGTTAACAGAAACAGAATGCAAAGGTAATAAAGTCTGTCATTTTAAACTGTGAAAAGTATGGGGCGCCGTTTGTAAAGGAGCTTGTGCTCAAAATTCATGCCTAAATGTTGTCACATTTAGCTTCAAACACTGTTTAAAAATGTAGTGTTGATTTTCTGATGTCACTTTTTACAACATTTAGCTAGTTACATGTAATTGTTACAGCTACATGCTAAATATAAATCTAAATGCTAAATGTTAAATCTAAATGTTAA
>NC_051433.1:12418179-12483819 GCF_001649575.2 Kryptolebias marmoratus | reverse complement strand
CATATAACATTTAGATTTAACATTTAACATTTAGATTTAACATTTAACATTTAGATTTAACATTTAGCATTTAGATTTATATTTAGCATGTAGCTGTAACAATTACATGTAACTAGCTAAATGTTGTAAAAAGTGACATCAGAAAATCAACACTGCATTTTAAAACAGTATTTGAAGCTAAATGTGACAAAATTTAGGCATGAATTTTGAGCACAAGCTCCTTTACAAACGGTGCCCCATAGAAAAGATCCAATTTATTTTCATAAATTTAAAATGTCGTTGTGTCCTTGGGCAAGACACTTCACCCGCCTTGCCTACAGGTGGTGGTCAGAGGACTCGGTGGCGTCGGTGTCATGGCCGCCTCATTTCTGTCAGCCCGCCCAGGACAGCTGTGGCTACAATGTAGCTTATCAGTGTGTGAATGTGGGAATGAACGGATGAATGACTGATTGTAGTGTGAAACGCTTTGGGGTCCTTGGACTAGAGAAAGCACTATACAAGTGCAAGCCATTTACCATTTACTATAAATGTTAAAAAAATCACTTTGTTTAACCCTCCTGTGGTCTTTGGGTCAAATTGACCCTAAGTTCACCTAAGGGCATCTCTACCTCTCTTTGTCTCTCTCTCTTTTGAGGGCTTCAGGAGGGATTTCATCTGCATATGATTAAAAAAAACCATAACTGGTTCATTTTCTAAGCTCGTTGTCGTTACATGAAAGGTAAACAGTTCACCTCACTGTCCAGTCCCAGAAGGATAATCATAAGGAAGAAGAAGACTGCCCAGATCTGAGGGAAAGGCATCATGGCGACTGCGCGAGGATAGGCGATGAACGCCAAACCAGGTCCTGCAGAGAGTTCATTTATTAAACAACAGATTTTACGTATTTTAGTGGAGCGCTTCCCCAGGAAAATATCAGTTATTGATCCTCTGAAATACACAGAAATGTGTTTCTCCAGGCGCACCTGATTCAGCCACTTTCGATATGTCTGTGTTCTGCTCGTAGGCCATGAATCCGAGAGCAGAGAAGATCGCAAAACCAGCAACAAAACTGGTTCCACTGTTTAGGAGGCACAGATATACACAATCTCTGTGGACGCACAAAACAAAAACACAATTCATTCATGTTCTGCTTTTTTTTTTACTTGTGCCTTATTACAAACAGCTTTTTAAACATTATTAATAAGTAAGAATTCCCTAGCTTTACTAGCCTTTATGTGGCACAAATTGTTCTTTAGAAAACATGAAAAAGTCTTAAGATTTGCGTCTAAAGCTATTTTTACATTTTGTTTCATATATTATAAAAACTTTACCTGTACCTTAAATCCTGAGTTATGTTCTTTTGTTTATAAAAATAAAAACTAAACAAAACCTGATTTAATTATGTCAGATCAGGAAAACTGTTTTGTTTTTGTGGTTCATTTAGATTGCTGCTTTCTTAAAACATTTCCAGTGGCAAACATTTCACAGCAGTTCATGCAGATTCTTTTTTGTTTTAAATATCTCGTTTCATCAATTTTGCATTCCATCAGAAATATTCTGATACTCTTGCCAGAAGGGCCACTGGCTGCAGCACTACATGCTAAACATGGAGATGTTGCACCAAACTTACTTGTAGCAGTTATTGTTGTACTTATTGTAGCTGCCCAGCGCCATTAGGCAGCCAATGCAAATGGCATAAGAATAAAATATCTGTGTGCCTGCATCCATCCATACCTGCAAGACCAATGAAGGTAAGTTTTAAAAACAGACACTAAATCATATAAAGACACTCTGTTATAACCTAATGTTTTTCATTGTGTTTGCACATGTAAAATGAGCAATGCAGTTATCTGAAAATACTGCACACCAATGGGAAGAACTGAGAAAGTGAAAAACTACTGGATGTTAATCTTTTTGCTGATTTTTCATCCTTTAAGTTTTTTTTTTTTAATTTAAGTAGCTCTATGTAGACAAATGTGGTTGTTTTTACCGAATGTCTTACGATCGTTTCTGTTCCAGAACCTAATTTATTACCTAATTCAGATCTTTTGAAGTGGGGTTCTATGAAAAGGTTATGAACAATTAACATCTTACCTGTTGCAGGTAGCTGCTTGTAGAAAGCCAGGACCAAGGTGTGTTGCTGCTATCTTAAAACATTTCCAGTTTCCAAAATTTCACAGCAGTTCATGAAGATGCTTTCTTTTTTTTTTTTTAAATCGCTTTCCATCTATTTTGCATTACATAGTTATTCATCAGAAATATTTAATAATCTTTCCAGACATGCCCCAGGCTGCAGAACTACATGCTGTGCCGCAATGTGCACATGCAGATAATCATAACGTTTTATGTAAATATCCTTGTGAACCAAAAAAATTAAAAAAGAATTGTTTTAAGACAGCAGAGATGCCAATTGTTCTTGGCCCTAAGCTCATCAGTCAGATCAGAATTAAACAAAATTTATTAAAAAGATATCTACAACAAGGGGAGATGTTAATTGTTCATAAACGTTCAACGGAACTCCGCTTTAAAAGATCTGAACTTTTGCTTTAAGTCATCAAAAAAAGCTTTATGATGACAGATGCTAACAAAGCAACAGATTTTAGAAATGTTTTAGTTGGTGAAAACACTTATTTCATTTAGTTAAATAAATTTGAATGTTTTTGTTTGTGTTTTAAACATAATTTATGAAAAATATGTTTATGTTAAAGAATCTTTGAGATTAAAGAGGTTCAGTTTACTCAACACTGAAATGTGTTTTTACCTGTGGATCAGCCAAGCGGGTTGGGTCAGGGTAGAGGTAAAATTTGATCCCATCCATGGCCCCGGGCAACGTGACTCCACGAACAAGCAGCACAGCAAGCATCAGGTATGGAAACGTAGCGGTAAAGTAAACTACCTGTAGAAGAGCAACAGAGAATTATTTTTATTTGTGGAGAAAACTGGGCCAACAATCCTGTGTCTTGTGTCATCATCAGTGTTTTTGTTGGACTCAAAAGTGCTGATCACTGAGACCAAAACCTGGTAGTTAAAATGTTTTAGCTACATAATCCACTAGCAAGGTAACTGTTGCCACCAGACTTAAGTGCTGGGATGACCTTTTTAAAGTCTGTAGGGGAGGAGACAGGAGTTAAATAACAAATGTCGGTAAGTACTGAGTACCTTCTGAGACGATCGTAATCCAGATTGTTGACTTGATTACCTCTGTTTACAGAACTGAGGGAGAATATATTTATCCAGAAATGTGAGCAGGCTGCTGAGCGGTTTGTGAGTTGCAATCAAGCTGGCATGGTAGGAGGTTTTGGCACAAGGGGTGTAAACTTAAGACAGGGAAAAAACATAATTGAAGAGCTCCATAATGAGGGTTGTTTGTCAGCTGTCTCAGCACAAACAGAAAGGTCAACTTAGCTTTACTTGGAAAGGTGGGGTAACGTTTTAAAAAAAGGGGGGTAACTGATGACACAAGGATGCAGGTTGATGATGGTTTCGATCTCAAAAGGACCAATGTACTCAGGAGAAAGGTTAGAAATGTGTTTTGAAGTCATGACTCTGGTAGAGGTTTTCTGATTTGGGGCACAATCAACATCTGTTTTGTTTGGCATTGCTGAGGAGGGCTGATTTGGTCCATTTGCAAAAGCAGTGGCAGCTACGACTGCTGGACTGATGGTATGGCCACTTCACCCTCCTGGATGGGGAAGATGGGTGGCTGGTAACCAAAGAAACTTCCAAAAGAAGAAAAACCAGTGGCAGAAGATTTGATAGTGGTATGGGCATACTTAATCATGGGGTACTCCGATGTCCAGGATTCTGTATTAGAGGAAACAACACAATGTAAAGCTGCTTGGAGTTCTTGGTTAGCTTGTTCAGTCTGCCTATTAGATTGAAGGTGGAAACCAGAAGAGAGACTGACTTTAGCAGTATGTCGAGCTTGACTTATGAGGTCTACAGTCTCCCAGTAAAGTCATCCAAGGATGCAGGCTGAAGAGAGGATGGCTTCTTGAGAAGATAACATAAGCCTTGACATTATGGGACCCTGGCCATTAAGTAATTGTAAAATTAAACTTTCCAAAGAATATGGATCAGCTAGCCTGACTGGCATTTAGTCATTTTCCAGTCTGAAGGTAAAATAGCTTTTTATGATCAATCCATACAATAAAAACTTGTCACTTTTTGTAAGGTCAATGGCTTAATGAAGTTTGAGGAAAACATTGGAGGAAGAGGTGGAAAGAGGGAAGGCTGGTGAGCAGTTTTAGAATCGCGGATAAGCTGACGAGGCTGGAGATTCTGGCACGTGGAGAGTGATCTTAGATGCGAAAAGAAGCAACTTGAGCTCCTTGGTCAGGTTGGCTTATCGGCACTCTTCACATGTTTTCGCATCAGGGCGAAATATAAAAGCTACAACAATCTGGCAGCTGAGGCCAGATTCTTAGAATACAGTTTCATCATGAGACCATCAGGAACAGGTGCAAGAGCTAAATCCAAACAGGAAACAGGAAACAGGAGATCCACTAGTGGTGCAGCCTGAGAGAAAACAGTCAGCCCACGGTTCTGCTTGGGAAAAGAAGAGAAAGGAAAGAGGAGGAAGAGGAAGAGGGAAAAAGAGCACAACCTTTTATTGTTCACCTTAAACGTTTGAATCTAGAGCTAATCAAATAAATACTTTAAATCTTTTCACATGTCCCTATCTTCTCTAAAAGTTACAACCCCCGTTCTTTACCCTAAAGCTCGCCAGGTATTCTGAATTAGCAATAAAACAGAGACAAGCAAAGTAACAAGTTCAAGGCAAATATGCAAACAAAAACAATGCTAAACTAACCTGGGATTAGGGGTTAATGCTTCTCATATTTGGCATTTTAACTTGGCAGCTTAGTAAACTAACATTTACAGAATAACAATAAACACAAAGTACAAAGAGCAGGTCAAAGATGGTGGGGGTAGTTCTATTCTTTATCTTAACTTATATGTAGTAACAGCATAGCAAGTGGAATAATTGCTGCTTTGGGAGGTTTGGGAAGGTGCATAACCATCTGCAGGGAAGGCCTTAAAGCTTCACGTTGATATGAAGCAGAACGACTTATCAGTTCAAATCTCGGAGGAATTTTAGTGTTATGTTTGCTAGGAGTGTCTGTGGGCCTTGGCCATACATTCTTAAAGCTGTCAAAAAGCACAGAGAGGAGGAACCAAATGTTTTTATCGCTTAAAATCAAGTTTAAGGGGCATTTTTTTTAGCTTTGTTTCATGTTATTTTACTCTCTTTAAGCACAATTTACTGCAATCCCAAAAAGCAACAAGGGCAGAAAAAGGGATAAGATCAGATTTGATGATTTGTGAGGCAGAGCCATCTCTGATTAACCATGAAGCCTGTACAAACACATTATATCAGCCTGGAATTAAGCTGCTCTTACAGAGATTTCTTTACAAGCGATATGATTGCAGCGTAATGTAAAGGACCAAAGGAAAAGGGTTTTCTTATTCTAATTTAAAAGCTGCTTCACACTATATATAACGTAAATATAACGTTTTTCTTCTACCTTCCCAGTCGACTTCACTCCTTTCCAAACACAGAAGTAACAGATGATCCAGGACAGCAGGAGACACAGAGTCAAATCCCATCGCATGTTGCCCAGCTCCCCGATACTCCCAGTGATGTTCAGTACTCTTCTCCTGAAAGTTACAGTTACATTGGTCACTTTTACGGCACCTACATAAACAGTTCAGCGTTCTGGATTTATTTATTTATTTTTAACTCACTCCCAAAACTCTCTGACAGGCGACGTTGCATTTTCGACAAAGGTCTTGTTGAATAAACTTTTATCAAACTCCACACAGGTTTCTGAAAAATATAGGATGTTTAGAAAAAGGTTTCCAATGAAGAAGCTACACAATTTAACCAAACGTGAAATCTGAACAATGACTGTCATTTGTAAACACAGTAAAACACAACTTAAGGCTGCATGAGAAAATGCAGGTTGCTTTCTTATATCAAAGCAAATGTGTGATTTTTTTAAAGTTCAGTTGTTTGGATAATGCACTTAGAGCATCATCTGATAAATGTGGGCCAATACTTCACTTTCCAGTGCCGATTCACAACAAGATCCTCAAACGTACAAATTTATCCCAAATCTTAATATGACACAGTAGCAAGTTACGCTGCGGATAAGCAACAAGACAGAACTGTACTAAAGATGAATTATAATCTGGTTATTTATTTCTTTTCTTTTCTTTCTGGGTCAGATGTTGGGTCCTACCTGTGTTCCAGCTGTTCTTGCAGCTTGCCCACGGAAGCTCAGAGTTGAAGGAGGAGAAGAGATACAGGAAGGCCCAGGCTAATATGACAATGTAGTAGATGCTGGAGTACAAAACAACCACTTGACTGCCGTAACCTATTCCTAAAAAAACAAAACAAAACAAACTCAAATAACATCTTTAAAGAACCAAAGATTATAATTTTATTCCTTGGAGTGCAACTAAACAGGCTTACATACTTTAATGTTATTAAATAAACATAATGTTCTCATGTGGTACATTCCTGCAAGATTCATCTTTTTTCTGCAAAGCTTTGCTGAAGCTCATCTGTGCTCTTACTGATCAACAGAAAAAAATAGGTTTGTTAAAGTATCCATTGTGCTGATCTTTTCAAACCTGTTTTATTATAATCTGACTGAACAAGAACAATAAACAAAAAACAAAACAAAACTGAGGTGCAGTCAAATGTACATATATTTGTTTAGGTGTGAAACAATAAAGTAGCACTGAGTGGAACTTCTCCTTTACCTTCAAATAGTGGACAGATTTTTCTCCAGCAGGTGATACTTCCCTGCTTGGTGTACTGGCCAAGAGATGTCTCCAGCAGAAACAAAGGGATGCCACAGGTGAAGAGGAAGAGTATGTAAGGGATGAAGAAGACTCCTGGCAAAATAAAAATAGATACAAGTTTCATCACATGGTTTCCTGTGGAATGGATGGATGAACCCAGACTTTCTTCCAGAGGTTCTGAATAATATTTCTTTAGACTTTCTAAAGGTCTTCTTTTTTGGTATTCAGCTACTTTCCCCCCACTCATTTTCAGCCAAGGTCTTAATCATTTTGAGATAAATTATTTTATTTTTATATTAAATTGTTTTTCTTTGTCAAGCCCCTTAACCCCGACTTCTGAACCATCAATCACAAAACACAATTTGATTCCGTTTCTTTGGTCGAATCATTAAAAAATACCAAAAAACAGCACAGTTTGACACATAAAATAGTATTTTAGCACCAACAAGGTGATTCACAAAGATCTATTAGATGAAAACTTGACACACAGTAGATAGATGATCAATCAAAGGATGATCAGAGCTTTGATAAATTTTATCTTCTTTCTTAAAGCCACGACTTTATGATATTGTTGAGATGTCAAATACGTGGACAGAAAATGAGTGAAAAAAGGGGCCAAAGTGAAGAACAAACTTTGAAAGACAATCAGAAAGCTCAGGCAGCTTTTGATCAAGGCTAATTAAAAACTCAGAAGAACAACTCGATCCTTGGAGGCAACATATATAAAAATACGGGATGGTTTAAAACTTGTACACTATGCACTCTTAGGAAAATTATATTTCTATAAACTTTAAAGAAACTCACCCCCTCCATTTTTGTAGCAGAGATATGGAAACCGCCACACGTTTCCCAGGCCTATAATCTGTCCTGCCACAGCCAAGAGGAACTCCATTTTGCTCGACCACTGTCCTCGGGGGATTGCATGATGTGCTGAGCCCATGTCCTGCAAGAATTTGACCTCTGGAACTTGGTCGCTCTCCGCCGTGCTGTGACGAGAGAAAACAGTTCTTTTAATGATGTTTTTGATCAGAGCAGACAGGTTGTTTGGCCCACTTTACTGCTGAACATCTAGGAAATCATGCACCATTTGTGTTATCATTGTACATAACGCTGTTATTTAATTTTTTTGTAAATCAGAAATGGATTCTTTGCACTCCCATGCCACTTTTCTTGAGTACAATCAATGCAATGCAATAAACAATATAAAAAATGTAAACCCAACCCAATGCAGGACCACTGACATGATTTACTCACAGTATGTTCATGTCTGCACAGTGCCAGCAGTCCTTCTGCATTAGGCCAACAGAGGGTGATTCTTTTCATCAATGTTGCTTTTGTTTGGCTGCCTTAGTCCTGATGTGGGAGTGAAGCAAGAAGACTGGAAAATATGTTCTCATCTACAGGACTACAAGTTTCAGATCCTGACACTCAGGACAGCACTCCTGAACTCTTTTATTTAATGAGCTGAGAGCAGAAGTGTGAGAATCTGGACTGGACTTAAGTTTCAGCACCAGAGTCTGACCATTATGTGGTGCTATTTGTGGCATTTAAAGCAAGATATTTTGAAGTGGGGTGATGTGGAAAGGTTACGAACAATTGATAGCTTACCTGTTGTAGATAATGTTTCAGATGATCTCAGTTTGCAGAAATAAAGCTTAATCCTGACTGAATTGACTTATGATCTAAAACAGCTTCAGTCTGAAAGGTTTTCGTAGCAGTTCATTTAAAAGTTATTTAATACATCACCATCCCTCTAAAATATTACAATATTACAGCTGGAAGTGCTAGAGCTAGCCGCTGTTTTAAGCATGTTTTATCATTTAAGCTGTTTTATCATTTAAGCATTGACTTATGTGTAAATAATCGTGTGATGCAAAACTGACGATGGTGTAAAGCTTTATAAAATCGCATTCGCATAAACCTTTGCTTGAACTAGCAGCTAGCTCATCAGCCTGGCCAGAATTATGATTCCCTAAACTGACACTGTTCAAAGAGCTATCTACAACAGGTAAGATGTTAATTGTTCATAACCTTTTCACTCCGCTTTAAAAGATCTAAACTACTGCTATTAACCACTTCTTACATCACGGTCAGATGCTGCTTTTTAGTCCTGGGTTATGGATTTACAGAGGAAAATACTTAAAGACATTATAGATTTACTACGTTTTTCTGTTTCTTATTTTCATAAATATATTTATCAAGTAAAGCCTTTTGTTTACAGAATAACATGGTTTTTAATTGCTAGTTGGTAGGATTTGATTCAATTTTTTTATTTGTTTTTTGAAAAAAAAAAAAGATCAGTTCAGCTGTAATACTTACAGCAGTAAAACATATTTATAATCCAGGGGGTCACACAGAAGACAGTAAAGTTGTGGACATGAGATTACAAGTCAATCTGACAAATAAATGCATGGGAGTTGAGGTTACATTGGCGATTTTAGCCACCAAAGTAAATGAAGTTTTTAAGAAAACCTGTGAAGAAGTAAAGGCAAAGAGCAAGCTGAGGCAAGAAAATGAAACCAGGAGCAGACAAAGAAAACCGATCGGGCAAGATAACACGTGGAACACACTCAAAAAACAGTAAAACAGAAAGCTGTCAGCACTCAGAGCATGTTGTGGATGACTCTCAGCTACAGCCACATCAAACATTAGCTCTGTATCTGTAAATTTGTCTGGGTTGTGTCCATTTTTGTGTTGGCTGAAGGCGATTGGCTGTGGCGGCCATCTAAAATTGGACTGACTTCAACAGTTAATCAGCTGCAGATGAGCATCCAGTGATTACTTACTAAGAGTTTCACAAAAATCCACCAAGCCAAACAAATGAACACACACACACACAAACACATACACAGGCAAAAAATACATTATACAAGTTCGATAGAAACCAAACTGTGCATTAATTAGAACAGGTCTATTTACTCCCTGGTGAATTTGTGACTGTTTGATTGTGGTGAATATAAATGTCTTTAGACAGGCTCCTGAAAGTGGAGGATATAAGTGACAGCGGGGGGCAGCATTACAAGTTAATACAATCCAATTTAGGGGTGTCTGAGATCATAATATTAGATTTATCCATGGGCATATATAATATAGAAAATCCAACTCCTGTTGTCTTTTACCACTTTTACGGGTGTGTTCAAGTCGTATAATGGGGAATCAAACCCTCCCTTCCCCCCCTGTAATTTGAACCATGTGTTTACTACTTACTTACCAGGTTCTGGTTATCTGAGGTCACTTATAATTGGCAATTTAAAACAGCTTGGACGGTGTGGAAAAAAAGGCTGTTTTTGTTTGTTTTACAGGCCTTGAATCAACGTTCTCTTGGAAGCAGGACAATGAATTCCTTTGAAATATTTTTTGCCACAGCTAGGAGTCCTGCATAAAAGGGGGATTAGACAGACTAAACAGAGTGGGGCAGGGTTTGTGTGCAGAGGTAGGCAGCTGTGTTACTTCGTCAGTGCAGCAGTTTCATTAGTTTACGGGTGCTTAATGATGAGGGAAAGTCCTTGAGCAGCCTAACGCAAAGTTTTGGGAAAAGGTTTCCTGCACCACAGTTACAGCCATTAGACAGAATAGCGATGATCACAAACCCATCAGCTACCAGGGAAGAAAGCATGCGTGAACAAGGGCGCAGAGACAAAACCGGTCCCAACAACTTACTGTGCTTTTGTCCCACAATAAATCGTTTTTTTATTATCTGTCCTGTCTGAATCAGACTTTCAGACCCTTGGCAAAGGCATCAGTGGCTGGCATTCCTTTTTAAACTTCAGGCCATCACCTGTTCAAAAGCAAGGCTCACTGGAAAATATATTCTTGTTTTTCTGCTTGTCTCTTTGTAGACAGTTTGTGAAGAAATATACTGTCACACACTGTTCTGCTGTAAATTAAGTTCAGTCTGTTTTGTTTTTATTTAAAGATCCTTAACATAGGCAAATTATATATATAAAAAAACCAACACATGCCGCACAAATTACTTAGAACAAGTAAAGATTTGTTTATTAGGTTGCTAAGAGCTTATCATTCAGTCTGTTTTATTGTTTGCATCAGAGTAAGACACTTGCTCAGAATCTGTCCTTTTTGCAGCCATGAGCACAGAGCAGTCTGAAGTGTTACATTAAACAGGAGAAATATCTGACTCTCTGCAGCATAGCCAGTGACCTTTGACCTACATAGTATAGAAACAAGCTGTGACTCAGTCTGAGTGTAGTTCTGAGCTGTAAATATACGACTTTTGTCATTTTCAGAAACTAAAACAACACAAATCTCCACCCAGGAAGCGTAAAGGAACAATTAGAAAGAGCACAGCATTAAAGAAAAAGGAAGGATACCTGAGAAAAGTGTGTCACAAGGGTGTTCTTTGGTTTTGTGTTATACATCCATTCCAAGCGAGTTCATCTGGTGTCCTTCGAGGAAAATGAAAACGTAGCTCCCCCCAGTCTCAGTGGGACAGGTTCTGTGTCCAGAGCTGACCATGAGTGAGTCCATGTGTGGAGGTTCGAGGAAGCTGAGTGGAGTGACAATGAGGAAGAGGTGGAGAGCATGTAGGGCAGGGAGAGGAGGGGGTGGGAATGTTTCTGAATGAGACACATAAGGCGGGGACTGTTCCACTAGGCCACATGGTCCCAGGGAAAAAGGGAGGAGATTATTTATACACAAGCCATTTTAGCTGCAGGCTTTTCTGGCTGTACTGTAAGTGCACCATGTTTAACCAGATGATTCCCACTGATTTCAGCTGTCGTATCGATGCCAAAAGGTTGACAAAATGAGCATTTACTAATGAATTATTATACAGACTTTCTCAAAATATAAGATATGAAGTGCTAGTTAAAGTTCCTCTGTCTTGAAAAAAAATCATTTTTATTATGTCTATAAGATGTTTTTTTTGCAAGCCCTAGCTACAGTAATCAAACTATAGATAGGGATTACTGCTTTTAATTTGTAGAACTCGAAAAAATAACATCAGGCAGACTCATCCGTTCTATGTAGAATAAATATATCTGTTCCTTTTGTACACGGAAAATGGAAATTCTCAGTTTTAAGTTGGAAAAATCAACTGAACTGCAATATTTAAACAAGGTAATAAAGCTCAATAATGAGATAAAAAGAAACAAAACAAAAGAATAAACAAATGTAATACAATTGAATACTTAGACAAAATGTTTTTTTTTTTTTTTTGCTGAGCAGTATTGAAGACTTAGTGCAGTTTGAAAACATGATCTTCAGCTGAAGAAGATGATGGTCCACGACCTGACCCTGTCGGAGGGTTCATTCCTGCGCTGCTGGAGGCAGGACAGAAAAACACACTCTCCCTTCAAAGTCACAGAACTGGAACCAGGAGGAGACGTAGGAGCGAAATAATCACACCACCAGTTAGTGTGCCAAATATAATAAAATGACATAGCAGGTGCTTATCTTATCAAAGGTTGGATTGAAACAACGCAAAGTTCATAGATTTTGTTTAATAGAAATAGGCCAACTTCAGCTTCTAAATTTGTGGATAAATGAACTAAGAGGTGGGTTGAAGGAGAATCTGCAGCTCAGTTTGACTCTGACAAGCATGAGAAAAGGCAGGAGAGGGGCTCTGACTGAGCTCCGATTCGCTCGGTGACGGGAAACGACTGTCTCCAATTTTATGATGTCGGATTTTATTGACAGAGGAGGAACTGATATCAGGTTAAAAGGTTGATACACTCTCCAGGCCCACACACAAATCACAACTGCAAGTTTAGAAAATTATTAGCTTGCTTTGCAATCAGCAGGCTCTGTTATATAAAAGAGAAGATAAACAACAACGACAACAATAAAAAAATCCCACTGCGGTATCAATGAAGCCAACAGAGAACAGCTGCAGAGTTCAGCAGCAGCTCACCGGGAAGCCACTTTGTCCCATTTAAATGCCAAGCTGCAGATAAGTGGTAAATCATTTGAAACATGGAGTCAGGTTACATGAAACAACATGTCAAACCACTTGGTCCAATGACCAAAAACTCAAACTTGTTGTTCATCAGAGTCTGATTTAGAGGAAATATTTGTGTCAGTTTTATATGACTTGTTAAACAAACAATGAGCTGCGAGCTTCAGAGGTAAATCTAACACTTAATGCATTTCACTTGTTTTTAGCTACTTCTGCGTACTTTGTGCTATTTTAGCCATTCATATATCAAAAAAGTTCAGCTCATTCAGGAGGTAGGAGCTATGGCTTTTGGTTTTTGTAACTTTTAGGCTTTTCAAAATGTCATTTTATTTACAAATTGAAATACACTGAGACCTTCTCAATTAATTTGCAAAAAACATTGTTCTTTTTGAAATCTGCCTCAGCGTACATGCTGTATTTTTGTTTTTCTGTGCTACTTTTATTTTGTAGCTACCATTCTGCTATGTTTAACTTCTAGCTAGCCTTTTGCTACTTTTTAGCCAGTGTTGTACTCATATTACCTTTTAAGTTTAACAACCCAGTCTTGGCTTTTCAGCAAATTTCAGCAAAGTCATTCAGCACTCAGCGTTCACTCTGCATTTTTTTTGCAGTTTTCTCTCGTTGGTCTTCTGGTGGGAATATTTGCAAGCAAGAACTCTGAACAAAACTGGAAATGGTGAAAAAAGGCACAGAGCAATTTAAAAGAAAGCACTTTATTCATGTAAATAGATGAGAATTGCTCCATTTTACTTTTGGAATATCCAGCACGACTTACATTAAAGTACCTCAGTCACTGCCTTCAGTTTGTACCTTTTTGTCACTGTGACCTGCCACCAAGTTAGGTTAGAAAACTAAGCTGAATTTTAACAGAAAGTACAAATGCTCTTTTGAGCAAACAGTAAAGAAGAGGTCCCAAAAGATGTATTAATAGGTAACATTTTTCAGCATTTCATAAACTTGTTACGTTAGAAACTGGTTTAACTGAATGAATGTACAACAGAACAGATGTACTTTAGAACCTGAGCTGCAGACAGACATTAGGGACATCTGGCAGAAAGCCCCTCTGACTTGTAATTGAAGTGTAAGTTCAACCCCTACATATCTGAGTCTAACTCCTCCCACTGCATAAATAACTCTGAGAAACGCATGAAAGTGGACAAAAGACTGAAACTGCCTTAAGAATGTGGGAGGTCTAGGTCTGCCCCACTTTCTATTTCTTTATCCGGCACCTAACATTTCCAAACCGAATTACTTTCAACGCATGAAAATAAACAAGGACCAATATGAGCAGCTATGGAACTCAAATCTGCTTTGCTTTTTATGCCCATCTCTATTTTAGGATGGCTATTAATTCAAGTCTCCAAAACTTGTGACCAGTCATTAAAAATTCCCCCCAGGTATGGCTGCAATTTAGGAAATATTTTCATCTCAACCAGACAATTACTCTGCTTCCTCGAGTAGGAAACCACCTTTTTCTTTCATCCCAAGTGGCCACTGCTTTTGAACTATAGCACAGGAAGGGACTGATTTATTTCAATGACCTTTGGGTAGACGGTGCATTTGTTTCTTTGAATTACTGCAGAAAGGCTATAATATTCCTATAAGTCCCTTTTTCAGATATCTCCAGGTGTAACTTTTCTTATAAACAAAAGAAACAAACAGTGGCTCAGACACATACACAATTTATCAGTTGGACAAAAAACATTTCAGAAATTGAGATGAAAAGATAACAGTAACCGGGGGGCACGAATTAGCGCATCAGTCTACCTCAGCCTGCTCCAGGTGAGCGAGAAATAGATTCCAAACTTTTGAGCAACTCCTTAAAGATCTGAGTCTTTCCATTTGTGTTAATGATCACGTCAGTGACCCACATCTGAAATGAGGGGGCAGTAGATGATTTCCATTTCTTTAAAATGACTCTTTCTAGCACCAGAGGTTGCTGCAATGAAGCAGGAAGATCCTTGATTATCCTTGAGATGCAAAGAATGGCGAGTCCTGCATCAGGATGAAGAGGCTTTTTATAGGCTGCAGAAAACCAGTAAAATGTTTTATGCCAAAAATCCACAAGTGAAGAGCAGAACTAAAAAGCTTGGGACAATGAGCCGTCTGAGATTCTACACCTGCCACAAATTGGTGAGACAGGGGTAGATCTTGTTCAACCTGACTTTAGATTAAAGGAAACGAAGGGCAATCTTAAATTTTATAAGTTGGTGTTGACTGTTTACTGAGCAAGAATGGGTTTTAGACAAGCATCCCACATAGATTCAGGTAATTCCAGACCCAACTCCTCCCTACAAGTGTCTCTAATTTTCACATGACGTGCTGTTACACATGTAGTCTTTATGTTTTTGTATAGTCGAAATTATATAAATAAAAACATTAATTAAAATAAGGGAACAAAGGACTGAGAGGATGACGGGCTGAGGCAGGAGCCGCTCGGTGCAGGAGGGAGGACGTGACCCAAAGCAATGTTCAAAGCACAACTTTAGTTACATGAAGATGTGCATAAAAACAAATGAATTAAGACAGCTTTTCTGCAAACACGCGATGGTTGCTGAAAAGGAAGGAATGTGATCTTAAAAGGTTTTTATTTGCCGCCAGAAACACAATCCTGAACCATAACGGTGAAGCAAAAGTTGAGTCCAAACTCTTGATGATAAGTTTTTGTAAGTTTGTACTATCTCCTGCCCCTGAAAGATGGGAGGTAATGTTTTTGCCTTTGTCTGTCTGTCTGCGGTGGATTTGAATCAAACTTTCAAAAAGAGTCTTCACAACACAGACTGCCTGAGATTGATATCATTTTCAAGGTTTGACTAAAACTTTAAACCTCTGAAGACGTCTACTCCAGGCTGACAGCTGGGTTGAAACAAACTCTTCACCATTAGTTAGAAGATTAGTAAGAAAAAAGTTTATGATGTCTGAAAACCTTTTAACTCGATCAGCAAGTTGGACTTTTATTTAAACTATTATCCTAAATTATTATTATTAGTAATATTTAATCAAATGACCTTGAAGAGATATCAGCAAAGTCCGCTCTGATCCATCTGCTTTGTTTCTTGACACACATCTAAACAACTGATTAAACTCCAGAAAGAGCGTAACTTTTGGAAATCGTCTGAAAATGAGTACAAGACAAATGACAGAACATCGTTTTGAAGTCAGTATTTTGTTTGCCAAACACTGAGAATGGTGGTGGAGACGTTTGACTCCTGACAGTTCTTGTCTTCATATCAACACCATATATTACCTGCTTACAGGCTCCACCGGACGACAACCTTGCCAAGTATTTTGGATTTTTACATTCATGTTTTCACTTTTTTGCTACTGTCCTAGAAAGCTTTTATTCTTGAAATCCATGTATAAAATGACTGATGAGGCACAAACGAGGTTATACTTAAAACCCCGAAAGCAAACTTTATACAAATGAAAATTAAATCAACTTTTTTTTGTTTTTCTCTACTCACTCTGAAGCATCTTGTTGTCCAGTTGATCCTCTTGTCTTTGTGTTGTGATTTTCCATTTCAAAGCAGCCTCTGTCACAGCAGGGCTGATTTCTGCTCGTGTATCTCTGAGTTCACAGCTTACAAGTATGACAAAAGATATAATTGGACAAATCATTATAAGGGAGGTAAATGAATCATCTTTGGGAACCTTAGTCTGCATGAGGCTGCACAGGGTGGCGTGGTTCATGGAAACACAGCTGTCACCTGAGTTAACAAAGCAAGGATTTTTTATTTGTTTATCAGACTGGGTTACACATTTCTGAGTTTTACAATAACGTACTTACATTAACTCACCGAGAAAACATAAAATAATATTTTACTGTTCCAAGAACACTGCGGAAAATAATAAACTTGTCAGCTGTTAGCTGACAAGTTTAATTTGTTACCCATGAGTAAAACAGGTATTTATGATATGAACACTATCAGAAGTAAAACAAGTGCTAATTGTGTACAATTACAACCCAGAGTCATGTATTTATTTTAGGAGGAGCAGATTAGGATTGATTGGACTAACTATCCATGTTTTAAGTGACTCCTAATTAAATGTACTAAATACCTCCCTCTTGTGGCCATGTGAAAAACTGCTTTTTTTAAGGGCAAATGTGGGATGTTTTACATGAAAAGCTTTAATTTAAAAGAAGGAAGTCAGTGAAGAGTGTTAACATTCCTTAGTGTATTTAACCTTTTATTTATGTATTTATTTTTTAACTTTCCTTTGATATTAACTATTAATAATTATGATATCCGCATTATGAAAGGGTCTAAAATATGCGTTTATATCTTTTTTTACATTTACAAGATGAACTTCAGAAACAAATATTTTCTGCAGTTCATTGTATTTTGACAAAGTATTTTTATTTGACGCTTGGCTTACATATTTGCATTTTGTTTCCTGCTTCCCAGTACGTTTTTATGCCAAACCAAAATTGCTTTAATAAAAGTAAATGTGCCATTGATCTTTTTACACAGACTAAAACTGCTAAAATTTATTGTTTATCTTCAGATTTATTTTTGTTTTCTATTGTTTCACTGCACGCCATAACTTATTTAATGTACTGTACTTCTTTGTGCCTTTCTCATCAAGCTCAGTCATGTCTTTATTTCTGCTGTCTGACAGTTTCCTACAAACTTTATCGGATTCAATGCACATTAGAAAGACACCAAATCTCAGCAGGCTTCTTAGAAACGAGTTACAGAACAAGAAGTACTGAGTGCTGCGCTGAGTCAGTTTGCGTCAGTGAAATAACTAGTGTTGCCTTTACAAGGACTCCATGTTTTACAGGAGAATAAATTGTTTCCTTTCAGCACGACTGACAGGGAATCCAACAATGTTCTGTAACAATGTAGTAACGTGTGAGATTCCAGACATCTTTATGTAATAAAAGCAAAATCTAGCAGACAACACTAAATGTTATGTTTTTAAATAAAGGTCTGAAAACAGAATGTAAGACAACAAGAGCCATAGGTGTGAGAACATGTTTCAGTTGTGGGACGGATGGTTTGAGCATGTAGGAATTTCTAAGAAGCAAATACCACAATGCCAACAATATGAAGTAAAATGCACATTTACATATGCTGTATATTTTGAATAACTGTAAAGTTGCAATCATGACCTTCTGCTGCTATGCCCACTTTTTGTGAGTTTTAAGCAGTTGGAAAGCTTTTGTCCTAGTTTAAACATCAGATTTACTCAGTAATAATCAAATATTCTTGGAATTTAAACATATGCAGCACAAATTAAATCTGTTTTTTTAATATGTTTTCCCCTTTTCAATTTGAAGCACTATGGATTTGGACATGCGTGGCCTTGACCAGAGTGGAGTTTCAGTTAATATAAATAATAATTATTCAGAATTGTAAACCCGTTATCCCATGATAATGTGTTTTCACTGTGTTTGATATTCAATGCAAAACAAAAGAAGTTTTTGACTTAAACCAAGATTATTAAGAGAATCACTCATATTTCTTTAGATTGTTTTAAGCCATTGTAGTCTGGGAGAGTCCAGTTTGAACATTATTGTGGTGTTTCTTCACCACTTAACTGGAGTAAATGTGCAGCAGAATGATGCACCTTGCCAGTTCTACGAGGTTCTGTGTTCAAATCACAGTCAGTAACGCCTGCAGGCGGGCCGCCAACAGTTAAACTCTCGTTAAAAGGAGGCACCAGATCAAATTTATCCACCAATAACAGATTGAACTGCGTCTTGTAGGAAGCCAATAATATTTAGCTTACTTGATTTATCAGATCTCAGCAACTGAGAATACTTACTTAGTAAAAAGATGCTTCAACTAGACTTATCTCTTAAAGTTACAAATGGTTCTTGTTAACTTTAGCTTTCCTCAGCTTTTCTACTGCTAGATCTTGGCTTTTAAGCTTTGGTTAAACAAAAGTATGACGGTGGAGACAAAAGGAGGCAGGACCACAAAAACAAACAAACTCAACTGAGCGAAGAGCCAAGGTTCCTCTCGATTATTGAAAGTGACGAGACATCAAATTATTGTCAGACTCTGAGATTCAGACGAGGTCAGGAGCTTGAGCGTCTGCACAGACCGAGTTTATCTTCTCCTTTTCAAAAGGTGTTCTGTTACAGGATCACTGGACTTCTTCTGTATTGACGAAGAGGAATAAAAAATTGTGAAACCCCTCCACTAAATTGGTATTAGATAAATAAACACATGAATCATCAACATTCATTTTTCAACATGTCTCAAAAGATTTTGCAGATAAAAGAAAAGATTTCATCTCTGCATAAAACTTTCCTTTTTTTGACTCTTATAAGAAGTGTAAGAACACTCTGCCTCTACTTGATAAGATATTCTCGGAGCGCGGCGCCTCGGAAAACAATTTATCCAGAGAATACCAGGATTCAGTCATAACAGAATGACCTTTTACACAGAACAGTTGCAGGAAAGATGGCTGTACGTCAGAGGTCATAAAAGTAGAAGTCCCTTCATGCTACTCACGTGCGTGCGTGTGTGTGTAGGTGTGTGCATGTATGTGCGTGCGTGTAAAACTCTATCAGTTCCTGGGAAAGGACCGGTTCTGTTAGTCTCACTGACCACTCCTACAGAAACCCGTCGTGTTCTCCTTCTCTGAAGGAGCAGCGTTCTGTTTCAAAAGACAGATTTCACAGGAGAAACACTGGATCTGCTCCCACGGTAAAACACAAGCCTTTCTCTTAATGCGCATTTATTTAGCGATGGATTTAAATTCATTTTATCATTTATTTGCATGCCTGTTTATTTCACTGCAGGGTTTTTTTTAAACAACTTTCAAGAAATATGCAAAAGAAAGTTACATTTTACCTGCATGCAACGTTCCTATTAGTTTCTATTTTTCATAAAATTTCAATCTGATTTTTAATTTTAATTTAAAGTAGAAAAATAACTCAGACAAATTCTGCTAAAACTCTTTTTTTTCTTTTGATATTTCTAAACAAGAAAGAAATAGGTTTGAATCACCAGATTTCTTTTGAGAAAAGCTGATTTTAATCTCTGTCTGGGAACAATGAGTTTAATTAAACACGTATCCTGTGTGTTAATGCACAGTGTTTAAGAAGACATTGTCTGCATCATTCTGCTCTGACAAATTTGATCTTTTCTTAGACTGAAATGGACAAAACCCAAAACATACACATGCTAATAGATCAGAACCCTGAGAGCAGACCTGGACTCACTGAACCAAAGACTCATGTGAGGGACCAGTGGGCCTCGAAGATGGAATACATCTTGGCGGTGGCCGGGCACATTGTTGGTCTGGGAAACTTTTGGAGGTTTCCTTACCTGTGCTACAAAAATGGAGGAGGTAAAATGTTCACTGCTGTGTTTTTTATTTTATTTTATTTTTATATTTACTTCATGTAGACTGAGGTCTTGTAACCTTTTCAGGTCTTAACAAAATGTTTCTGAGAGGCTTTGGTCAGAATAAAACAGGATTACTGTTCCAGAAACTCCTTAGACAGGCTGCTGTTTTGTTGCAACTGATTGTAGGCGACAGAGTTTTACTGAACGCACAAACGAACCTCTCTCTGCTCTCAGTAAATTGTTAAAAAACGTCTTTATTCTCAAACGTTTCTGTTTCTGGAGTCATGAAATGACCAGCCAGGCCCATTATTTTTCCTCTAATATTTACTCCGTAAAGTCACATCACGAATCCGTTAAACTCAACTTTGGGTTTATTCAGCTGTGTTGAAGCTTTTTAGAGGCCAATTGTGGTACAGTGGGGTTATACTTAAAACATGCAGCATGATTAAAAGCTGGGAAAAGACAAAGACTGGACTCTGAGCTGGAGAGGTGACATACCTTACTACTACATTTCACTGAATCAAATATTTGCAAGCTTAAAAAAAAGCCCAAAGGAAAGTGACTGTGTTTGTGTTTTTGTGTCGGTAGTAATCTCAGACACTTGTATATCCTCTCAAGCATGACATAGCTGCATGTATTCTGTTACATTCAGTCCCATTCAACTATTGGTAGTGAAGAAAACAATTCACCATTTCACATGTCCAGTACTGTTCTAAACTATAAAAGAATCAACACATATTTTTTTGGGGGAAATGATATAATCTGCGTGCTTCTGTTGGTGAAATTATTAATCAATGATTTGTTTGTTTTTAAGGGGTTTTCTTTATTCCCTATGTTTTGTTTTTGTTCACCTGTGGCATCCCACTCTTCTTCCTCGAGACGTCGTTGGGCCAGTTCACCAGTCAAGGTGGGATAACATGCTGGAGGAAACTCTGCCCCCTTTTTGAAGGTAGGTTGTAGACCTAAAACAGAAATATTTGGACCCTGTGGTTCATGTGAAGAACCTCATATTTGTTCTTGCTGAACTTGTATATTCTTTAAATAGGGAATTATGGATCATTTTGAATATCACTTATGGTGGTTATTTTCTCCATGACATGATATTTAACATCATGGTGTTACATTGTGACATAATTATCTTTCTGCAGGCTTGGGTTATGGAAGCCAAGTGGTTGTTTTGTACACTGGGATGTATTACATCATCATACTGGCTTGGACTTTTCTCTACCTGTTTTCATCTGCCAGGGCTGAACTTCCATGGGTGAGCTGCAACAACAGCTGGAACACAGGTACGAAATATTTATTCAGGATCTTTTACACAGGTCTTGTGTTTCCTTTGTTCATCCTAACGTGTCTTCTTTCACGGAAGATGCTTGCTTTGAGCATGGCCACAATAGAACGTCCCCGCTGCATCTGTACGGGAATTCCACATCTTCAGTCGTAGAGTTTTGGGAGTAGGTATTGTGAATGAAATCATCACTTTGGGGCGTTCTGTTTGGTGTTTGTTACTCATTAAACGTTGTTACAGGAGGAGAATACTGGGGCTGTCGGATGGAATTGAAAAGATCGGAAATATTCGTTGGGACTTGGCCATTTGTCTACTTTTTGCCTGGGTGTTGTGTTATTTCTGCGTCTGGAAGGGAGTCAAGTCCACAGGAAAGGTACGACACAGTCCCAGTGTTAAGCATTAATGTCTGAATTTACGGTAACTTTTCTCTGTTTTCTGCACTAGGTGGTGTACTTCACTGCCACATTTCCATATGTGATCTTGGCAGTGCTGCTGGTTCGAGGTCTTACATTACCGGGAGCCAAAGACGGAGTTATATTCTACCTCTACCCAGATCCATCCCGCCTCACTGACCCAGAGGTACTGGAGTTACAAATTCAACTGTTTCTCTTATTGTCAGTTACCAGGTCTCCTAACAATTACATTCATTGTTTTGTTTTGTTTTTTGTTAAAGAGTTGCCTGATTCCCCAATACCTATGTTTTACTGTAACAGTGTTGTGAGGGAAAAACAATGATCCTGATAGAAGGCTGTTAGACCGAACACATGACTGATAATGCTTACAGCTGTTCTGTAAAATCTTAGGCTACAACAGAACTTTGCTTCCTGTTTGAGTTTATGTATAAATCCAAGGTTCTTCTTCTTAGCCCTGGCCAAACACAGCTTTTCTGTGAAAGGGATAGTTTGGATTTAATTTTAAAGTGGGACTCTGGAAAATTTAACAGCAGTCAGTATCTTGCCTGCAGCATGGCTGTCTGAACAACTTTAGTTGAAGAATTAGAAACTAGTTTTAAGTAGACAGTTGAGCTATGGCCAGACATAATGGGTCTAAGAGCAAAGACATGAAATAACAAGAAACAACTGGACCTAGATGGATGGATGGATGGATGAATGGATGAATGGATGAATGAACGAAGTCCATGGTTATTTACACTGACAGCCCTAACACTCTCCTCTCGCATTTTGGTCCATGTTCCACAACCATACAACATTTTATGTGAAGCACATATTATTATTCAGTTTTTTAAACTGACTGCAGCCAATTTGGTCTTTAGTGTAAATATCAATAAAAATCTGTGTAAAAAACTTTAATGCAAGATCAAAAATGTTGCAAAGACTTATAAAGTACCATTCACATGCACTGCTATGAAGTTATTGTTAGACTAGATCTGTTTTTAAACGACAACAATCTGCTTTGGTCGACTGTTAGCTTGACTGTCCACTCAAAACTAATCTCCAAACTGGGCCCATTTGAAGAGCTATCAATAACAGGTGAGATATTAATGGTTAATAACTGTTCTTTAAAAGAGAACTTAAAAGAGACTTTAAAAGAGTTGAACTATCCCTTCAAGGCCTGCAAATTGCGAGGTGTTCAAACCTCTCCCAGGTGTTTTATTCGCTCTTCCAACATGCCATTGAAAATGTCATCAGGGTGTGCACTGGACTTGCATCGGCTGGAAGTAGAACAGACGGCAGGACTTTGAAGTCAAACGAGCCCTGAGGGGAACAAAAAGTTTTATCTTTGGAGACTGCTGAGTCAAAAGCTCCTGCAAGAAACTCTCAGGGAGATCAGTGATGGCTGAATATCTTACTCTCCCTATATGCCCTCAATAAAGTCGGCAATTTGGGGTACTGAATAAGAGTCTTTTTAAATTTCACATTAAGGTACATAAAATCAGCGCACATTTCTATACTCTTTCAACTCTCTCAGGTTTGGATGGATGCAGGAGGCCAGATTTTCTACTCCTACGGCGTTTGCACTGGGGTTCTGACATCATTAGGGAGCTACAACAAGTACAACAACAACTGCTATAGGTCTGTAGGTTTATGCTCCTGATACCTTTACTCAGCTTGTAATGATACGCGACTGTGGTTGACGTGTTTTCTCATGTTTGACTGTCTTCCAAACAGAGACTGTATTTATCTGTGCCTGTTAAACAGCTTAACCAGCTTTGTGGCTGGCTTCGCCATCTTCTCTGTGCTCGGATTCATGGCAAAGGAGCAAGGTGTGGACATATCAGTGGTGGCCGAATCAGGTACTGAAGGTTGATAATTACAGTTTAACAGGAAGTTAGAATGATGCTGTTGTACTTCGCTTTGAAACACACTTTTTAAATGTATTTTTACAGGTCCAGGCTTGGCATTTATTGCTTATCCACGAGCTGTGGCTCTGATGCCTGTTCCCCAGTTATGGGCAGTTTTTTTCTTCATTATGATCATCTTCTTAGGATTAGACAGTGAGGTAAGACTAGAAATCCAGTGATTTTTTAATTTAAAACTTTCATTCTCAAACCACAATACACTTTTTGTTGTGATAATAAACATTAGTCTCTGTCATCCCAACAGTTTGTATATCAGGAGTCCTTGGTCACAACAATCTCTGACATGTACCCGTCTTTCCTTCAAAACGCGTGTCGGCGTAAACTTCTTCTTCTTGTCATTTGTGTCGGCGGTTTCCTGGTTGGTCTGGTGATGGTGACTGAGGTGAGTAGGCTGATGTTAAAATGACTGTGATCAATGAGGCCCTTTTTTTTTACAGTATGAACCTGTAATTGACAAGGTTTCACGTAATTTACATCTCCAAAAATTTAAATCAAGTATTTGCTTATTGTAGACTCTTAAAATGATGGATGATCTAATTCACATCTGGATAACCTGTAGTTATATCTTGTCTGACTTAAACATGAACTTATCTCTGTCCATGTTCCCATGGGTCAAAGCTAGCTTGCAAGTTCAGGAGAAATCTGCAAATGTCCATGCAGTTGGTTTTAATGTTATGGATGATTGGTGTAAGTTTGAAAAGAAAGAATACATGCATCATAGCTATGAAAGGGCATACTGACTAGGATGATACACTTATCTATAGGAATAACAAATATGATTTTTTGATTTAGTTCTCTTAGTGTATTATAAAATAAACAGTTTTTTGTATCTGTTTGTTGTGTTGTGCATGGCTGACGTTCATCGACGGATTCTGCTTCATTTTATTTTTGCAGGGAGGCCTTTATGTTTTCCAGTTGTTTGACTACTACGCCTGCAGCGGGATGACACTTTTGCTGTTTGCTATTCTTCAGTCTGTCTGTGTTGGCTGGGTCTATGGTAGGAGACGGTCTTAACTCTGTAAATAGCCTATTGGACAATGAACTCAACATAATCAAGGCTATGTTCCTAATCAGGTGCAGATTGCCACTATGATAATATAGAGAGCATGATCGGGTATCGTCCCTGGCCTTTTATGAAATACTGTTGGAAGTACTTCACACCAGCTATCTGCACTGTAAGTACTGATTACCCATTCATCCTTTTATTTGACACCCGAGCTCTAACTTATTCAGGGTCACGGGGAGACAGCATGAATGTGATCTTACGCTTGTCTTTAACTTTATCAGAACATGTTCAGTAAAGGGCGGCTCGGTCCGACTGTGTCATTTCTCTTTCTTTTAGTTTACATTTGTGTTCTCTGTGGTCAAACACATGCCTCTCAAATTCAACAACACTTACGAATACCCATGGTGGGGCTACGCCATCGGAGGATTCTTCACACTCTCCTCAACATTGTTGGCACCTTTATGGATGTTGTACGCCATAAGCAGCACTCCAGGAACTCTGAAACAAGTAATTTACTCTACTTTCCTGGAACAAAATTGCAGATCTAAAAGAGGTGTTTACGTTTAATGACCTTATTGCATTTTAATCGCAAACTATTGTTTCTCGCTAACGCAGAGATTAAAACATCTTTGCACTCCAGCCAAAGACTTACCTGCTGCCACATTAAAGAAGACTTCATCAAACCAGCAGGCATTTCAGACGTTCTCAGATCTGCACACGCTGCGCAAAAACGAGCCTCCAGGTGAAAGCAACAGCCAAAGTCAGAGGTCATCCGTGGTTTAAAGTGCAAGAATCCAAAATGATTTACTAAAAGTTTATTATTTTTTTTAAATATTGTTTTATTCATTTTTATTTGCTGGAAATAAATGGGATCAAATGTTGAACGTTAACCAATCATCAGTTAACCAAACATTTGGGACATCTTTATTTATTTGCTTATTTTTGACACATCCACCAGACATCAACCGTTTGGTTGTCTACTGAAGTTAGTTGGCATTTAGATCAACAAAATGTCAAAACTCTGGTGCTTTAAAAGTGAATTGAAATAAATAAATAAATAAAACTAAATCTTTTAAGGCTGGTTCCTAAAAATGATGGACTGAAAATTATTTCCTGAATCAAAAATACATTTAAATAGGGTGAGACAACATTGGTGGCAATGGCTGAAAGAATGTTTATAGCTAACAATAATTCTAAAAACATTTCCTCATTTACTGATTTTTGTTTATTTTAAATAATAATACAGTATTTCTTCATTCCTTATTCTCAACTTTTGTCAGGGAGACAGGAGCTGCATTTAGTTTGTGCAATAAAGTTAGATTACCTTAATAAATTTAAAAGGTTTGTTACAGAATTCTTTGTTTACTCTACATGTAGTCATTTTATTAAAATGAAATAGTAAAATACTTTGTACAGACACATAAAAAGCAAATATAAGACATTTTTATCAAGACTTATGAGGCACTTTAAAATCCACCTTCAGTTTGGAAAAGCTGCACTTTTGAAACCTAAAACTGGATAAACTGGGTCTGCAGGCCGCAGCCTTCTTCAGCTTTAATTACAGGCTGATTATGGGGTAATTTAAAACAGATTTTACACTGAGTACAGTTTCAGAAAGATCAGTGTTTGTTCTAAAAGTGCAGGTAGCTGAAACAATAACTTTAATCACAAACAGATACTCTAAGGCTGAACAAATATGCACAATATACCAACAGAAAACTGTAAGCATTACTTTTTTGTTTTTATTTGTCCTATAGTATTACTTGCTCTTTAGTCTTTGGCAACAAAGAATGTAGAAAAAGCAACAAAACAAACAAAAAAAACCCCCAGCAAAACCCTGAAATGTTGCTAAAATTTGACTGTTTAAGGAGGATTTTCTGACACTTTTGTTGTTCTGTATTTAAGCAGACACTCAAATAAGTGCCATAATAATTTTACATTGATACCTAAAAAATAGTGAGAATTTTGTTTTACATCAACAAAACCAAATGTGAAATTTGAATCAAACACAAAGAGTATGTTTAGTTTTCGTGATGCGTCAGCAGCTTCCCTTTGTGTAACATTGTTATTGATTTTAAATTAACTCATGTTTCCAAACTGTTGGTTTCTCTAAAACTTATGTGTAAAAGAGTTTTTCTTTTCTGTTTTGAAGGTTACCTTTGTTTTTATTCTGTTTTAAATCTTGTGGTGTATCCTCTGAGATGTCTCCTGAGTTTTCTGACAGCATCTTTACGTCACTCCTCTCATCCGAACCTCAGTGACGCTCTGTGCTCAGAATGGGAGCTGACTAACCTCCCGTTGTCACAGCACCTCCTGAGAGATCTTCTTAAGGATTTTAGACTGACAGAAAAAAAATATTATATCTTTTGAACTTTCAGAAAAAGGCTTTCTAGTTTCTTTACCAGTGATATTTGTGTGTATAAAAGAAAGCCTTTAGTATGCAATAAAACACATATGTGCAGTATAATTGAATTGTTTATGGTTATATATTTTGTTTGTGAATGATACACTATGAATGTTAGCTTTGCTGAGGGCTGCATGGTGGCCTATTTGGTTTGAATTGTTGCAGCGAGAAGGTCTCGGGTTCAAAACTCAGCTGGGACCTCATTGCTTTTCTTCCATGTATTTGTGGGATTTTAAAAACATTCATATTAAATATAAATTGTAATCATGTGAATGGCTGAAGTGGCCTAAAGTGACCTTTTCAGGCTGTATCCCTCTCGCTTATTTCTTATTCTCTTTAAAAATATTCCTAATTTTTTCATCTGATGTGTACCTCAGCAGGGTACATCTTTTTATTTGTTGTTGTTGTGTTTTTTAATAGTTATTCTTACTTCCTGATATTGGACATGCTTCCCTATATTTAAATATAGTTGCTGTTCCATTTTAGCAACAATATTCCTGTTTAATCAAAATAATAAAAGAACATGGAGTGCTTAATTTTTTTATTGTTTGAGACATAAAGTTTTTTGCCACTGGGGGGCGCTAAATATCTATGTTTAAATCAATTTATGCACTGGCGATAATGAGTCACCACTAAGCATCTATTTCAAATTTCTTTTCTCTCACTGTGTACAGAGGAGTTTGTAGCCTAATATGTTGTCAAATAAGTAACTAAATAAATAGGTGAAGAAATAAATTAACTGTAGGAATGTGAAGGTAAAAGTTCTGCTTGGAAATTTTGGTAAAAGCAAGAAATTAGTCAATGATTGTGGCGCTTATAGTAGCAGGTAATGGAGGAGAGGTGAACTACGTTTTGAACAGGTCTGTCAGACAATCACAAAGCCAACACAGAGACAAAAACATGCATGTACAATCACAGCTTAGATCAGTTTTGAATCTCAAATCAACCCAACATACATGTTTTTGAATTACACCATGGAAACTTGGATACCTGTCCAAATTATAATAACTTGAGAAAAGCAAGACTTAAATATGATCACTTTAATCATTGCCCTAAAAATACATGAATCGTTTAAAAATATCCACCACACTCAACATAATGATTTCTGTTGAATGAAACCATGGAAACTTGGATACCTGTCCAAATTATGAGACAATGGTGGTCTGAAAATAGAAATGTAGGAGATTTTTTAAATATCAAAAACAGTAACAGAATAAAGAAAATGCAAACCATGACACAATTAGAGGAGTGAACAGAGTTGAGCAGGTTAAAGGATGCTTCAGCTGCAAGGCAAAAATGACAATTAAATCATTATTTTGTCCATTTCGCAATAGACATCTTTTTTTTTCTATCCCTAACTCATATTTTCTAAACAAATTAATTTTTTTAATGTGCAGTAAGTTTGTTTAAGAAATTAAAATGCAAGTACCCCAAAGCAAACAACTCTTTTTTTCCTTCACATCTTCCTTGGTACATCACTTATTATTTCCATACACAAAGCTCTCGTGCAATGCACGAGAGCTTGTGGGTAAAAGAAAAAGACATAATTAAATGTAAATGAAGTTGCATATAGCATCTTTAAAAAACAAAGCTACCAGCTAGAATAAAAACATTTCTAAACGTATGTAGCTGATGAGGCACAATACATTTTCACCGGTTTTGCTTATCAATAAACTAAAACATGATTTCATTTAACTGTTTGATACAATTACTGCATAACACAAAACTGTCCTATGTCACTAATATGTGTTTTTTCGACCTACCGACAGATTAGCTGTGGTTCCTGTTTGCTTCCTGTCACAGTTTCAGCGCACTAAGGCCACACAAGTGTGTTAAGTGCTTGTTGCTGTAAAGCAGGGAGCTAATGCCAATTACCTGTTGTTTATGTGTGACTGTAAGCATGCAGCCCGGCACCCCAGTGATCTAAGCTTTTTTTTGACTTCTCACCTTGTGCAGGCTTTTATATAAATCCCATTTAGCTCTCAGCTCTCATTACCCCACTACACCAGATGGCACTGGAAAAGCAAATCTATCTATCTATCTATCTATCTATCTATCTATCTATCTATCTATCTATCTATCTATCTATCTATCTATCTATCTATCTATCTATCTATCTATCTATCTATCTATCTATCTATCTATCTATCTATCTATCTATCTATCTATCTATCTATCTATCTATCTATCTGACAAGCTTGTCAGTTTTTAATATATTTGTATCCAGTTTTAATGGAGAACATGATGTAAAACTACATGTCAACTTCTAATGCAAATTTATTGCTGGATTTAGTCAATTATGTTAAATTTTATGTTTTAGTCTTTCATTATCTATCTTTTTGTTTTCCCTGAATTGGGCTGCATGCTACTAATGTTTCCATTTGCTGTTGAGGATTGGGAATTAACTGTTTATTTTACGAATGTGCTGATTTTAAATACAAATTTACCATCTAATGAATAATATTGACACATTTTTGTGGTAACTGCTTGTTTGGGCAATGGTGCCCCAAAGACAAATGCTACAATAGAACATAAAACAATCTTAGAGAAAAATCACTTATCGTGTTATTTTTCAGCATGACTTTTTGACCTGAGAGATGACCTGGTTTGGTCAAACAATGGAGCCAAGATGTAATCACCTTGGAAGTTTATGTGAATTAAAGAAGACAGGTGTCACCCCTAACGTGCGCGGTGACTCCCAGACAACCTACTTACCACCTCTGACTTGCGTAGAAGGTGTGAATCCAATTTGTTGGGATTGAGGATTAGGAAGAGCCAAACCCCTCCGGTTTAACAGCTTGCTAGTGACAATTTTTGGATGCTAAGCGGATAAACACAAGCTTCTTGGTCTAGAAATCCCACTTGTGGGAATTGGCATTCTTAGGGAAACTGTGTGACAGATTGTTTCCTTGTTTGTACATCCTGTGCAGCCACATAAACGATTGTATTAGAAGTAATGCAAACCACTTTCTATTTGAGCACATTTATACCTTTGATTACAACAATACAATACTTTTATGGTGTTAGAAAATATTTTGTTTGAGTTAGTTTAAGCTACAGTTTCTGCTGGGAAACAACAAGGTTTTTATACAGATAATATGTTTTTGGAAAAGCAGTACTTCCAAAGTTATTTTCATTTTTTGTGACTTTGACACATTTTTTGCTGACAAAAACAGAACTGCATGATCATCAGCTACTCTATTTACACTTAAATCTCTCAGTACAACTCTATGATTTATATTTTAAAAAATATATAAGAGTAAAAAGGTTTATTATAGTGCTACCTCATTACATTATTACCAGAAAATCAAGTTTAAATTTATTTATGGATTTTGATTAAACAGATCATACATGAAAAATGCTTCACCAGAATGTCTTTATATATAAAATAAATTGCATTAAAATGCTTTCATTGGCAAATGTTGATAATGACAAACAATCACAGTAAAACAGGAACTACATCAGCTTATATTTCAAATGTTTTCTGTATCAGAGCAAAATAAAAAAGTAATATGGTTCCTCCAAGGTCCTAAAATAAGGCAAATAGAACATCACATAAACAAGTCCTGGGGTATTTTGTTGCGGGTAGTTATAAAAACAAAGATATTTCCTCAGACAGTGTTTCATTTTATTTTTCATTATATAGATGAGACAGGTTGTTGTTCAACTAAGACTTTTTTTAACACCAGGTAGATTAATTACAGTCAAATGCAAATAAAAAATAAATTATTAGAAATAGTACATATGTGTACTGTAGTGTTCATATACTTTACATATTCTATCGGAAATGTACGTTGTTAGCACATTTTTCTCTGTTGCTTAGATTTTTTTTTTCAGATGTTGTTTATTTTTAAATAACTGTAATTATCAAAGCAGTTCTGAGAAAAATGCACCATAAAAATAATTTTCTTAAAAGCCGTTGGTTTGGTTGAATGACTGAGTTTGTTACTGTATGTTTAATTTATGAACAAAACAGTCAGAATAGCATAAATTTCAAAACATTGGAATGCACAACAATAATTTATTGTCAGTGCTTGAATTGCACAAAGCTGCATCATGGTTTATCACTCAAAATAGAGTTCAGTTCCCATGTAAAATTGCAGGTGAACCTAGGTAACAGCATGTTTTCAAACAGTGGGAGAAAACAGGAGCATCCAGAGACAATGCACATGCTGTTGATAAAATTCAAACCAGAAACCTTCCTGTAAATTAAAGATGGTGTGAAATACCTATAATTTCCTCTGCTTATAAAAAGTTGGTTAGGGTTAGGGTTAGGGTTAGGCATTCCTACTAAAAAGCACTGAAGCAGACGAGCATTAACTGAACGAAAAGTTCCTTAATTAGGGTCTAATTCACTGGCTGTGTAAGTTTCTGTTTTAGAGAAAGTCTGAAGTCCACATTTCATTCAAAAGGTAAAATGTCACTGTGCCTCTCTGTAGTTTCTGCATGAAAACTGAGAATTAACCTTTTGACGCTGCTCAACCCCCAGCATGTGTCAGGACTTGTAGCCTCTGGGTAAAGCACTTTAAACACACGTCTGCCTGAGCTCTGATGGAAAAATGAACAATTAAATGCTACACTAGGAACAGTAATACAGATGGTTCGGTCAGCATTAAGGTTTTCTCCTCAAAATGTAAGGGTTTAATGGGATTTTGAATCTAATTATGTAAGCTTACTTTTCTCTTTACAAACAGGACCTACCTGTAAAGGGATTACCTCAGGTGCTCCCAAACTTTATTCATCACAAGACGGGTCAGGTAACCACAGCTAGTAATCTGGTTATTTAAATCGGTATAAGAATCCAAGGCAGCTACTAGTTTCGATTATGTGTTAGTTAGCTGAAAGATATATACAGTAAGAACTTAATGTATATCCAACTTACTGAAACTAGACTTTAAAATAATTATTAATGAAGCTAAGTTCAGTGTCAAGTCGTATTTACATTCTGTCATTTCTTTTTCCCACTGATAGGCATGAATTAACTACATAAGTTGGTTCTGTAATCAGCAAAATGTAAACATGCTAATGACATAGTTATTCAGATTAGTGTGTGTCGGTTACTCAAGAAAAGTTTGTTGCAATTAGAGCTCTGTTAAGATGCTCTACAGAAAAAAAAATACAACTATATAGTGTTATACATGGACCTCCTGACCTCCTACAAGCTAAAAGAACACCTATTTAGTTAGCACCAAATCATAACAATTTTTGTCTTGGCATTAATTTAGTACAGTCTTATTTTAATGTGCATGGAAAATTTAATTTCTCAAGAATAAACTCACTGTGGTATGGTTTAAAAACAAATTACTACCCAATATGATAAATTAAATGTAAAAAAGTAAATGTTTTGTTTGCTGAGCGACCAAACATGAAAATGAAGTCAGAGCTTTTCTATATGGTCAAAGGTCACTATGACTATTTTAAACCAAAAAGTAGCATGCTAATTTTGACAATTTTCACACATCTTATGAGATAAAAAAATTAAAGGAATAAAATGGCTAAAATGATAATACTCAGCGTCATGTATCATAATCCTGCTGTCACCATTTTACAGGTCTAATCAACATTGCAGCTCAGATGTTGTGGTGGTGATGGGAACAAAGTGGTTTGAGCAGAGGCAGAAATTTTTTCATTTGTAACTTTACCTTATTGAAAGTAGCTGGATCCAATTAAATCATTATTATTGGCTTGTGCTTTTCATGTGCTGAGGGTAAACCAATTGCTGCAGTTTAATAGAGTCCAGATCACCTTGGCTGAAGCCGCACTTTGGCTCCACAGACAAATAAGAGGGATCATGTTCTTATTTCATTAGAAAGCTGTGAGTCTTTGGCAGTAGTTTAAATGTCGAATTATGTTTCTGTTTAGAATTAAAATGAGCCTAAAAGTGATGTAAACTTAAAAAAAGTAAGTTTTTGGCTAATAATCAAAAAACAGTAACTTTTTTATTAACGCTTCATGTGCTGCAGCATGAAGTCGGCACTATTAACCATCCTGAATCTGGTCCATAGATGACACGTCACCAATTCTAGGTTTCAGTGGTACATAGTAATCCCACCAGACACTTAAATCAAAAAGACAACAAATAGTGCTGAGGTGTGGAAGCATGGCTGCCAAGTCTTGAGTTTTACTTCATCCTGTTTGCTTAAGAAGCTGGAACTCAGATCTGGGAATGACGTCACACCCAACTTTACAGGATTTCAATAAGTTTTTTAAACCAACACGATCTGTTCATTGTTGTCTGCAGTGATTGGGCCAACTATCTTTAGCAAAACAAGCAGATAACAATGCATCATTTGGTATTTTCTACACTCAAACACCATCCAAACTAAAGAAGTTGCACAGCACAGAGTGTGTAACTGTTTAAATTATGTGCAAATACAACTAATACTTACTTAACTCCAAGTACAGATTTCCCACTAACCTCATGCTTACTTCCACCAAACTTTACCTTCAAATCTACCTGCATCAGAGAAATGAAAAACAAATCTATTATTTCTTTTTGCATTTTGCTGTGCACATAATTCCAAATTGTAACCAGAGGTCATTTTTTCTCTCTACTTCAGAAATAAATCACCCTGCTCTGCTCTTTCAGCACTGAGCTTTTTTATATCATAACCAGAAGATTCTGCTGATGTTTATCAATTTTCTTTTCAGTTAGAAGCAAAATATTCCCATTTGTCAGAGAAGGTGCCACGAGTGCATTGACTCAAAAAGTAAGTTCAGTTTAAAATAATTCCCTTGAAATAGGAGTGGACTGAGAGAGAAGGTTGTTGTTTGTAGAGCTTATATGAATCTGAGAAATAATGATTGGACTAGTCAAGCAAAAATAGCATCAGTGCTTCTGGTCTACAGTTATCAAACGTGCTTGATAGTTGAGGTGCTTTACCCTCTTAAATAACTTTCTTCTGTGCATTAAGGTTGTCTCACTGTCTTTTTGTCTTATCCCAGACCGCCACAATAATGTTAAGATCAGAAATGCATGGGGTTTGTACCATCGGCCGCAAGACTCCTTGTTCTTCGAGACAGTGAATGTTTTATGGCAAAAAAGAGAAAAAAAGTTTCCATTTTTTTTCTTAAATTTTACAGAGTATATTTTAACCCATTTTCATAGTTCAGTAGGATATACAGTACAATTTCTGAAAAGTGGAAAATGTACATAATGAGCATAATGTGCTCTTTGTGTTTCTTGTAATCATCCTCCTTTCCTTAATGAGCATAATGGTTTCTGGCTAAAAGGAAAAAATATATATTTAAAGTTATTTGAACTAGAAGAGCTCATGACTATCTCTGCCTTTCTGTTTGTATGTTAGTCATGACAAAAACTGAACTGTTATGGAAAATGACCACTTTCCATGTTTGAGTAACTTTTTAAGAACATAAACTAATTATGCTAATTTAAAACTAAATATGCTTTGTGCTGTGTTAAACCTAATGATTGTGTTGTGCATCTTCAAAAGCTTCTTATTTTACTACTTCTGCATTGAATAGCTTTCTGTGTAAGAGACTGCCATCAGAATGCTGGTGATGGAGGCCTTACACTTCAGTAAGTGGTTTATGTCAAGATGTATGAGTTGTTCCCTTTTGATGAGGTCTGCAGGTCATTGAGGGTTACGTTAGTAATGAACAGAAACTGATTCACCTTTTTATGTTTCTGAGGTATTGTGAAAGGAAAGAAAAGCACATAAATGATAGATGTATAGAATCTTACCCACAGTAGTAATGAGAACTACCTTGACTCATAAGGACTAATTTATGTTTTTACTAATGCAACAATACTGAATACTGCTGAAAACCGAGTTCCTTTCTCTAAAACACTTTGAAGGCGTCAGCTGTAGTTTGTGGATTAGTTTGCTGAAAGTGAAGATGATGAAAGGAAACAGGAACTTCACTCCTGGGTCACATCTAGACTCAGTGGAGGACAAAGAAAAAAGTAGATTATAGAAAAGTTGGCATCCATCTTACCCAACCCCTTCAATCTCATCTCTGACACAGTGAAGAGTCCAAAATCCCTTTTTAGTAATTGGTTTATACATTAGACATGCCCAGGGAAGCATTTCTGGAACACTTGTTAAGTATAATTTATTTACCTGTATATGCCATGATCCTATAAATTATTGTTTTGTTTTTTCTTTAATCTCTTGGATAAAAATTGTACTCTTTTTTTAACAACTTTGTACTAACACAATTCCCTCTCCTTGCAGGAGATCGGTGAATAAAGTAGACATCTTCTGCAGAACTGCTCTTTTCCACTACTGCTTTTAATGTGAGGCATACCCACTACTGAATGCAGTTGTGTGTTTTTTTTCTCCTTGCTTTGCCACTCCTGACTTTTGCACAAATCCCATTGAAATACTGAGATCTTTCCTAAGCAAACCACCACTGTATCCTTCCAACACAAAATCTCCAAGTCATTGCTATAAAATAATAAAACCTTTGCAGGTTGCAGGTTCCTATGAGGCAGAGCTGTCTGTCTATCTATAGATATATCCTAAGGTTGTCAAAGGAGGGCTACTTTTAATAGCGTTGAAGTTAAAACCACAAGTTGTTTCACTTCATTCAATTTTAATTTTTTATAAACCTCATGGTTGAAGGTACTTGGTTCAGGAACTGGAAATAAACGAATCAATACGTAGGTATGTTTCCAGGTAGAAATCGCTTGCTACTGCGTAGAGGAAAAAGAGAACAGAAGAAACCGGAAGAATGCCTCCTTCTCTGGCATAACGTAACCATCACAACGACTTAAAACCTTCCAATTAGAAATCATGTCCTAAAAACTAGAAAAAAGAGATCACTGATTAACAAGCGATTATACTAAGAGATTATGGGCTGAATTCCCAGATCCTCTTAGCTCATCTTCTTATAACGTGCCTCAGGGGTATATAACCATGGCTCCATGTAAGAAGTTAAAGAGCAGAGGCAGCTGCATAGACAGAGCTCTAGGGTTACTTTATACTCTGCTAATACAGCTCTCAGCTTGCAAAGATGGAGAACGGCACCGAAGGCAAGAACTTCTACATCCCGATAAACAACAGGACGGGGGTTGTTAGAAGTCCTTTCGAATATCCACAGTATTATTTGGCAGATCCATGGCAATTCAAATTAATGGCTGCCTACATGGTTTTCCTGTTCATGACGGGCTTTCCCATTAACGCTTTGACGCTGGTGGTCACAGCTCAGAACAAGAAGCTCCGGCAACCTCTCAACTACATCCTGGTGAACTTGGCTGTGGCTGGACTGATCATGATCACATTTGGATTCACAGTCACCATTTATTCTTCTCTGGTGGGTTATTTCAGTTTGGGACCTGGTAGCTGTGCTATGGAAGGTTTTTTTGCTACTCTCGGAGGTAAATTTTAGAATATGTTGTGTTGCACAGATAAATAATTGTTTTGTTTTCACTGGTTTTTCATCTTGATTTATGCTCTTGATTTTTGTTTTTCTTCTTTAACAGGTCAAGTGTCTCTGTGGTCTCTTGTGGTCTTAGCCATTGAGAGATACATAGTAGTCTGTAAACCAATGGGCAGTTTCAAATTTTCTGCCACCCACTCTGCAATGGGCTGTGCTTTTACCTGGTTAATGGCTCTGGCCTGTTCTGTTCCACCTTTGGTTGGCTGGTCAAGGTGAGATAATTCCCTGAAATGGATCACATGACTTACATACATGCAAAAAGCATCAGAGTTTATATTTTAATATTTTTTGTTAAGGCTCTGTCCACAAAAATCCATAATTTCTTGTACATTTATAATTTAAAAGTGGTACTTCTGTTGTACATTGTACATCTTAGTAATCTTTTAAACAATTGTGGTCACTCCTAGCCATAAATAAGAGAGGAGAGACATTTGGAAACAGAAAATGGAGGTTAAAGAGGGCACCATAGAAAATGGGAATAAATAAGTTGGTATTTTTAGAGGCGTCTCAAAAAGTGGTGTGGTCCTTCATCTCCAACAACCCTCATCTTGAAGGAGCAGGCAGTGTTCTTGAGATGGAGGCAAAGCAATGAAGTGAATGGAGTCATCAGCAAAATGTGTAAAGCAATTTTAAAAAGGACCTTAAAAATTATAACAATTTCAGTTTAATTGTGCCGTCTACTTTGCTGTTAGAATGACCCTTTGAAAATGTAACTTAAGTCACTGCCACCTGTACATTCTTCAAAACCATAAGATCCCTTGTCCTTTCAGTTTGCAGATCTTTAATTTTTTTTGCAATGTGCAGTATATGTGTTGGCTTTTTAAAAATCAGATATATTTAGTACTTTTGCTATTGAAGAAATCCCAACATTTTGTTTGTTTTATTTCATAAAACTGATAAACTGCAAACAGGAAAGTCAATTAATGCATCATTAGAACTGCAATAGGACACTTTGAGACTTTTCATTTGTTGAAAATAGGTATAAGAACAATGCAAGTACATAAGTTACAACATATGTCTAACACAGTGTGTCTTGTATCCAAAGGTATATTCCTGAAGGTCTTCAGGTTTCCTGTGGACCTGACTATTACACTTTGGCCCCAGGCTTCAACAACGAGTCATATGTAATGTACATGTTCACCTGCCACTTCTGTTTCCCTGTCTGCACAATCTTCTTCACATACGGGAGCCTTGTGTTGACAGTCAAAGCTGTAAGTGTTTAAAATGAAATTGTTCCTAAATAAATTATGAATTATGAAATAAATTATTTTGCGCAACTACTACACCTTTATTAGATAACGTGCTAAACATTAAAGCTGCCATTTCAAAAATTCCACAAGACAATTTAGAGAAGTCTCATGCCAAAAATATTTGCAGTAAATCTGATAAAGTTCCCAAGTAAAAAGGCAAATCCTCCTCTCATGTTTGATCAGAATGATAAATTTAGACCAATTCTTTAAATCATTTTTGAAATGGGTCTTGCCAAAAAGTTCCATATTTGGTAATTTTGTTAAAATATATGTGCAAAAGTCATGCTTCAGATCCATCATAATTTAACCCTGTCAGCCACTTAACACGTTCATTCTTCTTTAATTCAAAGACACTGGTCTCATCTGTTTCAGTGTTTCTGTTCAGTAATGTATCTGAATATAATCATTTTTTGGGTTTTTACTAAAGCATTAAAACTTTAATTGTCTAAAGATGCAAAACCCTGACATTAACTATCGTTGAACCCATTCCCAGGCCGCAGCCCAGCAGCAGGACTCAGCTTCGACCCAGAAAGCTGAGAGGGAAGTGACACGTATGTGCGTCCTGATGGTGCTCGGCTTCCTTTTTGCTTGGACCCCGTATGCTTCTTTTGCCGCGTGGATCTTCTTAAACAAGGGTGCTGCCTTCTCACCTACAGCCATGGCTATCCCTGCCTTTTTCTCAAAGACCTCAGCATTGTTCAATCCCATTATCTACATTTTGATGAACAAACAGGTCAGTCGTTCGTTCTGGTGTTGCGTCTCAGTAGTTATCCACAGGGACAAGTTAGGGGCAGGAACGTCTGCTTAGAAATTATAAAGGGTTTAAAGATTTTCTTAAATCAAAGCATTTAATTGCAGTTGTATTTGTTATAATAGTATGATTTTTTAATTTGTTTCTCTTTCTTATTATTTATTTGTTTCAGTTCCGTAACTGCATGCTTGCCACAATTGGAATGGGTGGCATGGTTGAAGATGAGACCTCAGTGTCAACCAGCAAGACAGAAGTCTCCACGGCTGCTTAAGGATAACCGCTTATCTGCAAATAGCCTCCTTCTTTACATTTTCCTTATTCTGAGTGGCAGTCCTGGCACAGAAATAAAGAAATGGATTCAAGACAAACTTTTCTGCAACAAATGGACATTATTCTCTCAATACCAGCCGACGACAGCATTTTACTGTACACACTCATAATTAATATCTGTGTCTGGGGGGAAATAACTGAACTCTAATATGAAACACGACCTTAAGTGTTTCCTTGTTCAAAAGTGATGTTATCATCTGTTTGTGGAAGGTTTGGACGGTGAGTGGGTGAGATTCACCTTTGTATATTTATGAAATGAAAAATTTTGCATATGTTTCATCCTCTGTCGAAATAGCCTGTAAATATTTTATAAAAAAGAAAAAAAAGCTGTAGGAAAAACAGATTAAATGCATTCATGAAAAGATGTGTTGGTCTGTGCATTCTTGTTTTCCATTTAGGTGCTTCAGGAATTTTGATTTTTACTAATTTGAGACAAAAGATAAAAAAAAGAGTTTTCTATCCTTATTAGAGTTAACCTAATTATGTCTTTACAGCATCTTTAGTGACTCAGAAAGGGTGTGAAATGAAAGCTTGTTTTTGTCTTAATGCTTAAAACTTTATTTATAAGAGCTGTCAACAATGTGTTGCATTTTTTTTGAAAGAAAAGTATGATTTCATAACTCTTTACAAAGCAATGAGGTAGCACGTTGGTTTGTGGTTAGCACTGTTGCGTCACAGCAAGAAGGTCCTGGGTTCGAGCCCCAGGTTGGACTTGGGGGGTGGAGTTTGCATGTTCTCCTCATGTTTGCATGGGTTTACTCCAGGCACGTTTCCTCCCACAGTCTAAAAACATGCATGTTAGGCTGCCTTCAGGCTCAGGCCTCAGTTGAAAAAGAGATATATGATCTGAGTGGGATTTGCCTGGTAAATAAAGGATCATAATTAAATAAAATCCCCTGCTTTTACATTACATGATTCAATATAGAAAAATTAACCACATGAACTCTAAAGTTTGAACAAACCTATCTACAGAATACATGTGAACCTCTGGCACTGTATTAGTAAAAATGAAATATCTCTGGTTTTGTCAGATAAAAATACTCTTAGAGTGGCTTGTAATGGCTGAGATGTGATTCTGACCTCTGGTGTGAGTTTGAGCAAGCGTGCGTCTCTTTGTCTTATCGCTGTGATGGAGGTGATGTGTCCTGACTTGTCTCTCTTCATGGGTGGAAGCTGGACAGGACTAAGGACAAGGGAGTAAAAAGAAAAGGATGTTTTCACACGAAAATTGCCACCAGTTCATCACTTTTGTACAGCCAAACTTGCAATTTTCATTGTCCATTCATCCCTCCATTCATTTTCTTTTGGAGACTCTGACGTGAAAGCACATATCGTTTCTGCTCTTCTTAACTATCGGGTGCTGCTGTGGGAAACTTCCCTATCCCAAAACACAGGAAGCTCGGTCCTCATGGAGCAGTCCCTCCCAGCTGCAGTCAGAGCAGGAGATGTGCAGACTGCAAATGAATCATGCATGAGCAAAGCTGCCCTAGGCTGATCCTGCTCTGCTGTAAGACAGTGGAAATTTATAATTTTCTTTGTCTAAAACAAATCACTGCTCTAAAATACCTAAGTGTCTTCTTTAGGTCACTTCTTCCAGGTTCCAAGCCTGAATAAAGGAGGAGGGTTGGAATTTTTACATTTAGAAAAACAAGAATTGATAGAAGAAAATTAATTTGTAGTTCTAAACATATTTAGGGTGTTTTTTATTTACTTGTTGTCTCACCTACAGCAACCATTTCAATAACATACACATGGCTAATTATGCAAATTAGGTGATGATGCCATTTATTGCCTTTTAGGACAGCTAGTATCTACTTACTTCACTGAGGACTTATAGAGACGAACAGGAAAGGAAACCATTCAAGCTCTCACTTATACCTGGTGACAGTTTAGAGTCACTAAGTTACCTAACACACGTGTTTTTAGTCTGTGGGAGGAGAGTACGCAGAGAAAAGTCAAACATGCACAGTGAGAACATTTAAACTCTGCATAAAAAGGCCCCAGTCAGGATTTTGAACCTGTAGCTCCAACATCTGCTGCCTTTTTACCTGTGGTTGTGTGTGTATTTGTTTGTAATGTTTCATGAACTATTCCACTATTTCATGAATCACTGGGAAGGTTTTCATCACTGGTTACACATCTATAACTGATTAACATCACAGCCAGTTAAATGTATTTTTCAGCCCTTCAAAACTTAATGAATAATTGGGGATCTATGTCTACTTTGATGGATCATTTATTGAAATTAGGAAGAGTTGACAGTTCCAAATATGACTCAAGCTGTTTTCATCGTGCTCTGCAGCTCAGAGATATTATACAATGGCCGCATGTGAAAAAACAAATATTTAGCTAAATGGAATGAAGGATTTTACTCAGATTTTACTGACTGAGTCGAGGCAGCTCCAAAGAAATTCCAGGCTTATTTTTGCATACATTTTCACTTTTACTATCTGTCTGTAGAAAAACTTCTACTTTTACCTACATTTGGTAAATCCTGAAAGAAATCTGTGACACTCATACTCTTACTCAGTCCATTTATGACCTCAAGGGGCATTTTGTCATTCAATTAAATTTCAAAATCAGAGAAGAACCATTCACAGGCCTTATAAAATAATCAGCACAATGTTATTTCCAGTTTGCTTCATTACATCTCGTCTTAAGAGCCTCGATGGTTTATCGTGTTCTCAGTCTAATAGACTTACTTCTTTTCGCTAATTGGATCTCTCTGTAAGACACAGATACTGTACAACTACAATTATCAGCTCACAGTTAAATGCTTCTACTAATCAAGATGCTGATTAAATCTGCTTCTATTTTGCCGATCATTGGGAATTATTCTCCATTCAAGCTGGGGGTCTAAGGAGACCCCTACACTCTCTGATGGACAGGCTGTAACATGCCTTTAATGAAAACTTTAGGATGTAACTTCAAAAATAACTGGATTGGCTTGTATTAGGCTACTGTGTGTTATTGCTCTGCAAAACATCTCCTCTATAAGTAGTCAGAAAAACAATAACAACAAAACAATCATTTGTTAAAATTACATTTCTTTTTTTTGTTGTCCTCTAAGTGTACAACTCTGGTTCTAGGGAGTTTAGGGAATTAGGTTCTTCTTCATGCTTGAGCAATGTGTAAGTCAGTTTTAAGGGATTAAGAAAACAAAACCTGGACACTGAAACTGAACTGAAAATAGGCGAACAGCCACAAATGTTTAATAAATAACAATAAACCTTAAAAGCCTGTAGAACCATTGCTTAAGACCATTAAAAATATAATGTTTGGCTTCTTTTAATCCATGAAAGGTAGCTAAAGACTTCACACAGCACTCATACCATAGGTGAAAAACATATTTAATGCTGATTTAATTATAAGTAACTCTCAGCTTGCTCTTCCACACTGGTGGTCTCACCTTAATCCTGGGAGGACTGAAGATTTAAAGGTTTTCCACAGTGTTTTAACTGTTAAGGCTGTGCTTTTCTGGACTGAGGTCTCCTAAATTGTTCTTTGAATCAGATGGGGCCACTCTCCCAGATCTCTATTTCTTCTGTCTGCCAATCTCAAGCTTCTTATTTTCCTTCTTCTAGATGTTACATTTGTTTAGAATTATTACATCTATCACTACTGCTCTCTTCTGCCAACAACAACAGTGCCTGGGTGGTTAGCCATCACCTGTTTTCCAATCTGGATATCAGATTTTAAACATCTTTTTCTGAATTCAACTGGTTGAATCAGATGAGTTCTGGTCAGAAAACATTAAGTTTTTGGTTTAATTCCTAACAGATGCCTCGATACATTGAAGCTGTCCAAAATGTCTCAAAAGAACAACAAGAGTAAATGGTGGATTTGGTAAATATCCTTCTTCCTTGTTCTACAACTTATAAGAAGCAGAGTGCTTTTTAACTATGACACCTTAAAAAAAGGACATCAAGTAATTGTAGCATCTTGTTAAATAGAAAGACAATAATATGCTGCTTATTCAACTACAACTTCCACTACAAAATTTAAATCCTTGTAAATCTTGTATTCTTGATGCTGGTCTGCTCATTGTTAAGTAGATTATACTGATTTAGCCTCAGTTTTGTGTAACCAGATGGCCTCATCTTACAGTGCCTCATGTGGGAGTGGACACCCTCTACTGTTGGGATATCAGATCGATAACTACCTCTTACATTTACTGATGCAGCTTTTTCTTGTCTAAATTCAGGACTAAAGGTTCAGCGGGCTTGTATGTTGTGCAAATATCCTGTTTTTGTTCTACAAAGACATAACCTGTGAGCATCTTTCGAGATAAACTTTTTAAAAAAATCCTATTCTGAGTTAACTGACTAAAATTGCTTGAGTTCAAATGTGTAAAATTTAAACTCTGATGATCACACCAACACAAATTCATACAAGCTGTTACATTTTTAAAATGAATGAAATTCTTTTTATCATATTATGTTGTTTTGTTTTCTTTTTTGATGAAATGCATTGGTGGAATACCACTGGTAGACCAGGAAACAATGTCCCCTCATGTAATTACACGCAAATACCCTACATCTGATTGCACATTCAGCAGTTAAAGGTTGTCAGGGTTTACAGCCCTAAGCAGCAGGTGAGACTAATGTTGCAGACCAATGGAGTCCAAGCTACCAAGAAGCTCATAGAGTTGCACTGATGTGTTGCTTTCTTCTCGTCTTTCTTGGTAGGAGCTGATAAGAAAATCAGGCTGATAAGGATTTAAAAGCATTCGGAATTTATGGTCAATGCAGAATAAGCGTGTAACATTTCTGTACGTTTCTCAGACTGGATCTTCATTCGAACATTTGGATCTTCACTGTCCATCATCATTTGGAGAAACCATAAGTGCCACCATCTTGATTGGATTAACCTCAGTATCTCCTTGTCCTGCGGTGGTCTTGTCGTGATGTGGCAAAAGCTTACTGTAAGAAGTGGATGATTTGTCACACCAACACCATCAGAGGTGAAGAACATCCATCGTCATGTAACCTTATGTTTATGAAGAAGGTCAGGGAATGAATGACGTTGTGGAAAAATAGAGAAGTTTTGCAAAAACTTATGTCTTCCTGACCACTGTTCTTATTAAATTTAATTTATTTGTCTAAATGAACAAAACACCTTTAGAACAAATTTCTGTTTAATTTTAGTTTCAAAACAAGGTTGTATTTATTCTTTTGTTGCAGTAAGGCTACTGTCCTAAGGTGTGTATGCAAATGAGTGTTAATTCATGTGTGCAGGTACCTGGCTGTGATTGGTTGGCCAAATGAGGACCTGGCTGTTGATTGGTTGGAGTCCACAAGGTGCAGGATGGAACTGCAGCTGTGCTAACATCATTCATCCTCTGTTTACCCCAACCAGCTGCAGCCGTTCCATTGTGCTTCATCAGCACCAGTTTGTTTAAATCATTTGAGGGATTTTTGTAGGAGTGGGCTGTCCATTTATTTTAAACATCCTTTTCTCCTGTTTTTGTTAGTTAAGGAGATCACAGATGGTCTTTTTGGATACATACATTAAGTGAATAAAACAAAGATAATTTTGATATTAAGCCCTAAAGCTAAATGTTATATGAGTGAACAAACACTTGTAAATAAATGTGTATTATGATAAAGTAATAATTGTGTCTTTATTTATTTTTTTAAGTTCCAAAGCTTGTTTCTATTTATGTTTCCCCTTTCTGTTTCTGTTCAGGTTTAAGAAGCAAAGTGACTTGGTTCTGTGTGTGAACTACTTCCTCACTCAGATGGAGGAAAAATTATTCAGGTTTTAAGCTCTGTGGTTTTTTTTAATGTCTTTTAGCTTTTTGAACTGATGCCATGTTCTGCTTTGTGTTCTAGTATGTCTATGTTTATTGCTGCTTTTATTAAATGCACTTAATTTTTTTTCCCTTCCTCCATTTTCTGGTTAATTCGACTGTTTTTGTCTGTTAAACCTGTTCCTTTGTTCACTCACAGCTGATTATATTCCAGCCTTTGTCTCACCAGGCCTTTGATTGCTAATTACCACTCATTGGTGGTTCATTTGTTTGTCAGCAGGAGGTGTGGTACCTGTGTCCAAGACATTTTGTGTGTTTTGCCCAAGAGGCGAGACTGCAGCCAGTTTTCCAGGACAAAAGAAGACATTTTCTCTCAGTCTGAATTCAGCCCAGTTTTCTTTGGTCGCTGTTGGATTTCTGCTGGTTTTGTTTCAGCTCTGTCCTTTCCAATTTATCTGGGTTCTTTCTCTGCTTATTTCTGCACCGCCTTGTGTTTACATCTATCTAAAGAGATTCTTCAGATCTTTTGAAGTGACGTTTTGTAAAAGAGCTATATTGCTTCTGATAGCTTTTTTAACAACCTCAGTTTAATTCTGAATAGTCCAAAATAAAACTCTATTTAATAACAAGTGTAAGTCTGAGTGGGTCCAAGGACAAAATGGATTGCTGCTGTCTTATCGCAACTTCAGTCTCAAACTTTTATAGTTCCCTTAATCACTATCTTCTAAACTTTCACTTTACTTTTGGGTGCACTGCTCCTTTAGACAAGCATGAAGTCACACTAACAGAGTAATATATTATTCAAATTTATGTTTAAAGTGGAATATTATGTTATGTTCAGTACTGAGTAACTCCGGGCACAGTAATGTGTTTGCAGTTATGTTTTGATTGTTAACAGCCACTAAAGTCAGTTCTTGAAGTAAAACTGTGAGCAAACAAAGTTTATCCATCACTGTCTCAATTCATAAAGATTTCTATGTTTTCCCAGCTTGTCTTTATCTGGGTAGAGATGATCAAGACACCTTAGGAATTATTTTGTGGTGACACAAGTTTCTCAGCAGTGAGAAACCACTCTCAGCCTTAAAGTAGGGACTATATGATTTCAGCAAGATCTCAATCAGCTGCAAGCTGTGATTGTGTATGAAGTAAAGCATCATCTGCAATTATCGATTGTTAAAAACATTTAAAGCCTGTGTGTCTGCTCATACGTGCTGATGTACTTTTTAGTCAATTCACTTTAACCCTAAACATCTTCTTAAATGTAGGGTGGGTGTCAAATGGAAGGAGGATATTTAACCTTAGGGTCGTTGTCCTGCGATGCTTTCTTAAAGTCAATTATCAGTCAGACTTGAGCTGTTCACTTCCCTACAATCCGCCTGTAATCTAATTTTCCTAATTTGAGGATAACCCTGAGAAGGTATAAAACATCCACGTCAACATAAACTATCCGTGTGGGGTTGGCTTTTACCGCTCTGACTCTGTTAGTGTTTTTTCATCAACCTAGAACTCCAGGAAAGAAGACATCTGAGGATGGGTTGGGATGGAGGATACAAGACCAATGGCACTGAGGGAAACAACTTCTACATCCCCATGTCCAACAGGACAGGAATTGTTAGAAGTCCCTTTGAATACCCTCAGTACTATATGGTGGACTCAATGGTCTACAAGTATCTAGCTTTTTACATGTTCTTCCTGATCTGCACTGGGACCCCAATCAACGGACTGACGCTGTTTGTAACGGCTCAGAACAAGAAGCTCCGTCAGCCTCTCAACTACATCCTGGTGAACCTGGCTGTAGCCGGACTCATCATGTGCCTCTTTGGCTTCACCATCACCATCACATCTGCTTTTAATGGCTACTTTATTCTTGGACCCACTATGTGCGCTATTGAAGGATTCATGGCCACCCTTGGAGGTAAGACCGAAGAAACAGTTGATGATTCAAATGAATCTAGGAATCATAAATGGCATTATGATTCTTATATTATTATGTCTGCATTTTATTGTAAATGAAACACTTTTCCTGTCTTTTCTGTCCTTGCAGGAGAAGTTGCCCTCTGGTCCCTGGTTGTTCTGGCTATTGAGAGGTATATTGTTGTGTGCAAACCCATGGGAAGCTTTAAATTCTCTGGAACTCATGCTGGAGCTGGCGTCCTTTTCACCTGGATCATGGCTCTTGCTTGTGCTGCACCCCCGCTGTTTGGCTGGTCCAGGTAAAACTCACATGTCTTTAAATCAATCACTGCAGCTTAATGAGTTGGCTGAATGGTCTGTGAGTTTAAACTATTCAGCCTAGCCTCCAGATCAGCTGGGGTTGGAACACCACATCACGTAAAGGCCCCCGGAAAATCTCCAGAAATCAAATGAAATATAAAAGGATTAGTAATGGCCCATTTCTTTCCATAATTATTGCAAATAAATAAATAAAATAACCATAATGAATGAAAATAGTAAGATTGCTGTAAAGTCACAAGCCTCTGCCTGTCATTTTGTGGGATGGTTGCTGAAAAGAATGGGAACCACTGCTGTAGATCACTAAAATAAAATACACATGTTTTAAAGATGAAGACAATAGAACTTGATTTCCTGAAATAAATATTTAATTGTATTTTTTAAACCTTACATAGGTACATTCCTGAGGGCATGCAGTGCTCCTGTGGACCTGACTACTACACTCTTGCTCCAGGCTTCAACAACGAGTCATACGTCATCTACATGTTTATCGTTCACTTCTTCACTCCTGTCTTCCTGATTTTCTTCACTTATGGGAGCCTTGTGTTGACAGTAAAAGCTGTAAGCAGAGCTTAACTGTCTACCTAAGTTTCTGAATGAATTTTGCTCTTGTTGTACAACATCTTGCCTAAATGAACTCCACAGGCAGCAGCCCAGCAGCAGGACTCAGCTTCTACCCAGAAAGCTGAGAAGGAAGTGACACGTATGTGCATCCTGATGGTCCTGGGCTTCTTGGTAGCTTGGACTCCATATGCTTCCTTCGCTGGCTGGATCTTTATGAATAAAGGAGCTGCTTTCACTGCTCTGACAGCTTCAGTCCCTGCTTTCTTTGCAAAGAGCTCGGCGCTGTACAACCCAATTATCTATGTGCTGATGAACAAACAGGTGGGCATACCATAGAAGTTTCCGGATTGAATATTAAGTATTGAGATCTCCTGAACTGGTCTCATTGCTTTGCCTTTCAGTTCCGTAACTGCATGCTGACCACTGTTGGAATGGGCAGCATGGTGGAGGACGAGACCTCAGTTTCAGCAAGCAAGACAGAAGTATCAACTGCAGCTTAAGGACCATGTGTCTTAATCATGACAACTTCTTCATTCTCATGGACACGTTCCTTAATGATTGCTTTCAGACTTTAAATGAGCCCACTCAAACGATTCTTGAACTTTTGCCAAATGAATTCATGGATTTAACAGCTCTGGACCAAACATTCAAAGGAATTCTATCTCCTCTGGTTATTTGCATGAATTAGAAAGTGTACATTTATTTTGAAGGTTTTCTTGTACAGTATTTGTTTAAATGTGTGTTTATGAACGTGTGTGTGTGAGTGAATGAGAGAGGGGGGGGTTTGGTTGAACTTGAAAACACCTCAGCTTACACAGGGGCTGTAAACCTCTAAAAACCTGAATGTGCAATCAAATATAGGGGAACATTTTTGTGTTGGTTTACTATTGGCTTTATTTTTACGCATTTCATGAAAAACAATAAAACAATATATAGTGTTGACTAGATAATAAATGCATGCATGAAAAGACAGTTGTGTGTTCATTACCTCCTGTTTTTTTAGATCACCTAAAGTTCACAGAATTAAATGTCAGATCTGTTGAAATCTGTTCTGTGGAAAGTTTCTGAATAATCAACAGCTTACCTGTTGTGGATTAGCCCTTTATATCAGTTTGGAGAAAAAGAGGTTAACTCTGACAATACTGATGAGCCAACAGGTAGACCAAACAGAACCAGGACTAATGAATTGCAGCTATTAAAAAAAAAAATCCCCAATCTCAAAAACGTCATGTGGACACTGTGATGGACTCATTGGTGTCAGTTATGCATTTAAAGTTTTCTGAGAAAATGTTATGAAATTCCTTGATGACCTCTTTTATCTCCACTAATCATTCATCTGCTAAGAAAAGCAAGCTCTCCTTGAGGTCAGCTTCAAAATGTGCAGCCCCTGCTGGAATGAATACAGTGCACTGATTTCAGTGTGGGATTTTAAAAAGTGTATGTATGATAGCATAAGCATGAAAAAAAGAAACATTACATGTGATTTAAAGCCTAATCAATCAAAAGATAAATATATATGAAAAAAAACCTTAGCAGTGAATATCTATTGGACAGAGTTCAGTTAACGAGCAGATAACTCCACCTGCAGGTCATCACAAAAACTGAAAACCTATCCCCCTGCACCACTGTAGTAGAGCATCGTGCTCCATTTCCAAGTAAAAGTCATGTTCTGCAGAGACAATCCACAAGTCTTACACACCATCATGTCACAGGCGCAAAAGGGTTTAATTACTTTTAAATATACACTTCCTCCTTACCCATTGGGCCATCTATATAATGATGGATCCCTTTATTTCCAGCTGATAACCTGACCCTAATTGTCATGCTGTGGGTCCATGCTCTGTAATTTTCTTCAAAGACAGTGTTCTGAACACCTGCATGTGCTTAGTCTCTCTGTCAGGGGGCCGGCAGGGGCGAGTGTCGCCTCTCTTTGTTCTAATTGCTCAGATCAGATAGGAGGCTGCATGCAGAGACCGTAATAACAAACTCTGGGATGCACTGAGTGAATTTCCAGGCAAACTGTTTGCTGTGAGGCAGCAGCTACAGCCTCTGTAATGGAGGAGATTTTCTATGTTAACTTTCCTATTTTTTTTTTCTACTACAGTTGTAACAAAAGCCACAGTTTCGGTTTGTGATATTTCCATGGTTGATTAGGATCTACATTCAAACACGTGCTTTTAGAATATTTTTGTGTCCGTTTCAATTTGTGTTTGCTTATTCATTCGTATTTTCTGTTTTCTCAAAACCAACAGAGTGGAAAATAAGTTGAGATAATGTTCTTGTTTCTGCATGTTTCAAGCAAGAAAATAATGCAATAATGTATTCAAATTATGACCATCACTAATGTTTCTAGTGCAGGTCAGCTTGATGCTTTGCTGTATATAGCAACAACATAAAAAAAAAGTCAAAGTCTAACATCAGTAAGACATGTTTTATCTTTACTGCTTGTTGCTTTTAATGCCATATTAAAAGTCAAGGTTGTCAGGGTTTGGGCACTCCTCCTGAAAATGCCTGATGATGTGAAGTGCTCAGGGAGTCTTAGAAACCCTGTTTCTAAAAGACACAAAGATGCTACTTTTTGGTAAAACTTTTACAATTTTTACAGTGTCAAAATCAGCCAGTCAAATAAAAATAAACAGTCTGCACAATTAATAGTACTTATTGTAAAGTAATAACCTTTTTACACCTTTTACAGCCAGCAAAGCATTTTTTTTTTGTTTTGAATCTTTTGGTCTTTTAAAATCTGGGACAGTGTAATGGCTACATGGCAGTGCTGTGGTCAGCACTGTTTGTATTCCGGCTGGGACCTTTTTAATGTGAAGTTTGCATGATCTCCCCGAGCATACACTGGTTTTCTCTCACAGAGCAAAAACATCCATGTTAGGTTAATTGGTGACTGTAAATTCCCCTTTGGTAATTGAAAGAACAAATGGTTTCTTTTGTCTCATTTGTCTCTATTTATCCTGTGATGGACTGGTGACCTATCCAGAGTGTACCTTGTGTCTTGCTTAATGACCACTGGAGACAGGCAGCAACTCCATGTAACCTTAAACAGGAACAAGTGGGTGTAGAAGATGGATGTTTGAATCTACAACGTAAGTGACTGGAAATCAGATATTATGAAGGATCTATGTCCTGTTGTAAAAGGCACGCTCTTTTTAATCTTAAACCATAGCTTTGCATATTGCAGCTACAGCATGCTACCCTTGGTTGATTGCCTGTTTTAAGGAGCTCATGGCTGCAGACGGATCAGACAGAGTTGAGAAAGTGACAATAGTTTTAAAAGTGTCTGGCACATCAACTTTGATTAGCAATCAGGCTTTGTCTTCAGAGCTTTCTATTTACAACCATAAGTTGTTTTTTTTACCAGAAGGTTTTCCAAAAGAAAAAAAAAAGACCAAATGTGTGAAAAGCAAGTAGAGATAGCCTACACTGAAACAAACCCTTCCGGGGATCGGACTGAAAGTTTATCTGTCAGTTTGACTTCACTGGGCCTGGACCTAGTTTGGTATGTTTTTGTTGACTTTCTGAGCACACATTGAAAGTAGCAAACTTTTAAAATGAATAAATAAAATAAATAAAGTCTCACGTGAATCTGACCAGGAGAGAATTAATCATCTTTAATTTAATGACTTTGGAAGAAAAGTACATCATCTACTCACTTAACTGTGTTCACAGAGAGACCTAAGCCAAACTACTGAAACTCGAACCGTCCCTTTAGAAAACTGGTGAACTGAGGGTCTGTTGACAACATTAACACTGAGAGTCATGCACAGTTTTTATTTAGCCATTATATAGTTTGTCTGTGTTGCCTGGAACCTGCTGTATTTGAGCAATAATGAATAACTAAAACAAAGATAACATAATTATCTCATCATGAATTGCTGATTTTTTTTTTATCAGTGCTTTGTTTTATTTATTAAATTTGATACTCAGCTGTCCAATTAACACAAGAACTAATTTACTAATTTACTGTTGTTGGATTTCATGTTGTATGACAGTCACAGTGGTAAGAGGTTTTAGGCATTAGTCAGTATTATTTTAACAGTCTTAACCTGGATAAAATAGACACAATGAGGGATTATCCCCTTGGCCTCACAGTTGAAATAATCCCAACAGTGTGAAACATGCTTCAACATACACCGTAGCGCTCAAATTTCACACATTACTTTTCAAAAATACTTTTACATTATATAGGCTGTTGTGTTTAAATCTGTAACCACATAATTACTGAAGAAAAAAAACTAAATGCATGACAGATTCTCTTGGATCTTGGTTAAGGAAAATCAAAGCATCACTGAACAAATGTGCAAAACTCAAACAGAGCAGAAACAACAAGCCACATCTAGTTCTTAAAATTAACAAATAACTACAGTCTCTTTACTAACAAAAATGCACATGTCCTAATGTTAATGTAAAAGAGGGTCTCTTTAAATACTTTAAAGTTCAACACTCAATGCAGTGAAAGAGTAATTCACAAAATAATTGAGCAAACAATCAGCTATAATAAAAAATATTTAAAATTTAACTTAAACAACATGCATTTTAATGATCATTACGAATAAAAGTAATATTAATTTAAAATATCCAAATAAAGACACCCGAGGACTACAATAGTTAGAACACCACGATGAAAAAGTGTATAAATTACACAAATATTAAATATTTATGAACAGAAATAAACACACTTATTAGATATGGTTTTCAAATGAACCAAAAATGATATAATACAATCCTAAAAAGATAAATCGAGACTGTAGCCTACTGAATTTTCTAATTTTACAATATTAACAGATTCAAACATCATGCTATAACAATGAGATAAATTATTATTTACACTTTAAATATTTAAATAATAATAATATTAAAAAACAAACAAACAACCCAAAAGAAGCTTAAACATTTCAAAATAAAGCTGTGATAAACTTTATAGTTACAGAAAGTAGCTAGTTAATTATGGCTAATTAGCCTAAATGTTTATTGTTGCCTTTTATCTAATTATCTAAATGAAATCATTGCCACACTTGAAGCTCTGTATTCATAACTAGGGTTTCAGTAATGTAAATTCTTTTATAAATATAGTTATCTCTGCTCTTTTTATGAATGACACATTTTGAATGATAGCAAATCCTCATTAGCCCCTAGCTAATAGCGTAGCTAACTTCCCAGATAGTGGGAAGTGATGTCTTCAGGTTTTCTTAACTCATAATGTAATTGAAAAGGACAAAATATGTCCTTCTAGTGGCTATCTTGAATCATTTAAGCATTTTATTTTTTTCAATTTACCTTGTGCTCAGATATCAGTAACATTTATCTCACTAATTAAGCATCGTAACTTCCCTCATCTTTCCATTCCTATCATTTTATTTCATCTTATCGTGTTTAAATCTGAGTGAATGTTTAAGATCTTTATTTCTATCTTTATTGGTATTTGATGCAGTCATTTTAAAATGTGCTTCATAAATTTTTCATGTGAAAATCTCACATCGACATTCAACAAATTTATACTTATCACATCTCATTAATAAAAATCATCGGCCCTTGAGAAGTGACACTGTTTTCTCTTTCATAAGCAACACTTTTGCCGAGATACGTCTCTGGTAAGCTGAAGCTTACTTGTGACTGGTTAATGCTGGCTTGTCTCTCGACCTGCTTATTAAAGTCCCCCTTCGACTGAGTGAAGCTGTCTTGACTGTAGAGACCAAAACTGTCATCTGGCAGGTCGAAGCTGCTTTCGCTGTAGAGTCGCTCTCGCATTTCACTCGAACGTTTCCCAGAAGCACTCCTGGTTGGGTACCTCTTACCCGTCTTGTACCAGCCAGTCTCCTTGAAGACAAACCAGATATTCCCAGACCAGAGGACAACGTTTACAAACCCAAAAACCTGCAGGAATAAAAGAGGGGACACATGTAAATGGATGATTTTTTAGACCATGTGTCATTCGTTGACTGAATACCTACAGCAGATGTATTCAGACGGGACCAGAGAGGCTCCTGCGTGGCTGCACATCTGTTTTCCTGAGTTTTACAGGCAGATATAAGAAGAAGCACCTCGGTTGGGTTTGTGGCTCTTTTAATATCGGTGAGACTTTTTGCCCAGCAGCAACTGCTGACCAGCCACATGAGGGAAAAGATGACGGTGACGGCAAAATCCTGCTCAGGGCGGAAAAAAAGTGGAGAGAAACAAAGTCACACAGAATATTAAAATGTTTTTCTTGTCACAAAGCATTACACCATCACACTGCTTAAATGACAGGATATTGGGTGATTTTTAAAAATGAAACCTCACGGACCACAAGCGGGCCTCTGTTGTTCTTTAGGTACTTGTCCTGGTAGAAGACGTAGACTACAGTTGCCAGGAGGGAGTAAAGAAAGGCAAAGACGCCCACAGTCACAAAAAACTGAGCAGCTGAGGAGAAGTCCCCAACAAGGAAAAGGACCTCCTCTCTCTGCACCTCACACAAGGGAGCGTTGAAGTGCACTTGTTGCAACCTATGAGACAGAAAGAGGAAGTTTATAGTGACGAGAGGAAACTCTGGAGGAAACTTCACTTTACCTGACCACATTTGTAGTAGTATTTTAAATGATCATTCATTAGTGCTAAAATAAAAAAAGTGAGATTTAATATCTATCCATCAATTTTCTTTAACCACTTTTTTCTTTCTGCATTCGCGAGGAGCTGGTGCCTATCTGCAGCAGTTATCGTGCGAGAGGCAAGGTCCACCACAGTCCATCACAGAAGATTTAAGATGTTTATCGATTTATTTTTTCCTCTCTGGAAAACTTTGTGGCGCTCTCATAGGAATACATGTTGCACAATTTTTAGTGTAACTTCCAAAAGGAGGGATCAAATGAGGACAATCTTTTCTGGGAGTCTTTTTAAGAACAACGCTGAAACGCAGAATGAGGACAAAATCTAAACTATTTTTATTTTATTGTAAGCTAACCTCGGAGTATTTAGAGGTATTATTGTATGTGACTATGCCAAGATTTAAAAAGAGTACAACAATCACATTTTAGATGAACAGAAATGGCAAAAACCCTCCATCACATTGTGAAACATACAGGTCAGGTCTAGTTCCGCTCTTCCTGTTAAAAGGGAGTCATTTCTTTCTACTATCGCCTCCAAGCTCCTCAGGATGGGGAATTTTGACACAATCTGCTGGCTTCCACTAGATAACTTTTACTGTATGTGAATGAATTGTATTATAATAGTAATGAATTGACTGTGATTGAATTTGAATCTTGATCTGAATTGGATTCATGCCTTTTTTTTGGTACAATGCTCTGAGGTGACTTTTGTTGTGAATTGGCATTATATAAACAAACTGAATTAAATTGAACTTTTTTCTAACCATAACTGAGCTCTTACATTAGACTGGGTTTGCTGCTGTGTAAAACCGAAGGATTTCTGAGTTACCTCTCCAAATTACAGATGAATTTAAGTCTTTGAAATTGTACCTGTTTTTGAAATATTATGTGAAATGTTAATGTTATGTGTTAAAGGAGTCTCCAGAATTAAAAAAAAATAAAAAAAAGTTTAAATCCAGGCGTTATAAGTTAAATGAAATAGTTCACAGTTTCTCCAAGTTTTAGATGAAAATATTATTGAGAGAATATGTTTTTTGCCATCGTCAGTTTGTCGTGATATAAAAAATGTGGTCAAATTAAATGAATCACCTACAAAGTTTAGTGTTTCATAAAAAATAATGTGACTTTCTTGAGAGGTGCTGGAAATCCTTGTTTAAAGTAGTTGATTGCATAGCTCAAATGAGTTAAATAAATTAAAGCCTTGATTAAAATTTCCAGTTGAGCTAAATGTAAACATTTAATTGCTGGTTTCAGTAAGTGAAACAGAAAGCTTACATCAATCGTTTTAGTAAAACGATTGTTAGGCAACAAACCAAAATTACATATGACCACAGTTTGTTTTTTATTCTTTTTTTTACTGGTTTATTTTATCCAGTTTCATGTTAAAAAAAGTACATCAGTTATTCCAGGTTTGCATATCTTCAGCATTGGGGTTGGGTGTTGACGCCAGTCTGGTCAGCTGGGTGTAAATATCACTCATCCTGATAAATTAATTTGTTCTGTTTACATGTGAAATAGAATTAATCCAGAATTAAAAGCTGCTGCTGTAGTTTTGGACGAGAAACAACTGACCTGTGTCTGAAAGTGCCACGAGAATCTGCCAGGAGATTTAACTTTAGTTACTTTTGACAACATTACTTAAAACTTACACAGACAAATATATTTCTTCCTAAAGTTTTTTGTTATTATTATCATAATGCATAATAATTTGGATGACTTCCGAAATAAGGAGAGTGGCAAATATAAAACTAAACTACTTTTGTCTCTGTTAGCATGATTTCAAACATGGAAGTATAAATACACCTGCAATGTGACTGGTACTGTGTTAATATAATATTTAATCATTCCTTAGGCTGTTAAAGCTGAACTCTAGTCTCCAAACCTATAAATGTTTAAAATAAATTGCACCCACACAGTAAAATGCTCAGGCAATTTGAATTATTTAAACACGATCAATACTTTCCACATTGTTGACATGAAATAAACATGAACTGAATTTCGCGTCTTTTATTTGCAAACCAGAGCTGCTCTCCTGCCAACATGCTGTAAGAAAGGTGTAAGAACCTCCAGTGACTACAGCTGAGTTATGTCACTTCAAGACTTGTGGACATTAAATTGGGTCGGCTTCCCGCTCAGCTGTCCAACAACCTGGTTTTTAAATTATACGGGCTTCAAAAGAGAGCAGCTTCTCCATTTTGAGCCTGACAACAAAACAGAGTGGAGCTCTGAATTTTATTTTATTTATTTATTTATTTATTTATTTGCTTTTCAGTCTCTGCCTTATTTTCAGTCTCTGATCAAAGGTAAAACATGAAATATATGTATATATTTTACTGATCCTGCTGTGGTAGATCTTTTATTTTTTTTGAAAAAGGATTATTGTTTGGATGCGATGCAGAAGGGAAAAGAAATACAAATTTACCTGAAAGGATAGCTAAAATCAATGTCGATGTTGACATTCTGCCTCCTGGCTGCGCAGTCCACTTTAACCTGGAGATGGCCATAGTATCCTCCACAGGTTACAAACGCACAAATGGCAAAAATCTGTGACCCAAATGAGGCGTGAAAGGATAAACATTAGTGGTATATTATAATATTCTCCAAATCAATGTGTAAGAGCAGCTTGCTGCTTTTTAAATGCACATTAATTAATTAATGACTGATCACAACGGTTCAAAATTGGTTTGAAAAACAAAAGCTGAATAATTTAAAGGATGGAAGATCATTAACAGAGCTGCTCGCTGTGCACTGGAGGGAGGCCACAGCAGTGGAGTCAGACACACAACTGTGGACTCTGCCAGGCTTTTGTCCCCAACGTTTACTTCATTTGCATCAAAACCACGAGAGCTTTTCTGTAAGTCGTTAACTTTTAAGCACTGAATCAAGCTTGAAAGCAGACAGGAACTTCACTCCTCACATCATCTGAAGATCAAAAACCTCATCAGCTCCTGGTTGTTCAGACCGTATTATTTGAGCTTTAAGCAGAATTCATTATTAAAAAGGCAAACATTAGTGAAAAAAAGGAAACTTACCGGAGCAAATATAACCATACACATTTAAAGATCAAAGAGCCCAACTCCACACAGCGCCGGCAGCTGTACTCATCAGGAGGAGATGTGACTGATGCAGACAGGAGGAACCAGAGCAGCTCTTCCAGCAGAGGGGGCTGGGGTGGGTGGGGGAGCTGACAGGAGGTGTCATCCCCGAGGAGGGGTCTGAGATTTTCTATTAATCCACATTCGGCCACATAACCTGCCCGTACAGAAACCAGATCCCTGTGTGTGGCTTCAAAGTTTGCGCCTTGCTGGGAAAATTTACTGTTCTCTTTCGGCTCTGATCCAAAAACAACCTGTTCTGGAAGTGGGGCCACAAACACGCAACAAATGCAAGATCTGGGACATCATATTAATTATTTGTCTGATGTTTGAACTAAATCTGGAGGCTGGGCTGTGCACAGATACAAAGATTTAGTGCAATTATAAATAATTTTGTGCATGTGATGATGGGCGATGTAAGGAAGGTTACTTTGTCATATTTTAAACTTGTTCCCTGTAAATTCTAATAAAATTAAAACTACTGAGCGGTTTTACAATTTTCAATTCAATATTATACAATATTAACATACAATATTACTGAAACCCAACTGAAACATACTTTGTTTTAACAAAAATGTCTCAAAATCAGCATACCAGTTTGTTTGAAAAAAGACAATATCAGACAAAAGATCTGATCTTTAACATTTAACGATAACTTTTCTCTTCCTCAGTAAAGTCTCTGATGAAATAACATACCACTTTAAAGGAAAAATGACTCACTGACAAAGAATCCATTTGCATTATGTAAAAGAAAAGTCTCTTGCTGACCTCTCTTGGTGAAAATTCTGAATTACAGATTCATGTAATTAAATTATTTAATAATTGTTCTGAACTTGAATCTGTTGATATTGCAGTTATTGCCTCAGGATAAAGTGTATGTGTGTCAGCAAACTGTTCTTTAATGTTCACTGATCTAATTTATGCTTTTTTTGATTAATGTTTTTCAGTACAACAGAACAGAGTCAGGAGATGGAGGATGGGGCTTTGCAAGCATCATTTTCTTGAGACTTTAGGTTTCATTTCTATTTTTACAGCAAAATTCATTTTTGTTTTAGTTTTAAACAGATTTTTAAAAGAGTTTTAAATAGATAATATACACATTTATCACCATCAACACAAATATCTAGCACTTCCTTTTCAAACTGAAGATATTTAACTAAAATTAAAAAATGCTCAGTCTTCGGCTAGTTTAAAAAAATGGCTATATTTCAGTAAACTTTGAAGGTATTGTAGTAAAATGTATTGTGGTAGTACCTGAGAGTCATCCTCAACCTTGTGCAAAGTCTTCCCCTAAAATGTTGATGGCACCCTTGTTTGCTACCAAAATATCTCATTTATTAATTAAACTTTTAGAAAGTACTCAGTGGATGTATATCTACCACTGATTAACCGTTGGAGTCATTCCAATTCAAGATGGCTGCCAGCACAGCAATGGCTTCAACTTATCCAGTTTTACAGATATTGAGCAAAAGCTTGATGTGGTAGTAGCTCAGAGGCATTCACAACTCACTCTGATTGCATCTTTGCATACAACTTTTTGATTTTTAACTAATGTGATGCCAGTCAACTGAGACTAAATGTCTTGTTTTATTTATTTTCTGTGGAAACCTCTCAGATTAAAGGATGTTTTTATTCATCAGGTTATAAAAAAAGTTTCTAAACAGCAGGAAGAACTCATCTGGTCAAACGCTGGTAAAGCTACAGGTGTGTATTCTCCTGAGGTCATAAATTCAACAAAGTAGCAACTATTTCAGCTCTAAATTGCAGGTAATTTTAAGGTAATTTCTTCTCAGTGTGGTGGCGATAGCATCATGATTTGGTCCTGGTTTCCAGCTTGTCTTGATAAACTCATGTAACATCATGTAAGTTATTCCTCAGGTAATAAAGGAATATGTGGTAGAGAGAGGTAATGGATGCTAAATAATTTAAAACCAACATGTTTGTTGCAAAAATATACAAAAAATGACAAAAAAATAAATAAAAAAATATGACCTTGACGTATTTACATTAGCCTTATTAACTACATGTGGCTTAAATTCAAGCTGATAGGGTTAATTTTACAAAAACTGCAAACTAAATCAATTTTATCATAGAACATTTGATAAATTATTGGTTTATATATGCAAAAATTAGTGAGCCTATTACATCTTAAGTGCAGAAACACAGTTTGGTTTAAAACCAACAGAAGTCTGATTAAAGCTCAAATTTTGATTCTTTAATTCCTTCATATGTAATTTTGGGGTTAATAATGAAGGGAAAGATCACACTTTGCTGGCAGCCGGCTGTGGAAAAAAAAAAAAAATCAAGAAGTCGTGAGTGGACTGCTGGCTCGCTCCGGTACGAAGCAGAAGGATCTGAGAGGCATGAACACGTCAAATTTAATGGGTTCAAACTCACTTGTGAAAAATGACAGACACCCGGTGCGGGAAAGTAAAGGCAGATGACATGAGGAGTCTTTTAATATCCATTTTATTGAAGCTGCAGGCTGACAGAGACATTAAACTAATGTGGCAGCCCTGATGAGGAGAGACATAAAAATCCCCCCTCTGGAGTTTTCCAAAAATAAAATTAGTTTGTTCCTCTTCTTTTAATTCTCAATTGTAAAACAATTAACATGTAAAACTTATCAAGTGAAAGACACATTACAACTTCCAGCTGTTTTCCTCAGATTAAATCTGAGGATTTTTAGGCAGAATAACATTTGTCTCTGTGATACAGCTGTTACAGAAATGCATCAAAAAGTTTACAGTTGAATTAATGATGATTAATCTTACTCTTGTTTAAGCTGCTTCTCTTACTTTCTTTCATAATATTCTTTTTATTTTAAATAAAGCATCCAGATTAATCTGTAAGTACACTCAGTTTTAATCCTAAAGTTTTATTTATCAGGAGATTATTTAAAGATGATAGTTTCTCAATTAATGTGTTCTACTATGGTCCAAAGAAAAGCACTTAAATGTTCAAACACTGTTTCTGCATTTTTGCTTAGTTTCCGAGCATATTTCAAGCTTTATCTAGGACTTATTTAGGATACTTTAATGTCATCTTACATTCTATCTTTACTTGCCACAGCAAAACCTCTCTGGATTGTCTGCAGTTTGAGCAAAACGCAGCAGCTAAACTTTTGACGAGTGCTCTCATGTTACACCTTTGCTGATCTCTCTGCCTCCTGCTGGATACAGAACTCGATTCGAGGTTCTGATCTGGACTGTTAAGACTTTGTGACGCCCCTTTATACATTTCTGAACTTTTAGAGCCACGTGCCACCACCACAACTCTGAGGTTGACTGATTAAGGACTGGTATCTGGCCATAAATTAGGTTTAAAAATGCAAAGTGACAGAGCTTTTTGCATCCCGTGGACTCTGTGGATTTATTTAAGAAATGGCTCTTTTCTTTTTAGGCTGGCATTTGGGTAACACTATTTAATCTGCTTTTATTTGATTGTATTTTACCCTATCTTATGATTTCTTTTTTTTTTTTTTACCTTGATTTATTTAATCTTTATGTCTTTTATGTTTTTGATGCAAGTCACCTTGTTATTTTTTTAATCTTGAAATGTGCCATATGAATAAAATTTACTTACTCATCTTTGAGGCTGTATCCTTTTTGAGGATGAAGTTTCAGTTTGTCCGTTGCAGTGGTTCTTTAAAGATGGTTTGGGACTTTTTTCCCACCAGCAGAAGGCAGTATTTAGCTGCACTGAGTGAGAAAAAAAAAGGATCAAGCTGCAGTGATGTCCTCTTCTGTCTTTCTCACGGTATCAGATCTTTCTTTTCCTCTCACTGCAGATTACAGTTGATGAATGCTTCCTCCTGCGTGCACAATGAGGCGATCGTCCTGCAGCTCCTCAGCTGTTGAGTTCATGCTTGGAAGAAAAAACTGCATTCTGCAAATGCTGGGAAGATCTTTGCTGGCCTAACACAACCGATGGTGATTTTTCGTCATGTGAGAGGGTTGAGGCTCCAGCATCTCGCTGCATTCATTATTAATGAATCTTTTTCTGGCATCATCTCTCCACTCTATGCCAAAAACTCTTGACGGGGGGGGGATGAGCATAAATCTGGTGCTTCCCATTAGGTTTACCTATCAGCGACACCAAACACTGCTTAACAGATTCAGGTTCAAAGAATTCATCTTAAAGGTGCAAATTGAAACCAAAGCTGAGTGGGTTTAACCCTGAATAAATGCCCTGCTCTATGTGAGGAAAACCTGATAAAGGAACTGACTCAGAGTGTTTTTATGGACCTGCAGGGATTCTACCTCAAACTCCCTGCAAGATTAAGGTTAAGAAAGCAACATGAAGCCGTTAAAACAGCATTTTTTATTTAATGTTTTACCACGGATTGCAGGGAGTGGGTGTGTAAGACGGTGTTATGTAAGAGGATTTGTAGATTGTCTTCGAAACAAGGTTTCCCCCTGAAAGCCAACCTGTACCACGCAGCTAAATAAACAATAGTTTTACATTAAACATCCTAAATTGTCTGTTCTCCTAGATATAAACACATTCCTGATGAAATAGTTAATCCCAACCCCCCCTTCTTTTGCTGGGTGGGAAGTCTTCTCTAAGACAGCCATAATAACTGCAATGCTGACACTGACCCTATTCCATCAATCTTACATTAAAAACGCGCCCAGCATTTAAATATTTCAAAGAGCTCCTGGTTAACTTCAGAGAAGCTTTGAGCCTTTGTGTGTGTGTGTGTTTTGATCTGACAAACATCTTGGAAAAAAAAAGCCAGAAAAAAATGATTGCTGATGGCTAAAGACAAAGCAGTTGTCTGTAAGAAGAAATGCGGGCCTGACTGCCCTGAATTCAAGATAAATCTGTCGCTGCAAAAAATAGTCACACCTTTCTCTGTGTCACCCTCTCACTTAGACTGTGCCAGAGTGAGAAAATATCCTGCATGAAACAAACCTGCTCCATAAATAGAAAGAATAGCCAGAGGGGCTTAAAAAATGAGCAGAAGTGATGGAGGGAAGTCATGAATATCTCATCCTGCAGACAGTCTGATGTTTGAGCTGAGCTGCTCTGTCTGGCACGTCACTTTTGGTCCACCATGTCGCCTGTGTCAACCCAGAAGACAAACACACGACAGAACAGGTTTAAACATCTTTCTGGAGTCCTTTTAGTGATTCTGTTTGGGTGCTGATGGCTTTTCCTGTGCGGTTTTATTTGTAATTCGAGGTATTCTAACATGCAGAAAGTCAGGATTACTGTAAAAACAGAGGCAGCTAAAAAAAGAGACCTGGAGAGAAAATGTGATGATAAAGTTAGGATGAGTGTGAGTAAAAATGGCTGCTCTGTGTGGGGTTGAGAGAAGTGCAAATGATTTTTCTTATACTGTTGAAATCTGTTCATTTTCCCCTCCAACTGAACTGAGTGATTATTTTTACTTTTTGGGGGGCATGGGGGGCATTTCTTGCAGTCTAACTTCTTCTGCATACATTGTGCTATGTTAGCTGTTCATATATGAAATCTTTCAGCTCGTTCAGGAGATGGGTGCTATGACTTTTGATTTTTGAAAATGTTACACATTTATTTACAAACATTTACCCTATAGAGATACAGCGAGAGCTCTTCATTTCTTTCATAAACATTGTTCTGTTTAAAATTTTGTTCAAAATCTGATGTAAAAACCCATAAAACTGGCAGGGATGTCAATATTTATAAAATAGCTCCTGGTCTGGCTGTTAGTTCATCAAGAATAAACTGTTTCTCCAAAGTGAGGCTGTTCAATAAGATATCTACAACAGGTAAGATGTTAATTGTCCATGAGCTTTCCACAAAACCCTAATTGAAAAGATCTGAACTGCCACTTTCAGAGGGTTATATATCTGTCTATGTACATTTAAAAAAATAAAGCAGAGGGAGCTAATCTGTCCAACAGAAGACACTGCTCCTGAAACAGCTCATAGGCACTCCAAGATTTTCTTTGCCGACTTGTCGACATCCTCATGCAGCACATTTGCATGACACTTACCCAAAAACTAGTTAGTTCTGCCTCAGACAAAGAGCTATCACACTCCATCACTTCTAGTCAATCAAAACAGGCCGGATCTTGGATGAGCTCTGTGAAAAATTCATGTAACTTCACAAAGAATTTAGAGAAGTGTCAAAAATAGCAACTAGTGGTGAATTTAGGAGAAACCCTTAATTGCGTTTCAGAAACACGGAGTCTGCTTTGTGAGGGCAGCATCCAGCTGTCTGCTCTGCCTCTCCATTTTTGCAGCCAGGTAAATGAGAAGTAGCAGGCAGGCCCACTCACACAGCTAAGGCCTGGGATGTTGCTGCTCTGAGGTATCAGTCTGTGTCAATCTCATCGTCTGTGCAGAGTGAAGGATTGTGGGTATTTAACCAACACAGATGGACTTGTGCAGTCAGCTAAAAAGCTATACTGAGCCATCTGGCACAGCAAAGTTAGCACAAGCTGAGAGCTGCTGAAAACACCTCATCTCAAGACGAAGAGGGCGAAGAGTTAATGTGATGGTGGGAAGATGTCACAGGATTGATGGATTTATTATTTTTGTCCAAAAGTGCTTTCAAGCAGCTGAGTGATTTTATGTCAGCAATGTAATAAATTGCAAAGTAATTGTTACAGTGAATATCAAATGTTAATCTTTACCACCTAACACCAAATGCAATAAAGTGAGTTTTTTTATGTCTATGTTTGTCTGTTAGCAAAATATCTCATGAACCACTCAACAGATTTTCAAGAAACTCTTAGACAGTAATCACTGGATGTGCCTCTACAACTCATTAACTTTTGAAGCCAACCCAAATCAAGATGGCCACCACAACTAATTGATTTTGATCAACCCAAAAATTGTTGTAACTCAGTCAGTTTTATAAATATGGAGCTAATATTTGAGGTTGTAGCAGCTGAGAGTCATTCACAACACGTACTCTGAGCTTTAAATTCTAAAAGTCTAGCTTTATTCAGCTATGATCCAACTCCATTTAAAACAGCCAGATTCACGATATAAGTGCTTATGAATTTCCCAATTCACATCAAATTGTCTGATGATAGAAATGAATAAATTGCACTGAACCCCTGTTTTGATTCAGTCCCCTCAGAACGCCCTTCTACACCTTTAACTGGAAACCTCCAGCAGACCCAGGCTCAGGTTGTGCTGTCGTCCCCTGAAGAGCATCAACATTTAATGTGTACACACTCCACTTCATGCAGAAGAGCAGGAGCAAAGAACACGAGTCAATTATTAATGTTTAAAAAGGTTTAAAGACTTGTGTTGCTGGGGTTAGCCCGAGACTTTGCCGATGGATCCAAAGAGCCCTCAGAAAAGAGGGACGCTTGTCAACAAACCACCTCACCCTGCAGGTTGCTTCTCCAAGACATACCAAGTGCAGAGAATGCACATAAACTTAAGCTTTTATCTTTATTTATCTCTAAACATTGCATTGGTTTGTTTATCTCTTTATTTTCATTACTTTGTTTTATTTTCATTATTTACTTGTGTCTGACTCAGCATATAAAGCACTTCCTTGTACAAACAGAGTTTTATAAATACTGTTAGGATTCTTTAGGGCAGGCTGTGTGCAGAAGAACATCTGGAGCAAGAGCCAGTCAGTCCAGCTGTCAAAGTCAATTTAATCTAAGAGGTGAAGTGTGCAGGGTTCATCCTCTGTGCAAACCAGGGCCATATCACAAAGGCTGTCATGAAGGGCTGGATCATGAATTCAGCAGGGGAAGGTTAATGAAAGATTACAGAAAACAACTGAAATAATATTAATAAAAATATAAAAACACTTCTTCCCTAAAACTTATAACTATTTGTTTGTGTACAATTTGCTTGTCAGTCATCAAGAAATAGTTAAGATATAGTTGTCTTCAATGAACATCATCACCCCTGAGAGCATCTGTCTGCATATAACGCAACACATTTCCTATTATTCTTTATTTATTCTTTTCCTAACCTTTTGCAACTTTACCTTAGATAGATTTTTTACTATTTTTAGCTAGCTTTTGCTACTTTTAGCTTTTAGTTAACATTTTGCTGCTTTTAGCTAGTGTTTTCCTACTTTTAGCTAACATATTGCTGCCTTAGTCTTTAGCCAGACTTTTGCTATTTTTACATTTTGGCTAATATATTCCTGGTTTGGTTTTAATTCAGCCTTTTGATACTTGTAGTGTTTTGCTACTTTTAGCTTTTAGCTAGTGTTTTGCTTCGTTTTCCTTGAACAACTTGGTTTTAGTTTTTTTAGTACTCAGCGTTCACATTTGTCTGCTTCCTATGCCTATTCTGCACTTTTTTTTTTACTTTAATGTCAGTTCTTTAATTGATTAATTAATTAATTAATTTCATTTATTGTTAATGCAAAACACCGTGACTGTTTCTACTTGAGAAAGGGACTTAATAATTTAACTGTACTCACTTATATTTAAAATGCAGTTCATATCGGGCCAAAAGGTAAATTTGTTGTACGTTTAATTTTGGATATTTGGTCAACAACTCTGTATAGCAACTGCAGCAAACAGCAGCAGATTTTATTCAGCCTGAATAACTACATATTGCCTGCATGGCCTTGGTGTGGTGCAAATCTTTGACATCATTAGGCTCTATGCAGCAACAGTTCATTTCTGTCAACTACAGACGCTTTCACTCTCTCTCTCATCCCCCC
>NC_051433.1:12382300-12418051 GCF_001649575.2 Kryptolebias marmoratus | reverse complement strand
AGAGAGAGAGAGAGAGAGAGAGAGAGAGAGAGAGAGAGAGAGAGATGTAGAGGAGGAGCAGTCCAGTCCTGCTGGCTGCCCCTCCCTTCAGCAGCAGGCAGCATGGGGCAGATAGAAAATCATTCTGAACATTGGCGCTCTCTGCTCTGCATCCTTTTCTCTGCTGCACTCATACTCCACACAGTAACCCAGTTCAGTCAATGGCAATGTGAGAGTAGCCCTGTGGCAGCCATCTTAGGTGTTCCACTGCAGGATGTTGTGAGGAAGGAGCTACAGAAGCCCACATGTGATCCTCCAGGCTTCGCTTCTCCTCAGAGTTCAGCACCACGGTCAGCTCCCGGCCGGCCGCCTCAGTCCCCGCCCGGCAGGAAGGGAGAGGCCACCTCCAGCTTCCTTACAGAGAGAGAGAGAGAGAGAGATAGAGAGAGAGAAGAAAGCAGCAAGCAGCTCTTTCAGCTGTAGTTACACTAAACTCCCCCCACCCCGCCCCTCCCATCGGCTTCTCTCCCCTCGCCCCCCCCTCTCACATCCGCAGCACAGACCGACCAATAAAACGCTGAAAATGCGTAAGCGTCGCCTGCTCGGCGCAGGCGGACAGAGCTCAGTGTGAAGCAGACTCCTCTCCAGCATCACTCCGTCCTGCTGACACCCTCTCAGCCAGCCAGTAGTACACTACCAGGGCCTATCTCCTGTCTCAACTTCGGACGCATTCGACTCTAAAAACCGAAGGCAGACAACCGGCGCGGTCATCTGTCTGAGGACACCGCCAACCTCCGCTGGGTTACGGTAGGATCTGTGAGGGTCGACTCAGTCCTAAAACAAGCGAGAAGATGTTGGACCCGTCGTCCAGCGAGGAGGAATCTGATGGGATAGTGGAGGAGGAGAGCAAAGAGGCGATGGCACCTCAGGCCGGAGGATCCCGCATCTCTCCGAGCCGCACCAGCGACAGCTCGGGCGGGCTGGCTCCCAGCAGCAGCAGCCGCAGCAGCGCCCGGCCGACGAGCCCTAGCCCGTCCGCCGTGAGCGAGGAGAAGGAGGACCTGGAGAAGATGCACAGGGAGGAAGAGGAGCGCAAAAAGAAGCTGCAGCTCTATGTGTTTGTGATGCGATGCATCGCGTACCCGTTCAACGCAAAGCAGCCCACAGACATGGCGAGGCGGCAGCAAAAGGTAAGGGCCTGTCGGTGCAAAGCCACAATTAATCACTACAGGATGATGAATTGACTCCTTTCGGTTCGCACATGTTGTCATTGATGACCTAGATAAGCTAAGGAGTACAGGGAGGGGGGACTGGCTACCACAGGCCCGTCCTGTAATAGTGCACGCTCAGTCCTGGTGAAAACACACTTTATTCTGACGCAAATCTTTGAGCATGACAGGAGCCCCCTGATAGTGGAGGGACATGTGGTGCTGCAGAGCTGCAGACTGACTACCCAGTCCTCCAGCTCATTAACTGAAAGGGCGTTCAGGAGGCGGCGGATGACGATTTTTACAACAGGACGCTGTCCTACTTGGAACCACATCTCTTAGATCTGCAGCTGTATCCGGCTTTATGTCCCCTCTCTTCTTGGCGGGTTCCCAGTTCCAGGCTGTTTGCGCCATCACTTATCTCGTCAATTTGGCCTCCCAAGGTGACTTTTAGGCACACACACACCTCTTAGGAGGAGGGGACCTTAATAGCATTTTTCCTCAAGCAGATTATCTTGGCATCTGCTTGAAGGACGACTGCTAATTAACTGCACACAAGTGATTTTTTTATACTTGTTTTTCCCCTCTTTACAATGTGCAGCTCATGTGGTTTTACTGGGAAGGAGACCAGGCCCTCATCCTAGTTTTACAGCCCTGCTGTGTTCCTCCATTGATGCTGGAGCCAGTTTTGGGTCATACTGTCCTTACTGTCAAAGTCACAGTGTACAAGGCCCTGTACTGTACAGGAGAGTCCTTTAAATGAGGACAGTGTTCCCAGTTTATCATATTATCTGCCTGTTGCTATACTAAAAACACAAATATGAAAGTGATTGTTATGTTTTAAGGTTTTCTTTACAGTATGAAACCATCACGGCTGTATGAGGATGTGCTATAGCTCTTTTCACAAGAAGTTAGTGTCATGTGCTCAGTAACTCAACCTTTTTCAAATCACTGCAAACAAAACAATGGACCCAAATCGTTATCTAACCTGCAGACTTCTACTCTTCCACTGAACACCATTGAGGCATATGGTTTGAATTTTTCTGCTGACTCATCCACACATACACGTGGGAGGCAGAAATCACTGTGCTTCCATGAATGTTTGTTTCCGTTGAGCGTAGGTTACTGGTAGTCTGAAGCGAGACTTAGTAATGCTACTTTGATATCTAGGAGCTCAGTCAGCCATGGTCCTCTGCTGTGGGGGAGTGGATATCTGGACAAGAAACCTATGTCTAATGTCCAATCAGGAAGCTGAAAGAGACTCAGTCTGTCCACAGTTTCTAAACAGTTGGTCCTGAGACATAAATTATAAACATTAAACAGTTTGTGTAAGATTGGATCCTTTTTTTTAACAAACAAGGTAAATTAGTTTAATTTAATCAGCTAACGAGCAGAATTATTGCAAAGGAAGGTTATAAAAAATGCACTAATGCCATGTGAATCTGGCCCTTGATGTCCTCAAAGGAAGCAAAAGAAGAAAATTAAAAAAAAAAAAATACCTAAGATTTTATCAAAAAATCTTGAGAAAAAACAATGTACTAGCTTACAGCAGAAAGCACTATTTGCTACTTTGCTTTTCAAGGGCGATGATGTTTTTTGCCTATGTCTTTATGGTTGTTGTGTTTGTCTGTCTGTTACCAAAATATCCTGTGAACCAGCACGTGGATTTTAATAAACATCTCAGAGCATGATCATTGGTTGTACATATATAAAACAGTCCAAATAAAGATGGCCGTCAGAGCTAATCAACCTTAGCCAGTCTGAATTACAGATGTTAAGCTAAGATTTTGGTGTGGTAGTAACTGAGACTGACCCCCAGCACACAAAAAAATCATTTAACATCTAACTTTGGCAGTAACTGTCTGTTAGGAGAATATCTCATGAACCACTGGTTGCATTTCAATGACACTCTGAGAAACTATTCATTAAATGCACATCTACAACTGATCAACTTTTGGAGTCACTCCATTTCAAGATGGCCTCCACAGTTAATCAATTGAAGCCAATACAAAAACAGCTATAACTCATTCAGTTCTACAGATTTTGAGCTCAAATATGATGTGGTAGTAGCTGAGTGTCATCCACAACACATACTCTGAGAGTGATATCTTGCATGTTGCGTGATTTGAGCATAGCGTCATTGTCAAGGTCTGATCTACGGGCAAAATGCAATCCTTCAAGGAAAACTAGGCCTTTAATCTTATTAAATTTTGCTGTTTGTGGTGAAGAAAGAAGGTTAAATTCATTCAATATAGTTCACTATAAAATACTCTGTGCTGGTCTCTCTCCATATTTGTCTTAGCCATGATTGAAATTCCTCCTGTTATTTGATGCACGTCTAATATGCAGCCCTTTGCCATTTTGGTTATTACAGATTGGTCACAGAAATGTGATGAAACAATTTCTGTAATGAAAAGACTTAAAGGCCTCAGCAAAAACATGTGGAGCAGCTTCACCATAATCCGTTATTAGAAGCTCTGGCACCCAAGCCGCAGTGACGGGCTATCAAAAAAACAAAAAAAAAACAAAAAACAGGCCAGGCTACAAACCATGCTAGCTCTGTTGCTATTGCAATAACCTTGTCAAGAAGGATAAGCCAGTGGGGCAGTAAGAGATTGTTGCCTCCCTTTGAAGGGCGAAAGGAAATGGTTTGTTGCTTAACGTGAAGGAAGGCTGCCGTTTGTCAAACGTTGGATGAGTGCTCATGCATAATTAACTGGTGGCATGCTTGTTTGCACGCAAGGCTGCCCATCTTTGGGCATACTTACACTAATGGCCCCCTTTACAGAGGAAGAGTAAATCACTGAGATTATTTTTGCAGATGTATAGATTGTGTTGATGCAATTATTGCCATTGTCTTGGTGGGCAACATGTGCCTTTATTTAATCACAGCAATCAGCGTAAACTGCCTAAACAGAGATATTATATAAAGATATTCTGAAGAAAAAAAAATCATCTTTTATTTAGGGCTTATTGTCTTGTAAGCAAAGGTTTATATGGATAAATGTGTTTGTAACATTTTTCCGAGTATAGTTCTGATAGTTGCTCAGTTCGTTGGCTGATCATTTGATTAGTTGTGAAAAAGCACAACAACATACATTTCTAATATCATCATATTTTTAGTAATCAAAGCAGATGTTCTGTATAAATCAAAGCAAATGTGTTTAATTAAAACCATTCACAGCCTCAGAAGACTGTCAGAATTTCTTAAGAAAATTAAAGGCTTAGCATTCCTTGAAGGAAGGCTTATTGTATACTTTAATTAAAGATGGCTGCCGCAGACATATCTTACAACATGTGTTAGTGCTCAGAATAAGTATTGAGGATGACTCTCAGCTACTACCACCACACCAAACTTCAGCTCAACTTTTATGTTATTTTAAGGGTTTATAGCCATTTTGGAATTAGCTAATGCAGCCATCTTGAAGTGGGTTGACTCCAAAATTTAATTAGTTGTAAATATACATCCAATGAGTACTTTCTGAGAGTTTCATTAAAGTCATTCTGGTGGTTCAAGAGATATTTTGCTAACAGACAAACTGGGTTGATGCCAAGAGTCATAACAAGGGTTTTAGGACAAATATCTTGTACAATCTGTAGGGCTTGGGGCTACTACCACATCAAATTTTAGCTTCAAATGTTTAAAAGTGATTGTGTTATAGCCATATTTGTGTTTAATAAGGTCAGTTGGCTGTGGTGGCCATTTTGAATTAGATTGACTCCAATTGTTAGTGTCTATGTAGATCCAATAATTACTTCCTGAAAGTTTAACTAAATTCTGTTTTGTGGTTCTTCAGATATTTTGCCAATGGTAACAGACAAACTAACACATGCACACACACATACACACAAACATAAGCAAATACTATATTGCTTCGTCTTCACTTCCATCGGCGGCAATCCATCAAACTCCACATGTTTATATAAGTCACTGCAGCCACATTTCCAAACCAAATAATAGCTCATTCTAAGTTTTGTTTATTTCAAATAAAACTGAGGCCTTGAAGGTAATCAGATGGAATCAGCAGGCACTTTGCCTCAATAGTTTTTATTACTCTTGGCAACAAAAATCAGGAGGCCTTTGTTTGTTTTCATGTTCTAATTAGTTCAAGCAGGATAACAGCTCCGCAATGGTCTCAGTGACACTGGTGTGTGTGGAGCAGACCTGTCCATATGGGATACTTTTCTCACCTCAACATTGCCATTTGTGTTTGTAAAAGTGAGAATCTGGAGTAAAAATTAAGAACGCTAAGAAAAGATTTATAGAAAACCAGAATGTGAACACAAGCAGATGAAATTGCTAAGACTAGTGGTTTAAAGAAAAAAGAAGAAAAAAGAAAACGAGAGAAGAGGGCCTTTAGAAGCGGCTAGGCAAGATGTTTGCCTAGATTTTTCTATTAAATTAAAGGTCATACAGAGGCATAATTATTAGGTTTTTGCTGATGGCAGATAAGGATTCACTAATGATTGAATTAACCACATTTGAACTGATGGACAGATAAAATGAGATTAGAAAATAAAAGGTTATGAGGGGGAAAAATAGATGAAACTGAAAAGTGTGATTAAACTGGCAACAAATTGAGCAAACAATTAGAGACGTAGCTTTTCATCAAAAAAATGCTTGTTACCCGCTGCCTTTCATGTCAGAGTTTTATACTAAAATCATCTTATATTGAAAAATGATGGAAATGAAGCCACTTTGGTCAAAAATTGAAATTATTATTATTATTATTAATGCTTGAAGCATGTTTTTGTCAATGACTCTTAGCTACTACCCCATCCAATATTAGCTCAGTATCTGTAGAGCTGACTACATTATTGATACCTTTTTAAAATCTGTCTGCTGGTTCATGAGATATTTTGCTAACAGAGAGTCAAACGAACACAAAAACAGCTAAAACATTTTCACCTGCTTTTTGCCTTTCCTGACTGATTCAGACACAATTTTAAAGACCTTCATTGTGTGTCATCTACACTTCCCTTTTCAACAAAAGGTGTGCACCTCCTTTTCGTTTTCTTAGGTTTTAATAAAATTCAAACCATTAGAGCAAAATTATATTTGAAATCGGGACGCACGGTGTTTAGACAAAAGGCCGTGGCAGCAAATGGAAAGCACGAGCGTGTCACGAAAATAATTTGCATTATTATGTAAGACCTCTTCAAATGGTGTTGTGCCTGAAATAAGGCGTGCTTCGACAATCACAACGAGCCGAAGTTGAGCTTTTAGTTAACAATAAAACATGCTAGTCAGGGTGTGAAAGGCGCTGCGTGAAAATGGTCTCCTCTGCCGTTTAGCAGGTGATTCTGAACCGTGTTTCTGTAGCACTAATGCGAAGCAGGAAAGGTGCTCGTTGACGATACAGATATGAAAGTGGATTCAGAAAAGGGGTGACAGCTGAAAAGCAGCAGGTGAAATTACCCCCTCACCAGCAAATCTGCGCAGCCTTTTGGAACACGGCGTCGCAAATTACACATCGCTCATTCATTCAGAGCAAGAGGGGAAGCTGAGATTTTAGTTTTGACAGTGTCTTTTCCTGAAAGGTTTGGCCAAATGGATACAGGATCAAACTGACTTTTGTTTGCTGCTTTTTAAAAAATCCATTATTTTGGCCTGATTTTCATTGGGCAAACATTAGATCACCATAAGCTTCAGAGTGAAAGTACAAAAAATAATGGGCAACATTGCGTAAGGACTTATTCTGACCTTAATACACCATTTCACAAAGTCGTGTTTCTGTCTTTTTCTTTTTAGGACATGTTATTTGTTGTCTTATTTACAGCGTGTGTTCTCGCTGGGCCTTATCTGCTTTTCAAAGAGGCGACCTAAATAAATGTTGAACTTCTTAACTCAAATGGTTTTGTTTTGTTTATGACAAACCTGAATATGTTACCATTAAACTCCTTATTTAGGTTGCTTAAAGGTTTATGCTGGTTAGGATTATGGTAGTTGAAGGGATAGTTCACATCTTTTGAAATTAGGTTCTGTGCAAAGATTGTGAGCGATAAACAGGCTCAGTTTGTAGGAACAGAGTTTAATGTTGACCAAGCTGATGAGCTAATGGCTAGTCCAGCTAGTGCTGCATTAAAACATCTCAAATCCTAAAGATGTCAAAGTGCCTTTTGCTTTTATATAAACCTTTACATTCCGGTCAATTTTGCATTACATGGTTATTTCCATAGAGCTTTATGGTGATTTAAAAATGCTAATACTGGCAGCAGCAGCTAGCTGTAACACTTCCAGTGGAGCCTGGGGCACTTTCAGCAAGAATGTCATAACATTTCTGTCAGAATTATTGTGAAATAGGAATTTTAAAATAGCTTTTGCATGAAGTCCTATGAAAAGTTGTTTTAATGACAGCAATACATTTTGGCCCTGGCCCCTCTCAGACTAGCCGTTAGCTCGTTGTTACTCTATTTTCAAACTGAAATGGTGCATAGCACCATATAAAAAGGTAAGTCATTATTATTGTTCATAACTAGAGCTGCACAATATACTAAAAATTTATCATTGCAACATTCTTAAGCACAGTTTCAATATAGCAAAGACAGTTTTGACTTCAAAAAATCACAGGTGAATATATTTCCATTATCATGCCTTCATGTTCTGTTGCTAATATTATTTTTGGCTGATCAACTCTCACCAGCCTTTATGCTCACACCTGATTTTGTTGATAGTGACAACAGAAGGGAAAGCGAGAAGTTAGAAAATGTGGGTTTCTCATAACTGATTTTCTAATATGCAGCTCTATTCTTAACCTTTTCACAAAACCTCACTTCAAAATATCAGAATTATTCCTCAAGTCAGACAGAATCGTGCACACCTGAGCAAAATAAATGTGAAAATTGAAGTCTACGAACAGAGGAATACATTTCATGTAAACAACTAAACCAAAGACTGGAGCTGAAATACTAATGTGCGTGTAACGGCACTCAGAGGCGCCTCCGTTTTTGTGAAGAGCACCACTCTTAGGAAGGGAAGCAGATTTGTGAGGTTGAGAACAGTTGTTATGTCCTCACACTGTCTTCAGAGATTGAGAAAGCTAGAGCTTCGGGGTCATGTGCTTTTGTGCTATGTTGCTGCATAAGATACAGCGCAATTAGCGCCGCTCGTGCTGCACATTAGTCATACTTGGAAAATGCAAAAGAAAAGCTGGGTCGTAAAAAGAAGACGTTGAAAACAGAATTTCTGAAGCAGCACTGTAAGCGTGAGTGCTTTTTGGTCATTCTTGTGTTATATACTTGTCAATGATGAAAAAAAAAATGTTTTATGGGGTTAATTAAGGTGTGAATACTGTGAGTCAGGTGTCTGCAGTTGTGGCTCTGGAGCTGCATTGGCTCTTCAGAACCTCTGAAGTGGCTCCTTGTACTTTGGCTAAAAACATCATAAACCTGCCTGGGTAATTTTTATTTTTAAATTTACAGGAAACACTTGTCCAAACGTTTTGCAGAATGACACTAATGATACACAGAGGTCAGGCTGCTTGTGGGAACTCAGCTTTTAACAGAAATTAGTAAACACATCAGTTATTATAAATGGACTGTGCACGCAGCTTCCCATCATTTCACTAAAATGTGTTTAAAATTCAGTGATCAGTTCCACTGTTGAGCTCATAGTTTGTTAACCTGTTCTCCATTTTGTTTGCACAGTGAAACTGTTCAGTCAGTTCCACCAGAAAATTAACAATTTTTCCATTTGTTCAAGGTAAATTGCTGTAAATGCAGAAATTAGACACATTTATTGAGATTTTAAGGCATTGAAATATGATGTCATAGAATCATACAGACAGTTTCATGTACAAGTCATACAAACAAAAGTATAGCCCTGCCACTAATAAATGATTTGTCTGGTTAAGTAAATAAAGTTTGAGGGTTTTGACTTTTTAGACTTAAAGCTGCAGCTTCATTTATCTCCTTTTACTGCATACAATCATTATTTAGCAGGAAAGACAATTAAAATGACTCCTTTAAACCTTAAGGTCACAAAGCCCTGCTGTAGCTATTAGGAAACTGTATTAGCTCAGGTTAATTTGGGCCAAAAATGAGCTTAAATGGAGCTGAAATACCAGAACCATTTAAGCACCAGACCCCCCAGTGGGGTCACCTAATGTGCCTTTTAAAGGAAAACTTGCAAATAAACTTAAAAATAGTTGAGAAAAATCAAATGTGAAGCCTAAGGGCACTTTTTTTTTATTTTTGTAGTGTCATAAGTCCAAAGAGAGTCCTAAGCCCAGATGTTTTTTTTTTTTTTATATGATTTTAGTTGTTGGGTTGAAGATATGCTAAAAGCAATCCTCCAAACTTCCTGCCATTTTCGGAGTTATGTCCACCTGCCGAGGTGTTATGGTCATCAGAAAGGTTGGGGATCTCCTTTCGTTCATCCAACGATCCCACAGCTTGGCTCTTGGAAGCAAAGGCCTCAAAGAAGATCAAGTAATGACCAAATCCGATTCCTCGTCAGACTTTAATCATATCGAGTAGTTGTGGGCTCTTATCCAAAGTGAGATTTACAGTGAGGGAGGAAAATGCTCCTCTGTGGAGGTTTTTGTTGTTGATTCAGCAGAAGGTAATAATAAAGAGATCAACAAACTAACATAAGTTGCTGAATATAACTAAGTAGGCAAAAACTCATTTTGCATTGTTTAGTTCTCCTAAATATTAATCCTGAGTTAGGAGTAACAAAAGTTTTACTTAATATAAAATAAATAAATAAATAAAAAACTTTTTCTATTTGTGCAAAATATGTGATTTTATGGAACATTGCAAAGGCAAAAAGACAGCAGGACAAAGAGGAAAGAGACTGCGAGGGAGATTTGTTGTGGTGATTTTCCACATTAAAGACAGGAGAGCCGGGGCAGGGCCATTACAGCAATCCTCTCTGCCTCTCGCTCTCTGACGGCTCTCATTGAGGCAGAAAGAACTCAGAGAGTGGCGGCGAGGTGGCGGCAGCGGCGAGGCAGCGTGTCAGGTAGATGCTCAGCCTAAGCCTCCCATCCTGGGTGTCACATGTTCTTGTCACAACTCCTTTGAACAGCGTCACTATACAGCAGCCTCCTTCTGACAGACTTTCAATACACTCCAGAGGCACGTTTCGTTTAACCCAGGATCACAGCGTTGATCCTGGCGTAAAAACTACAGAGGAAGCATCGTTGGCAAAGCATCAATAAAATGTAACTAATGACTCTGAAACATGGACAAATGGAAAGAAAACGAAGAATAAATCCAAACTGGATTTTCCCCCAAGTTGATACTCCTATCATTAACTGACTGAAAATGTAATTAAAGGCCTAGCATTCCTTGAAGGAATGCATATCACCCGCTGCCTTTCATGCCAGAGATTAAGACTGAGATCATCTTATGTTAAAAAAATGATGGAGTTGTAGCCATTTTGGTGAAACCATGAAACAAAAACATTATGCATGTAGGAGAAGTTACACTCTGAGTTTGTGCTGTGCATGACACTCAGCTACTACTACACCAAATTGTAGCTCAATATCTGTAAATCTGACTGATGACTACATATTGTTAATGAGAAAATCTGAAACAAAGCTCTAGCACAGCTTATTAGTGCTCATAATATGTGTTGGGGATTGGTCTGAGCTACTACCAAATCAGATCTTAGGTTAATATGTATAAAACTGACTGAGTTATAGCTATTTTGGGATATTTTAATGCCAGTGGGCTGTGGCAGCCATCTTGAATTGGGTTGACTCCAACAGTTAATCAGTTGTACATGTACATCTTGTGGTTACTTTCTGCAGGTTTCATTGAAATTTTGTCAAGCGGTTCCTGAAATATTTTGGTAAGTGAGGTGAAGTGTGAGATTTATTTATATAGCACTTTTCAGCAACAAGGCGATCCAAAGCGCTTTACAACAGAAACAAAAACAGACATATGCACAGGCAAAACCACCTGCTTTTCTGTGGCAAGCAATAAAAATATTGTCACTATTGAGGTTTGAGGTGATTGTGGTTGGAAGGAAGACCTAAATGCAGGACATAAGAGTTGTAAGTCAAAACAAACAAAGAAACTTACATGAAACAAAGACATTTTTCGTACATAGCAAGTACCAAAAGGCTCTTTGGGAGTTGTTTGAGAGCCGTTTGGGAACTGAAAGAGCCAGTTCAGAGCAGTGTCTCAGAAGAAGTACAATGTGATGAGTGGTTCTAGAGCTGAAAGAGTTAGCTGAGCCAAATGTTTCAAATCCCAGAAAACAGCCATAACTCCCCTTACTAATTCAAATATAAACCAGACACATCACAAGCTGCACTGACCTGAGGAATAGAGCCTGAACAAGCAGACAAATGAAGGGAGACTGACACAAAGACTATAAATACACATTCAAGACAATTACAGAGGCAAACCAGTAGGGGAAATAAAATTAGATGCAACATGCAAAGACAGACGAACAAAATAACCAAAAGTATTGTAACAAAATCTGAAATACAAGACTGAAACAAGATACATGAACACCAGTCGAGTTAAACTGAACAAAAACAGTTTTAGAAAAAAAAACCTAAAACCACTTGTTTTTAGCCCTTCGAAGCCCCAAATCTCATTCAGTTTTAACACCTAAAGGATTTTGGTGTCTCTAGGTATCTCATCTAAACATCAAGTGAGGAAGTAGCTTTAGTTCGAATGGCATTTCTCCTCCTTAGTGGAGTTTCACAAACTTTGAGAATCCCAACTCTTCTGGCAGCTCTACTGGTGGCTCAGTGCCTCACACTGACATTTTTATCTTTTTCCCTCTGGGCTTGTAACAAACAGTCACTGTAGCTCGAGGCAAAAAGTTCAGTGTTCCAAACATGAAAAGAAACATCCTATTGTAGTTAAACACTATTTAACCTTCACACTCAGTACATGGTGCCACCAGATCTACATTATAACTCTACTACTGGAAACAGTTCTTTAAATCCTTACTCTCTTCTAAATTCACCCACCATTTTTCAGTTCATCAATAAAAAAACAATATTCTGACCTGTGCTGTCTGTTTTAATGTCTGTAAAATATATCTTGACTGTTGGATGAGCGCACACAGTGCAAACCTTACATGACTCCAACCGAGAGTTAACAGACATGATCACCTTGGGAAGTGAAGTGTTGTGGAAGAGAAATGAAAGAAACAGATCACAGGTTGAGGGATTTGCGACTGAAGGATGGAGTGTTGATGAGAGCAATGTGCCAATAATGGAAATACTGACCCACTGTCAGCTTTGTTCTCTGTCAAAGTATAAAAAACTGCATCATATCAGTGTTGTTACTTCTGTTTTCATGCTAAATAAAGACAACCATTCACACAGCTCTTAATTATCTTATTTGTTTAATTTGAGAATAGCTGTTTGAGGTATTCAAGTAATCTTTATTTGCTGACTAAATAATCATTTGATTCATCTTTTAATTAGCTGCTTAATCACCTAATATTTAGCACCTCAAGTTCTTTGAGCACGATATCTTCAGTTGGCTTTCCTGTGTGTATCCACAGTTTTACAGGTACATTTGATCAATTTGACTAATTCAATAATTGATTCAGCTTTCTGACATTTCATTCAACAAAACGCTCCTAAAACCACTGAGGAGTCTCATACAAAAGACCAAATTTCTTGCTCTATATTTAGAAAATGATCTGTTTCCTGCTGTAGAATGACACAGGACTAAAGATGAAGAGCCGTTCTGCTGAAAATGTACCTTTAGTGCTATAAATGAGCCACTAGTGGAGCCCTGCAGTGTGAGAGCCTTTTTTAGTGTTTTCCCTCTTCATTGCTGCACTAGTTGCAGCTCTGATCACACTGTGTCTTTCTTTAACTCAAGTTCAGATTTTCTACATGTTATTTTCAATAAAAACACAGATTTTCACAATATGTTTTATTTCTTGAGATACTGAGACAGAGCCAACAACAACAAAAAACACTTACATTTTATAAGAGCTGATTGAGGCTTCTATACCTGAAGTACCACCCGCGTAAATGGTCAGATGGGAGGATAGGAGCAAAACAGAAAGCAAAGGGTGAGGAAGTTTGTGCGATTTCTTCTGTTGATCGTTATGGGTATTGCGATCTTACTGGGAAATAAAACAGGCGCGCATTGAGCTGTAAAGAGGGCACAAAGGAAATATTGAGAATGCAGTTTCACCGGGATATGTCAGACTCTAGTTTATATAAGTGTCAGACTGTATGGGCAGACGGAAAACTGCATACAAAGCTGTAAGAGTCAAGGTGGGAGGGTGTGTGTGTGTGTGGGGGGGGGGATTGGGGTAATGGCATTGCTTGTTGACAATAAATGGTGTAGTCCTGGATGTGCAATAATCCTAAATGCTACTGAGAAGCATCTATGCACTTCCAGGATGTGTAACTTGTGTTACATTATCAGCTCAGCAACACCAAAGAACCAACACCCCCATTTCATCTCCGTAGATTTGTACTGCAGCAATATCATTTTCACTAAACAAATGGAGTTTGGTTCAGACATTCATGCAAATCATGCAATACATACGTGCAACTCCGCTGTGTGTAGTTGCTGAGAGGACCTAAAATGGAGGCAAGTAGACAGATGAAAAACAAAAACTGAAAACCTTAATAAAAAAAAACAGGCTGTTGATGTGATGAGCCAAGAGGTCTTGTTCACAAATGCCTGCAATTTTAGAACATATTTTTCACATTTTACAAATGTGCTTCACCATTGAGCAAAGATATAACATCATAACTGTAAGAAGGAAGCCACGCAGAAACAAACACACCGTCAGCATCAGAGTTCAAGCTAATGTGATACTCACCACCACATAGCTTTGCACCAAAGACTCTTGAATGTCTTTACTAATTGCTACAAGCTGCGGTAAAACATTTGCATGAAATAAAAACGAAGATATAAACATGAGTTCCAACATTTACTATTTTTCCCCTTTGTAAATACAGGGCACCGAGACAAGGATCACCACTCACATAATTTCTTGACTAGTTGACCCATGAGGGTGAGGATTGCACAGTTCATGTTTTCTATAGTTATTTACAAGCGCAAATAGTGGCAGCGACACCAAGGAATTTTATAAAAGTTCAGCTAAACTGACGGAAAAATGTTTCTAAACTGTGCTCAGATCAACTGGTATCAAATTGTGGAGGCTGGAGTTGTTCTAAAATGACAACAATCTACTTTAGTGTTGGCCCAGCTCGAACTAGATGTTAGCTTGTCATTCTGGTCAGAATTAAAGTATTTTTCTCCAAACTCAGGCCATTCAAAGAGCTATCTGCAACAGGTAAGATATTTATTGTTCACAACTTCCTACTTCAAAATGTCCAAAATATCCCCTATAAGGTTGGTTTATGTGTAGGACAAGTGCTGCTGCTGACACATCAAGATTATTTATTTGTTTACAGTGCAATGCAAAAAACTGATTAAATAGTTTGGGACCAATTTTAAACTGTCCAGTAGATGTTCTCACTATTCCACGGACTTTGTGGCATTTTATTTTGTACACAGTAAGTGAATGAGCACAGCGAGGAAGCAGCTGAGCTGCATGTCTTCTGGCAGTGAGTTGGTGGTGTGATAATGGATGACTGTTATAAGACGGTGCTTTGCTTGATGTGAACACAGTGTTCTCCTGGATATAACAGCAGTGCCACAGTGACGAGTATGACAATAGTGTGAAGGCTGGTTATAAAGAGCCAAAGCTCCCTGTTTTCTCCCTGTTTGCAGTGCATCAAGCTCTGTGCAGAATATACACCCGGCTGTTTACTAACCCAGTAGAGAGATATTTGCCTTTCCTGTTTGTGTGTGTGTCTTTAAAAGGTGAGTCTGGATAGGTACAATAGCTGGTGCATCTGTATTTGTATAAGGTAGTTTCATGATCACAGTCACTACACGATGTTGGTTTTGTTTTTGTTTGGTGAGTTCTGGCTGCTGGTAGATTGTGTGCAGCTCTTATGCAGTGCTTGTTCTTCTTTCTCTGGCTGTTTACTCAGATGTGGACCTCTGGTATCATCTGCCATACAAATAAAATCCTCTTTGTCTGGTGAGCAGACCTGATGAGACTATGTTTGCTGAACACCAGCAGATGCAGACATATTCACACACAATAAGGATGTTTAGCTCATATAACACATTTTTATTGACTTTTTTTCATTTTTATTGACAAATATATTGACTATTTGGGTTTATTCAAATTCAAATTCCACCAACAAACATTATGCTTCTTGTTAAATAACTCATTTTGAGTTTGTACTCTGTCACATGTACTAATATCTTCTTTAATATTTCAAATATGACTCTATTTCCCAAACACTCCACCCATTTATTTTGCAGTTGTTTGCTTTTGGAAAACAGCCTAATTTAACTTACCCTTTCAGCGTTATATAATCCCAGAAAAAAGCTCAAACGTGAGTCAGCACGGCGGACTTTACTGCACTGACATGCAGTTGCTTCACTGTACGCTGCATTCAATTAACTAATGACTCCATCCGTCCCGGCACTGCAAGGATGGCTGAAATGGCGTCCTCACAAGTTGATGACATGTTGATTCAAAACTTTTAAAAAAGCTGATAAACAATGATGACTATTGTAATTTATACATCATGTCAGGAAGCTATATTATCCGTAATGCACATCAAATGCATACATCAAGTTATTAATTAGTGAAAAAAAGGTTGAAGCCCCTTTTTAATTTAACAAAAGGAGGAAAAGAAACAAAGGTGAGTCATGTCTAACATGTTTTTTTATAATTATTTCATCTTTTCATTCTTTATTTAACTACTATCAGATCAATACATTTGATGATGATAACTACTGAATATTGGTGCAATACATTTTTTAACTGAACTTAGTTTATACTTTTTTAAGTATTTCTTTACTTTTAGACAAGTAAATAAGTATAATGTTTACCATATAGGATAAAGTTTTACCTTTTTTCTTTATAACTTTAAGAGTGAATCACATTTCCCCCTTTTGCTCTGGCCCTCTGTTTACACATTCACCTCGAGGACCAGAGGTGTCTCAATAGTTTGTTTTTATATGTAAAGGAGGATAAAGAGACAGTGCTTTTCGGTTCTTTAAACTGAGATTTTTCAAAGTCACATTTCAAATGAAGGATTATGGGCTGCACTAAAGAAACCTACAAATGTAGGTATTTTCTTATAAATGTTTTATTGTCATAAAGACAAATACAACTGTTTAGTTTAGTCATTATCCATGGTTCTCAGGAGAAGGCAGGCAGGTTTTATGCACCCAGAATTCTGCAGGCAAAGCCAAGGACCCTGCAGTAGCAGGATGAACCGAGCTAAACTAAAGGATGGGCTGGAGAGACAGCGGAAAGTCAACAACCTGGGAAAGAACAGAAGGAAACCCTGGGAACATTTACACACAGAGGAGTAATGACAAAAGAAGCTGCAGGTGGGTCAACTGATAACAGAAACCTGTTGTGACAAAAAGGGCAGAAAGTAAAGGTAAAACAAAAACTCAAAGGGAACTAGTTCTACTGGCTAGTGTGTTTATATAACAGACAGAGTATAGATACCCCAAAATGTGCTTTTTAATCCTTATAAAAATCACAGTATTTCTTATAGCACTTTCTCCTGCACTCACATTGGTAACATATGCTGTTTATAATAACATGAAAAAGTAAAAGTAAATAATTTTTCATTTTATGGAAGATTAGCAGTATCAGCATACTGCACGTTGTTTCTAAGAGCTAACCCCGTTGGTTCAGTTCTCACTTTTTAAAGTTATGTTTGATTAAAACTTGTCAGAGATTTCTAACCAATTATATCGCATTCAGGAACATACAAAAAAGTAAAGAACGCGCGCATTTAAACCTGGGTGTTTTGACTTTGAGCTTCAATGCTCAAAATCCACTGAGAGCTTGAGCCGCAAGGAAATTACGATACATGTGCAACGCTTCTCTATTGATATGTGAAGGGTGATTAATGTCACTGCCTACTTCATTGCAGGCAAATGAATCACTTTGTAACGCTGCAATCTTGATAAGAGCTACAGAGAGGGGATCAATAAGAGCGAAGCAGGAAAGTGTGTCTTCAGAGTCTGCCTATACTGATGAAAATGGAGACTTTTTTTCCCACTCATCTATCAGCTTGGTTACTAATCACCTCAGTTCTCTAATTAGCAATGGAATGAAAAGCACTGAAGGTGAAAGTCATAAATACTTAATGCATTTGAAGTGTGCTTTGTTAGAGGAAAACTCACCTGGTTTAATGCAGCGTGCTTCGGTGTCAGTGCTGCAGAGTAAGACAGACACAGTTAGCGGCTCACTGTGTTGTCACATAAAGTCAGACTGACCAAAGGAAACTGTCAGCAGAAGCCAAATTATTAATAGCTTTGACCTTTCGTAGTAAAAACCTGCAAGTAAAACATAAATAAGCTCTGTCAGTGGGAGAATGCCATATCTCGTCTCCCTGATTTTGTACTGTAATTACTCTGCACAAAACTTGTGAGCAGAAAACTACAACTAAAGTAGCAACTAATACCACGTTTCATTGTTGATAAGTTTAATGAAAATGTAATTTAACTTGGGTCCACATCAAAAGTACCAGTTCAAGTAACTTTTTCAAAAGGTTTTTAATTTATATCTCCACTGTGGATGAAAAAAACAAATATTTTTGATCAGGTTTTTTTTTTAATTTATTGATATGTTGATGTGTTGTTTCAGCTGTAATTACAGCTGCTCATTAATATGCAATTAAAATCCATTCAGTCTTCTCGCCGTGGTTCTTAGTGTTTGATTTGTGCCCTTTAAACAGATCTTTTCTTAAATATTTGGGTCGTTTTTTCAAACTGTCTTGGATTGTGCTTTCCCTAATGTTATACACATTAATCATACAATATTCTGTGTTTTTTGCAAGTGTGTTTCATCAATTTGCAAGAAAGTAAAATAAATTATTCCTGCATTTAATTCCCTTCAGAGGGGAAACATTTAGAAGTAGTACATTTATGATGAATTTTGATAAATTAAATATATTCTGTACATTGTGCACAATATATTACAATATAAGACATTCGTCTTGAAGTTTGTATCCTCAGGCCTGTTTTCAGAAATGGACATGGGGAAAAAAAGATGCATGTTTCGCCTCAGAGCAGACTAATCTGCATACTGGTGGTAATATTAACGTTTGTTGCCTCGGGATGTTCCTGAAACAACACAATCCAATAAAACTCTACAGGCATGGCCCATGCTTTTTCTTAGCTTTCACATCTAATAGTTACAAAAATGAATCAACCTCAAACCTTAAAGTAGAAATATTAGTATTGATATCCAATGTGGTTGATGTGCTGCTTTATGTTTTGAGTGGAACTTCTGCGTTTATGAATTATACATTAATTGATGTATCGTCCTGACAATCGCTATACCACAAAAGATGTTAAAAGGTAGAATCAGAAGTGATGTCTTGGTGCAATGATTTGTGAAGGTTTGAGTTCCAATCAATACAGTTCTTACGACCAGCAATGGAGAGGTCAAGTTATGATTGACCTCTGGTGTGTGGATCTGTTATTTTGCCCTTGTCCTACTGGTTATATGGCTGACATTTTTCTTATTCTGACATTTTGTCTTTGCCTCCTAATGTAAAATCCTATAATATATGACCCTTATTTTCTGGGTGTTATCAAAGGGGGGTTAGGGTGGTGTGACACACAGATGGTGATGAGATTGCCTCACAGGGACATGATATGTGCTGTTTTTCCATCTCACTCCTACACCAAAGTCTGTCACTTGCGGTGTACTGCTGAATGCACAGAGACACATTACCAGCAGGTCCTTGTGCTTGTTTGATACCCAGAACGGTTTAAACTGTAAGATAAGAGACAGTTGTTACAAGATCAACTGATTGATAGGTCACTGACTCCCTAACCATGCAGAAAATCAGTCCCAGGACTTTTAGATCTGTGCAAAGTTCAAAACCGAAACAAATGAAGAATAAAGAGCACATTTGAATTAAGTGATTCTCCTAAAATTAGGGCAAAACAGCTTATAATTTACTGCTTATGCAAATTATTTCAGCTAAATTAAACTTTTACGCTCACCTTTTGTTTCTAATGGTAAAGCTATAAAAAAAATAAAATAAAAACAGTACAATCTAAATAGATTATGTTGGCCCACAGCACAAAATGTATATATATATATATATATATATATATACAATTTTATATATTTTTTATATATATTTTTTTACAGCAAAGGCTTTAACATTGTCCTGATTTTATTTTGTTTTTTCTTTTGGGCTGTACTGCAGCCATTAAACAAATTGAAAAAAAGAAGCTAAAGTCCAATTCAAGGAGTGTAGTTGCTGCATACCAGCAGATCAGATACTTTAGGACAATAATCCAACAGGTTGGAGTTTACATATACTGTATATATATATATATATATATATATATATATATATATATATATATATATATATATATATATATATATATATATATATATCGATATACATATGTGTGTGTGTGTGTGTATGTATATTTGTGTGTGTGTGTATGTATATTTGTGGTCTGTACGCTTAAGCACCAAAGCTACTTGGTTAGGTTTAGGAAGCAAAAAGACCTTTTTATGTCTTTAAATGCTTTTTCTGCTGTTTGTGTGCGTGTGTGTGTACATGTTTAAACTTGCAGTGTGATACCTCTGTCAAGTGACCTGGAATATTACCATTTATATTATCCAGTGAAAATGTAAAAGTTCCACTAACTGTTATATAAATAATAAGTGTGTTTTTACCAGCCGTGATGGCCGTCCTCATGGGCAGGAAAGTCAGAGTACAGCTGAGGCCTGGAGGTGTGCAGTTGGGTGACATTAGGGTGGCATCTCTTTTATTTGTGGATTGTTTCAGCTTCGTTGGACCATGATCTAAAATGCCCAGTGGAGTGATTTAAAACTGAGGGTCATTTTTGTAGGTTGTCCGATTGTTGAGTTCGCAGTAGAATTGAGGTTGTTATCTGTATGGAGGATTTCAGACATTGTAGGTTTTCAGTCATGAGCTTTGCTAAAGTAGGGCTGTGTGATTGGTCAGCTTTGAAGTGGATTATAATGGGGGGGAAAAGTAGTCTAAGAATCTAAATTCCTTCTTTTGCATACAATCACCGTGCTTTTACTGAAAGAATGAGTCTGGGGATATAATCTGCTGAAACGAGGTTCCTGAACTTCAAACAGTATTATGGCTTGAGGCACTCTGGGATTTTAGAAGGCCTCATTATTCAAATCCTGGATGATTGCTGTCTAAAATTAAATGCAAAGGTAAACCTATAGGAAACACAGCAGGATAATAAAAGGCCAAGCACTTGTTGCTCATATAGAAAGAGCCATAAACGGTTTCTGACCATGTGAATACAATTTTAGGTATTTTACGTAAACCTGTGCTTGTTTTGACACATTTTTCTGTACTGTTTGTCCTTCCTCCTAAAGATAACCAAGCAGCAGCTTCAGCAGACCAAGGATCGCTTCCAGGCCTTCCTCAATGGAGACACGCAAATTGTAGCTGATGAGGCATTCATCAACGCTGTGCAGAGTTACTCTGAGGTACTAACACACTTTATAATACACTCACAATTACTATTTTTTTTCAAGCACAAGGCTTATTACCTAGAAATTAATGACTGCATTTTGCATTCTTGTTACATATCTCATTAAAGCCTTTGTCTTGAGCCTGGTGATGAAAAGCATTTGTTGATGTATACGTACTGCATCTTCTTGATTAAATCTGTGCACGGTTTTAAACCAGTATGAAAAGTCAAACTGCAGTACTGAGTTCCTGTGCCACTCCACGTCAAAATGCCTGAATTCAGAGGGCCGAGTGGTAAAATGGTGGTGGAAGCTTTGCACTGCACAGATTATGAGTCAGAGCATGTGGTTGACACAGTCATTTTTTTCCCCCAAGCCTCACTATTCAATCTGCTAAAATCATTATCACCATGCATTCAGTACAAAAGACTTAAAAGACTTAAAATTAAATTTGATACGTTAACAGCTAAACATAAAATATTAAACCACAAAGCTAAGGAATGATATCAGGTCACACATGTATATTTTTTTATAATTTAAGGACCTCTGCAGTTTGTGACAGCTGAAACGGAGTGTGTTTAAGTTGGTTTTCTTTAATGCTAATTTGATTTACATTCTTCATAGACTGTCCTGTTAATCTCTGGTGTACAGTTATATGTAAACAAAGACTTTTTGAGGAGAGTATGATCCCTGCTTAAGGACATTTGACTTGCACTTATGTGCACTATTACTTTCTACTAAATGCTATAAAAGCATGAATAAAATATAGAGGAGTGTGCAGTAAAATATGGCTCCTAATAAAAATTTTAAAAGTAAGTTATGTAATTCATAAAACTTTTTAGTTTGTTCTTACCCTTAAATGTTATATAGGAGTGAGCTGTAAATGTTTGCTGCCACAGGCAGCAAACATTTACAACAGCATAGACAATAGCATAGAGCATTTTTAGTTTGTAAAATGCAGGTTTTATATATAAAAATTTCCCATAAAAAGATAAAATCCGCTGCAAGAGTTTCATACTGGTTTAACTCCTAGGTTGCACTTAAATAACAAAAAGGCATCATGCTTAAAATGACAGTGGCTAGGTTTAAGAAATAAAAATACTTTATTCAAGGTTGAAAATACATTAGATTTACAGCTAATATTGTAATGAGACTTAAAAAAATATCTGGAACAGTGTAGGCAGGGTCTAAATCAGGGGTCTCCAATCCTGGTCCTTGAGGGCCACAATCCTGCATGTGTTACTTGTTTCCCTGCTCCAACACACCTGATTCAGTGGTTAAATTACCTCTTCATGTTCTGCAGAAGCCTGTTAATCACCTATTGATTCAAATCAGGTGTGTTGGAGCAGAGAAACAAGTAAAACATGCAGGATGGTGGCCCTCGAGGACCAGGACTGGAGACCACTGGTCTAAATGAACTCAAGGAATCCAGGAGCAGCATAGAAAGAACAAACACCAACAGGTGAACCAGCTGGGTTAACAGAAGATTTGACAGAAAGCTAATGGGGAAACCAGAGAGCTAATGTACTGCGTAGGGTGATTACAGACGACAAACAGGTGAGTAAGGAGCTGAAAACCAGGACAGCTGAGATCCTGTGGCCAAGGACCCCAAAACATGACACAGCAAAACTACAAGACTGAAACTATAATTCACAACAAATTCATTTGAGTTTAAAAAAAAATACAGTGGTGAATCTAAAATACTTTTTTTCTTCTGAAACAATAGATGTGCTTCTGCAGTCATTAATTTTTATAGCTCTCATAAGTTGTGTACACTACCAGATTTCAAAGCATTTCTGAAATGCTGGATAATAACTCTGAGTTCTTAAAATAAAGATAATTTAAAAGTTATGTTAATTAAATTCTAAATTGCTAAACTTTTGTCTAATTGCTAAAGTTTAATGCACTGATGATGGCAGAACACAATGTGTGCAGTAGCATTGGTATAAAAGGATGTGTTTTATGTCCTTGTTTACAGTTTATTGATGTTTTTACTCTATCCATTTTTCCATGAATAAAAGCAACATCATTTTGACTTTTCAATTTAAAGGCTATTATTAGGGGCAAAATTCTGCTGTATTTTCCAGAAAATAATTCCTTTAAACACCATCATCTGTAGAAAAACCAAAAGGACGAGCAATAACATCTATTTCATGCAGGAAACCTTTTTTTCTTTTAAATGGAACATCCACTAAAGACCAGCAGGAATGCACCAGCCTACTTTGATGCTTTTAAAAGCTGCTTCTTTGAAGCCAGAGAACAAAATGTGACTGTCACTGTGACAAATGCTGTCAGCTTGGATGGTTGCTTCACTTGATGCGACGACAGTATTGTTTTTTTCTGACTTTGTTCGTGTTAGCCTGTTTTTACCAAAGGCATTCTGCCTCCTGCTAAATCGCAGCAATACGCAAATGTTTGCATGATCATTCTGCAACATTTTCTTCATTTAATTTTGCTGAAGCACCTCTGCTGCTGATCTCTTTAATTTGTGCTGCTACATTTGTTTTCCAAGTTTATTAAAATAATATCTTTAAATATGTAATGGAGGGTTCATCTAAATGTATAGTAATTTGCATAAATGTCAAATAGATACACGTCAATGCAAAAACAAATACTAAATCCTTTTTTTCCCCCTTTTGTTTTAAAGAACCTAAATTATTAAAATGGAAAGGACAGCAATTTAACTTGTAGTGTTTTTCCCTTTACATAACAAGTTAATCTTTTATATAACCCTTTCACAGTCCAGCTAGTGACACATATTTCTCACCACAGGTGTTCCTAAAGAGTGACCGTGTGGCCAAGATGGTCCAGAGCGGCGGCTTCTCAGCCAGCGATTTCAGGGAAGTGTTCAAGAGGCACATTGAGAAGCGCGTTCGAAGCCTGCCAGAGATCGACGGTCTGAGCAAGGAGACGGTGCTCAGCTCCTGGATGGCTAAGTTTGACACCATTTACCGTGGCGATGAGGATCCACGAAAGGCTCAGCAGAGGATGACCGCCAGCGCGGCTTCTGAGCTGATCCTCAGCAAGGACCAGCTGTATGAGATGTTTCAGAACATCCTAGGCATCAAGAAGTTTGAGCACCAGTTGCTTTATCAAGCCTGCCAGGTGAGTTATTGAACCTGCACGTGACATGTCTCAGAGAGTTTGCACATAGTCCTAAAGTATTTAAAGTTCATATCTTTTAAAGCAGCATTCACTTAATGTCTTACCTGTTGGAGATAGTTCTTTGAACGACCTGAATTAGGAGAAATGGAGTCTAATTCTGTCCAAATTGACAAGCTAAGAGCTAGTGTGAGTGGGGTTAAAGACCAAAGTGGATTATTGCCATCTTAAAGCATCTCAAAATGATTTTTTCACCCTTAAACTGCAAGTTTTGCTTCAAATGATTATTCCAGCAGAATTATTGTGATGTTCCTGCTGGAAGTGTCCCAGGCTGCTGCTAGTTTGTGCTTGCGAATTATAGGAGAATTCTTTTTAATTAGTCATGCAATGCCAAACTGACAAAAATGCAAACGCATGAATCACTAATGATTTTTTTTTTTTAGATTGGAGCTGTTTTAGGATGGCACTAATCCACTTTGGCCTTGACCTTGCTAGAACTAGCACTTAGCTTGTTAATCCTGTCAGAGTGAAACTCTATTTAACCACCCAGTTCAAAAACTTAAAAAGATCTGCAGTATCGCTTTAAGTGTTTGCTTAGATAATCAATGCATTGGTTTCACGTTTACCCTCCTGTTGATGTGATTTTCCAGATATTTTTTTGTGTTAGATTTCCCCTTTCCATAACATGACTACACCTTTGTGATTCAGCTTTCATCTCACCTTACAGTTCATTCAGTTTTACACTAGAACATCTTGTTCTTTACCTCTGCTAGCATGTTAGCCGAGGCATTAAAAGGGGTTGCTATAAAATCGAATAAGTATCCTCGAGATATATCCCTCGATACCAGGCCAGTAATACTTTATTGTTGGGGACATATGTTGAGATTGCTGGTAGATAATAGTAGACTCTGGGGTGCTTGTGTCAGACATAACTCTCCTTCCCTTGCTGTCTTTACTGCTCTCTGTGGGAATGCTGAAAGCAGCAGTAATGTTATCTTTCTACTGGAGATTGATTAAAAGTCTTACCCCAACAGGATGTGGAGGAAACCTCTGACACTTTTACATCTATTTGGCATTTACTGTACAAAGTCTATTCCCTTTTGTTTTATTTAGAGCTGATGGGGACACCTTTGAAACTGCATTTTTAATTTTTCTTCTTTTCATCAAATTGGTTAAAGAATTTGTTTCAGCTGTCATTTTCCTTGCAGTATTTTCTCATGTAGAGATCTAAGCAGATGCCATGAGTTGCTGTTAAACAAAGTAGACGGTTCAGAATTGTTTGAATGTCTCAGATGGCAAAAATCAATATAGGTTCTGTTCTGCATGAGTGTTCATTAGTGTGAACCTTCTAATGCAGAGGTGCAATACATCACCACAGCTCTCATATCTAGAGTGTATTTTTCCTCCCATTCCTTTGAGGATGCCTAACCTAGTTTTTCTTTCTTTCTGATTTATGCTGGCTGCAGATTTGCTAACACAGGTTCACAATCTGCATGTGGAACACAGGACCGTTCCTCTGAACATTAAGCTCCAAACAATAAGGATCTCCTGGTTTACTACAGTGACTGCATTGCTCATGCTGCAGAAATACATTTGTAGCTTTGCACTGTAATTGTGTGAGAAGTGGAACATGTGAGTGGACAAAGCAACATTTGCACAGCAGGCTTCATTTCTTTTTGTTTTTGCATCAACTGCTTCCCCAACTTCATCTGTGTTTGCTGCAGTAATGAATATATCACATTGTACTAATGGTCCCTTTACGTAAGCCATCAGCCTTCACATATTGCCCTCTAATAACCAGAAAGAAGATGAAGCAGTCCACTCGGTGTGTTGCAGAGCTTTCAGTGGCTCAAATCAGAGGCCAGTGTGTTTTTAGCTGTTATCACTGAGAATTTATATAGTTCTACAGTGACATCCTAATTGTCAAAAAGATATTCTTGTCTATTTATGTCTCATGTTAGAGTAAAACCACCCTCAGCTATACTTACAGACTTATTCAATTGGTGCAACCTGCTTCAGTGCTTACGAGACTCTGAGCCTGCCTGCTTGTTGAGCCACAACATCATCAAATACCTGGAAGAAAACATTTGCGATCAAAACAACCTTGATTTTTTTTTTTTTTTTTTACTTTACTTAATGTTCTTCCTTTTGCAAAGTTTCTGCAATAAATAAAACCTGTGCTTGGCATGATTGTAAGATTTTATTTGTCATGCAGTAAAAAATAAATTAAAATGAAAATTAAAGGACTGACTAAAAGCAGCTGCAAACATCAAGTTCCAGGGAGAGGATAAAACGAGAGAACCAGTATTTCAGTAGCTTTCATTGAACATTTTTAACCGAGTGCCTTTACTACAATTTTGAAAGAATGACATAATCTGAACAGCGTAGATCAGACTCATTCGTCTCTCTGAGACATCTTAATAGGTTTCCTTTTCAAGTCATTCACTCTGCAGTTCTACTGGAACTTTCTAACTACTGAATTTGGGCACACAATGTCTTCAACTAGTTTTTTATCCCTTTCTAAAAACTTTTGTCCTTCTAAATGCATTCAGGTATGTCTTTTTTCAGGTTTTATAGGTGGTAAACTGTTCTCAATGCAAATTTGCTTATAAAATATCATTCAGACTTTGTGCCAAGTTTTTATTTTTTCAGCAAATTCCACTTAGTTCTGTGTTACATAAAATATAAAATATTAGTGCTGAATATTTAATGTAAAGTACCGCTGCTCTCCAACCAGATCTTTCCAGCTCTGTTCAAGGTAGATCTTCAGAACTCAGGAGCCGCTCCTCACAAAACAATACAGAGTAATTAAATGTAAATTCTTTCACTAATCAGTTTTTTAATCAAAAGAAAAAATTGCCAAAATACATGTGGAGCTTTAATAGCTTATATATGTCTTGTCTGAATTGATATATACAGTTTTGAAGAATTTTCTGTAATGCAGCAAAGCACAAAAAACAAAAGTGTTCTGACCTTCTACTTCTGCAGCACAGAAAAATTCAGCATGATGTGAAGATAAGGAGGCTCGGTTGTGTTGTGGCATAACATAACCTAAACATAGATCTAAAATGTTAGGTGTTAAACAGTTCTTGTCCCAACTGTTTTTAAGTTCCTAAAGATAAATTAACAAAAAAAAAAAAAGATAAATTAGACATCAGAACTGATATTCATTATCATCATGGTGTGTCTGTATCCAACTACAAGTAAAAGCCCGTTATTTTCAGGTCACTGACAGAGACGAAAAACCTTTCAAACCAGATTGCGTTATCAGAACCAACAACTGCAATTCTTCAATTGTTGCATCTGCTGATACGTTTTCTTCTAAATGGCTTTTAGATTGTTTCACCATGAGTAGTTTTTAACACTCGACAGATTTTTAATCCAAACCAACCGATATTTATTCACACCGTGTGAGCCTCATTCTCATAAAAATGATTCCCTAATCTCAGAAGGCTGATTGAATTACCCGACCCTGGGTGACAGAGTAAAGCACAAGCACATCAGGATGAGACTCCCCCCATGCAGCCATAAATCATGGTCTGCTTCACAGCCCAAACTGGCAAACTCAAATCAGCTTTGAAGGAGGCCCCTCCTTTTCCTCTTCAATTTGTCTTGTCAGCAACTGTTAGTTGGGAAATGAGGCCTGAGCTCTTCCTGGTTTAGCCTGTAGCTGATATAATTGCGTAATGGAACCTCTTCACTGCACACAGGATTGGGAGAGGATGAGAGCATTTGCTGCGCCTGCCGAGCCACCTCTTAGCTGAAAGAGCGGTGGTGGTAAAATGCAGGGGAAAAAGCTTGACTGCCTCTGCTTTATGTGTAACCTGGACAAGATGTCTTAGAAACAAACAAACAAAACACAGGACGATTTCTTCTTACTGGTTTAACATTTTTGAAATTAAAAATCCCCTTCTTTTCCATGCTTTGCATTGCTTTTTTTCTGTGAAAAACACCACACCTTAAAAAATTAAATTTTTGACCAGTTGGTTTAAGGTTAACACAAAAACACAATGAATCACCTCCTATTTTCCTTTTTTGTGGCATTTTGTGTAGATAGCAGGCACAGAAAAGGATAAGGTTTTAAACAATGGGTCGTCCACACACAGGAATAGTTTTCGTGAACATGCAAAAATTTTGTTATTGTTTCAGTCTTGCAACCACACAGAAACCACTTTTTAGGAGCCCCAAAATGTTTTAATTTGCATTAGCAGGGTTGTATTAGCTAAAACCAGGGCTGAATTCGCATTAGCATAAATAATATTCAAATAAAAATGCTAAAATAGAAAGCAAAAAGCAGGTTTTAAAAGAGTTGAACACAGCTCCATTCATTTTCAATGAGAAAAAAATGGTTGAAAAAGCTAAACATTTCAAAAAGTATTATTTGCACTAAAACCAAAAGTCATAGCTGGAATGTCATTAATGAACTGAACGTTTTGATATAAGAGTTATTAATATAGCACAAAAATTGCAAAATGAGTTAGATGCTGAAAAAATGTATGGAATAATTAAAGTAACAGTAAAATATAACAGATGAAAGATAAAGATAATAGGTAAAAGATAATACAGAGAAACAAAAAATGGTTAGTCTGAATGCTTTATAGGTTTTCCCCCAGCTGCTTCGACTCCTCCAGGTTCAGGCTGCTGCCTGCTCTTTGTTCTTTACAAGAATTCACCCTCCTGCTCATGTTTGGTGTCTGCTGCTGATGTCTCAGCAGCCACCTGGGAATCTGTCATCAGCTGGGCTGTTAACTACCCGCCTGCCTCTCCCCACCTTTAACCTGCTGTCGTCTCTGCTAACACAAAAGCAGTGTCACCCACAATTAGCTGCAGCACAGCTGCCCACTTCTAAAAAAAAGAAGAAAAAAAACTGTGAGAAATTTGCCTTTTAGCCAGTCTTTTATTTTTTATTTTTGTTTGCCTGTCCACCTGTGTTTTTCTGCAGGTCACTGACGTAAGTGACCTTTCAGTAGTTGTTTGTTTGAGTCCTTGAAGCTCAGTAGGTGCTGGCCATAGGTTCACATGTACCACCTTCAGTTGTCCTACTTTTCCACAACAGTCTATTTTTAATTTTGTCCAGCTATTTATGGCTGCAATAGAAAACATGAATCCATTTAGCTTTACTTTACATGCTCTTACAGATGAGCTTAAATCTCCATATGATCACACTGTCTGTTTCTTTTCTCCTGCTGCCTTCTGCAGTATCAGGTATCAGTTACAAAGGATGTAACAGTCTTGAATTTTCTTGGACATTCGGGTTAAGGTCTGTTGTGATTCGTTGGTTTTGTGGGAGGCGGGAGGCACACAGATGGGACAGTAAAAATGCACTGTCAGATGCTGACAGGCCAAGCTGCCGATGTCCAGGCATGACACTGACAGTTCCTATGGGATTGTACATGTCAGATGTCGCTTGCACCACAGTCCAGTGGTGCCCATAGCTCAGAGTGTTTTGACACTAGATTGCCAGCGACGGGGAGAAAGGAGCAGCTGAAGCCCGGCTTGAGCTGGAATGCAATCAGTATCAGTCACTGTTATGGATATGGGGATGTTGAGCTCGTTTTTTCATTGGACATAACGGTAAAAAGATAGAGAAGAAAAGCTCAACACTGTTTAAGAATCACTCGATGATTTGTGCTGAATGCCGCTGTGCTTCCTGTGCAGACATTCTGCTGCAGCTGGTGGCAAAGTCTGATTATGTGCTCTACTAAACAGGAACTCTGGGTTATGTAGCAGGGTGGCTGTTCAGTGGCCAATCCTGGTAGCACACCAGACCTAACAGTTCATGCTTACTGTCCTTCACTTAAGATGCATCTGGCTGACATCAGTTTACAGCTTGCACATCAGTGAACAGAATCAAATTATATTATAAAAATTATAAAATTATTCCTCTGATTTCATCCCTATATATCATGTAAACTGGTTGCTTTTAGGCAGGTTTACTTATATAGACCCACTACTGTATCTGCGTCTTTCCTTTTCCTCGCTGTTTCTAACTTAGTATACTCCTCCCCTCCTGTTTACAACTTCACCTGGATATCAGCTCATTCTCCCTTAAAAAGGACTGCTGGAAGGGGCATAAAATCAATATGGTAAAGGTTGAGAGACGAGGCCCGTTAATGTAATGGGAATGGGTGAAATACCATAAGGCACAGAGAGGTCAGCTCTGGCATGCGTCCCAGGAGCAGGAGGCCAGAGGAGTTTGGAGCACTGCATTACAAACAAAATCAGGCACTCCACTGCAGAAAGTACTCCGTTGTGCAGAAAGGGGATTTTCTTGTTGGTGATAAAATGCTGCACAACCATTTGTCAGCACACCATTCTGAATTTAATTACTCAAGGGTTCTTCCAGACAGTTAGTTGACTTCATGCTGCATGTCAGTTATCATTGAGTGGCCATGTCCACCCACAAGCTCATTCTGTTTACCGCAAAAGCAGTAAATTCCCAGTGAGCTTTCTTGAGCTGAAAAGACTTCTGAACAACATTTCCATTAACATCTAGGATAAAACCAGCCTAAATCAGTCTTAGGAATGTTCATAAACTAGACTTAGACACCGAGTAGACCTCTACATTTATCCAAAACTAGCAAGTCAATAAGCACCGGTCATGTTAGGAATCAAACTCAAGATCTCCCTTGCCGCTCAGTGAGCCGTCCAACCACACAGTCAGAATAGCCCTACTACAGCACAAAGAACCGCGAAGAGCCCGTCTGCACAGCAGTTCAAGCCATAAATTGTAATTTAGCTTGAGCGATTGTCAATTTCTTTTATAAATCCAGCCCACTCTTTTGTAACATCTTGGAGGGATTTTGTCTAAGGTTGTGTAAGGTTTGATGTTTGGCATGTTAAAAGGGTCCTGTTTCACTGCATGTTTTCATCTGCCAGTACAGCACTAAATGTATATCTGTATCTTCATACCAGCCACTTGTTTTCAGCTGTCAACAAAGCAAAGCAAAGTGCTTAAGTTTTCTTGATATACTGATGCTTTACTTCCAGTTTTCCTGCTTGAAAAATGGGTTAAAAATGTTATTCAGCTATTAGACCTTAAATCAACATTTCACATCAGTGTTTCAAACAGTCTCACATCCTATTAGTGGTTTGCCTTGGTAGGATTCGATAAGTGACAAAAAGTCAGTGTCTGAAGTTTGACCTCAAGTAGGTCAATCTCAGCTAAAAGCAGACCTCTATTCATCAAGAATGACTAGCTTTGGTTGTCTGCAAAACCTAAACTCAGATTTTAGATATTTAGACATTCTCTTAACCCCAAAATGCTATGTAATGTAAAATCTCATCTCCTGAGTCGGTAAGTAATAAAATACCAAAATGTTGCACCACTAAATGCTAGGCTCAGTTATTTTAGAATCTTTATATGTATATGTATTGTTTTGGCTTTTATTGCACCTTTTCTGAAACTTTAGTGAAAATAACACATCAATATTATTCCAATAGTTGTTTCATTATCACATCTGGTGTTAGTCTCGCTTGTTCAGCTAGACTGAGGTCTGTTGACTGTGAAGGTTGTGAAGCATGTTTTATTCTAATTAGATTATTTAGCTGCTTTCTTTCTGCCTGGTAGATAGGATAATTATGGAATAATATATTAGTACAAATGTTGGCTTTCATAGGAAAAAGGCCATCTCTGAAAACAATTTTTGAATTGATTTGTAGAGACACTTAATTCTCAAACACTGTCAACCTCACAGCATACCACAGCTACCACTCTTAATACTGGGGTCAAGGTTTCAGTTTTACATCGTAATTCCTACTGTTGTTCAGGTCATGTAAAAATAAAAGCAGGAATTTTTTTCAATATAAGAACAAGCTAAGTTCTTTTTTTCCAATGTGAACTCAGATCCCGCTGCTGTGTGAAATGGTTTACGACACTTTAGGTGCAACAGTGCTGCAGATTTGTCTTAATCAGGCCACAGACCTCATGGAGTACATGCTGCTGACTGGTGAGTCACAGCATCAAATCTGACAAGAATGAGATGTTTTGGCTGAGAAAAACAAAACTGAAGGAATGTGAAGCATACATAATCAGGGAGCAGGACAGAAACATCAGACATCTCCACTGTTTCCTTGTGTCATCTAATATAAAACTCATTTTTATTGTGGATGTAGAAGAACTACAAATGTTTCTGCTTTTCATCACAAGGGGGCAAAAAGACTATTAAATCTTTTAAGCCTTCAGCAAATTTCGGTTCATACGAATTCTGATGACTTCCTGTTTTTGTCACATTACGCCCAAACTGTTTTTTCCGCCTCATCGCAGTCAAAAACTCACCATCGACATTAGCTTTGTTTTTAGTGCCCTCTCAGCTTGGTTGTTTTAGGGAACAGAATTTATTTCTGATTAAAATCAGCATGATAAGGAATAATTCAGAGCACTTAGCACTTCTCAAAAATGAAAGTCTCCGTGGCGATATCGTGACATGCTTTCTGGGAGCCAATGCTGAAATTCTTTTTGATTCTGGTCATGATTGTGTTCCGCATCATGTTACTGTGATTGCAGTTAGAAGAAACTGGAGCACTGATGAGCCTTTTTATTCCTTGGTCTACTATTTTTCATATGCACTGATTTGCATGAGGACCCTCTGGACTCTAAATAACATTTACTTGTAATTCCAGATACTTGTGGTCCCAGGTCACCTTTTACAATAAAGCCATTATCTGGATGTTTCAACTTTGCTCATGTGAAAGAACCAGAAGAGGAATATAAAAATCAGATTGTTTTTATTAGCTGGAAAGTATGGCAAAGCTTTAAAAAAATCCTTAGTTGTTTTTTTTCTTTTGGCTGCTCCCCTATGCGTGGGTCACCACAGCCAGCAAACTCGCATGAGAGATTTGGCAATAGTTTTATGCCGGATGCCCTTCCTGACGCAACCTGGGCTCAAACCAGCAGCCTCAGGATCACAGGACTGCAGCACTGACCACCGATCATTACTAATGGAAGCTAATTAGACAAAGAAATTAAAGCTAAAATAATTTCCTAAATTAAAAGCTGCAGCGATTCTGCGAACAACATCTGGTTTGATGTTCCTTTAATATCTACACCAGCCTAAGAAAAGTGGTGGTGTGAAATACAATGTTCTCAGAAAACCCGTAATTAATCTATTAAGTGCATTTTGCACTGCGGCCGACATAAATAGTTCTCCGCAAGACACTGTAAAAAATAAAGCGGTAAAAAATATCTAAAGCTGTTGCTGTATAAAAATAAAAGTCCCTAAAATGTTGAAGAAACTGAACTGAAACTGAATCATGTCTAAAAAAATGTTAGAGTTCATTTATGTCTACATTTAAGGATCTCTTCTGTACAGCAGCAGTCTTAAATATTTTACAGCTTTATTCTAACTGTGTCTTGTGGAGAGCTATTCACGTAGCAGAGCACGAACTAGCTTAATTAAACCATTTTCCCGAGGGCGTGTTTTCAGTTTTACATGTCAGAAAGAGGCAGAAAATGATATGAAAAAAGAGGGAAGGAAATGGTGCACTCTTGCACTTTAGTAACTTAGTTTTAAAATAACACAAGTCAGATCAAGGCTTGTATCAAGATAGATTAAAAAACCCTGAAACCATGACAGGCAATTATAGTTAGATTATTCCACATTCACATGTACTGTGATCCAATGAGCCACCGAGGCTTCAGTAGTGTCCTTTTGGTGTTTACAAGAGAAACAGTTTTACGTACTTTCAGAATGTAACAGTTCCTCATGTATGAACTAATTGCTTTTGTTTGTTTGCTTAGATGAAAAGCTTATTTCTTTTTTACGAGTTTAGGGGTTTCTTCATTTTATTTTGCTGCCGACAGCTGTAGCTGAAAACATGGAGTGAGGTTATGGAGACATTGCCCACATCAAGGTTGCAGCATTAAAAATTCATACCAGTTTGACAGCACTCCCAACAACAAAACTAGGCTTTTTCACCAGGGCTTTTTCAAGATTTACTGTTCTTTGCGGCCATTTACCTCCGAGTTCAAAAAGTTTTCGAGTTGCAAATCCTCATTTCTGTAATTCAACTCTAATGTTTTGCCCATAGCATTAAAGGGAAAATTCAATGATTTTCCGCATCAGAGTCTCTGGCGCTTTAAAAGATATATAAAAAAAAAATCTCTCATGACTTTAGAGTTTGCACCAAAAAATCTGAGACCTTTCCTTAAGTAATGTAGTGATGATTTTATTTATTTATATATTTTTAAATATTGGTGGTCTTAAGAGCTTAAACAAGAGCTTTGTTTTTTGTGGTAGTTTATTACATTTATTAGTTGCAGGCCACAAGTTCAACAGGGTACAACAAATCTGGAGAAGCTGTGGCAGAAGTGAAAGAAAAAAACAGTGTATATAAAGAATATTAAAGTATATAAAGAATTTATGATATTGTAGCATCTGCACTCCTCTCTTCTGATCATGCACAATCACCTCAATGTAGAATAAACACATAGACTACAATGCTAAGTTATATCAAAATGGTATCAAAGAAAGAGAGAAGTAAACTTCATCAGGATGCATTTGTATGCAAAATGCATTAAAAATGTACTAGCAATACACACACACACACACACACACATTGATATATATATCAGAGTAATAAATGGGATGAAGAATTATGGGTTTTAAGGAGCTAGCGTCAGTCAGAGGCAGAAGCTGGTATTAAAGAAGCGTGGTGGTTATCTTAGAGGAAATGCACCTTTTGATGGCTGGAATGACACAGCAAGTGCAGGAAAAAAGGATGACCAGAAAAAGGAGTGTTATTAATCTCACAAGCCTAGCATGCCACTCTCCAGAAGTGAGACAGGACCACCAGTTCCAACCACCAGAAATGTCAACATCCTGGGCTTTGAGGTTTGCCAGGAGACAGTTCAAGCAGTTGGTGGCAGAGGTCATGTTTTCCTGCTCCGTCAGGGATGGAGGTGCAGTACTGATGTCCTATGACGTGACTCCTTGTGAAGCCAGAAGTAAGTCTAGGGCCATCTGGTGCTGTGAAAGCATATTGCGCATCGCCTTGATCATAGGTGAAAGGTTTTGAAATATTTCAACAATTACAGCAGTCATATTTTTTATCAGTTTTAGGAGCATTATTAACAGCTCCTCACCATGGAAAAACACCAGAGATGAAAATCTTTCTTGTCTTTCATTTTGCAATGAGACAAGCAGGGCAGGAAGTGAGGATAGTTGTTAGTTGTGTGGAAGAGTGTGTTCAAGACGTTACATGAGGGCTTCACCAGACAAGAGTGCATGTTCCTGACCAAGCAGGTGTAAGTGTTGGATAAAAGTTAGTTAGTTCCACATCACTACACAAAGTTCTGAATGCTAGATCCCAGATCAGAAGGCCAATAACTATTTCCAGCAACATTCAGATGCAAAAAAAAAAAAAAAAAAATGAAAGGGGGGGGTTTCTTGCCCAAAAGCAGGCGAGGGCCAGGTGGGATTATCAAAAGGACATTCAGCACATGAGGCTCTCAAGATTCTGTGTGGTCAGCAGGAAACAGAGCACACATAAAAAGATGAATTGTAGTCACAGTCCGTTCCAAAAGAATGCAGTTAGACGATCCAGAATCATGAAGCAGGGGTGTTTGAACATGTGGAGCATGTGACAATGACATGAGCAGTGTGAGAGTGTGTTGGGGAAGGAGTGGGGCTTATATGGCTGGAAAGGGGCACAGATACTACAACAGTAATATAATGAAAATACTTGTGAAAAATTGCTGCCTAACAGCTAATTGTTATCCATATATTTGAGTTTTGTGGGCTGTTAACAGTCCCTGTTCCTTTTGGAACAGCTGGAGGTCTACAATCCATCGTTGATCCATTTTGTGGTGAACTTGGCTCTCACTCTCAGTCCTGGGATGAACAGTTGGATGTACAGGTGCTGGTCATAAAATTAGAATATCATGAAAAAGTAGATTGATTTCAGTAATTCCATGTAAAAAGTGAAACTTGTATATTATATTCATACATTACATACAAACTCATATATTTCATT
>NC_051433.1:12367368-12381003 GCF_001649575.2 Kryptolebias marmoratus | reverse complement strand
ATTAAACAAAATAAACATTTGAAATATATGAGTTTGTATATAATGTATGAATATAATATACAAGTTTCACTTTTTAAATGGAATTACTGAAATCAATCTACTTTTTCATGATATTCTAATTTTATGACCAGCACCTGTATGTAGGTGTACGAGAGGCAGCCAGATGGTTTTGCAGAACAGTATTGGCCATCTTCAATCTCAGTGTTCAACCGCTTTGCCAGAGGTCAGCAAAAGTTCATTTAGCGAGATTCTTTGTCTTGTGTCCTCTCGTTCAAATCCTCGGGAGGCGGGACCTTTCTGCAGTGGATGGCGTGGCTCCAAGTCGCTCTTTCAGCCACTTTCACTGCTGTATATAAAAATGAAATAAAAAGAACCAACACTTAGTGTAACTGTTCACCCATATATCCACTGCCCCTGCACATTCCTGGTCAGGATAGCAGGGAGCTGCTGCCTAGCTCCAGCAGTCAGTCAGAGAAAGGCAGTGTATACTCAGGACAGGTCACCCATCCATCAGAGGGCCGCTTAGACACAAACGAGTAAAAAACAATCATAAAAGTGACTTCACCTACATTCCATGAGAAACATCTAAGGTTGGAGTAATTTAACAATCTGAACAATTAAAAACAACTAAAAAGACTAAGTAAAATTATTTACCTGAATAGGGAAAAAAATCATTTTGAAATTTTATAATAAAACATAATGAGATAAAAATAAGAATTTTTCACTTTTTTTTACATTTTCTAGAGAAAATAAAGAAAAGCACGACCTTTGATGCTGACCTCTGTATACGCTGAGTGTTTCATGTCTGTAAAATGATCTAACTGACCTTCTCTCTGTTTATCATTAGCTGGACAATCTGGACGAGCAGGCTGCACAGATCAGAAGAGAACTAGATGGTCGTCTTCAGATGGCGGACCAGATTGCCAGGGTGAGTCAGCCTCTGCAGGGGTCGGGCCTCAGATTGTTGTATTATGCTTTGTTATACAGTTAATATGTTACTAATATGGTGTAACTCGTGTAAACATCAAAGTGAAAGCTTCCGTTCATCTGCCATTAATAATATAGATACATCCATGTCTGTGTGTTCAAGCTTTTTCCTTTAAGGAGAATACTGATCATCATATACCTAAAATACTCATAGCCTCGTCTTTTAGCTGCTTTGGAAATAATTTCCTGAACATAATTCTTTGTTAATTATTGACATAAGCTGGCAAAATTAAGCAAAATCAAGTCTAAAGATAGATCATATATCCCTGTGTCAAAAAGATTCCATAAAAAAATGTATCACTGTATTCCTCTAATATTTTGCTTGACATTTTCCTTTTGTTTATTTCATTGAACACATCTATTTCTGTATAATTTTCTCATTTTAAATCTATTTTAATCGATTCATCATCTATTTATTTAGCTTGTGTCTGGATCATCTAGTTCTTGTGTTCGCATTCCTTTGTTAGTTTTTTCCAGACAATATGCATTTCTGCTTCATTGTGTTGAGGGACACTTTTTTTAAAAAGTGTGTAAACAGGAGGTGAGTACAGGTTATGCCGCTTTCACATTCTGCTAGCAGGAGATCTTTAAATTCCTTCATTTTCCCTGGTCCGATGGATCAGTGTAGAGAAGGGTCCACGTATTCTGGTAGAAAAGCTGAGCTCACCTGTGAACCATTGTTTCCACTTTATAACTCTTTTAAAATAAACTACAATGGCAGAAAGACACAGGGACACTCCGAGTTCTCACTTCTAGCTGCCGGTGTAAAACCCCGCCAAAACAAAACAAACAAATAGAGACAATAAATAGCTGTGATGATCACATTAATTTTTTTTTTTCATTTGTCCATTTCACTGTGTATGCCTATAGGCAACATGTTCATTAATAGAAGTTGTGCAATATTATATTTGTGACTGATTTAATGAGATACAAACTGATAGAAAACAGTTAACAGGAAGTAACACTTTGCTGTTAGATTCAAAGCAGGAGGAATCTAAGAATCTTGTTTGCATAAGAGCAAAGGAATGCATACTGTGAAAATCAGGCACAGACCCCCCCTCTAAATCATTCAACCATTGAATTGTCTTTTTTAATTTAAAATACAGTTCACTCCTTATTTTTTAACGTAATAATATATATATTTTATTTTAATTTTGAAACCGCTTCAGTCTTCTGAAGATTATTAACTGTTGTTTTGTTCTTAACAGGGTGGGAAGTTTCCCAAATTTGTGTCTAAAGAGATGGAGGCCATGTACATCGAGGAACTCAAGTCCTCAGTGAATCAGCTCATGGCCAATCTAGAAAGCATGCCTGTGTCCAAAGGTGGGGAGTTCAAACTCCAGAAACTGAAACGGGGACACAACACCTCCATCATCGACATGGGCCAAGAGGACGAGAACACACTGTCCAAGTCTGATGTGGTCCTATCCTTCAATTTGGAGGTACTGCACAGCTTCAGGAATGGGATTAATATGAATTTATGTGAAAATCAACCAAACTAATTGTGCAAAACTACATCTGGCAGAAGAAGACCTTATAAATCCAAACTGTTGTCAAATACTCTCTCTGCTCCAGCCTAAGAATAGAAACAGACAGCACACCTGTTCAGGGGGCTGAACAGACGCTGTGCGAAGAACACACTGACACATACACATGTACGCATAAAAGGCTTTTTACCTGCTCCTTAACAGGAAATGTGACTCATCTTGTTATCAGCTTGTCTGAGATGAGCTATCGCCGCAGAACAGAGAGCAGTCGCACCTCTCCCCATATGATGCGGTGCTATTTTAGAATCAGCAAATGCAGGATGTGCAAACAATGTGACCTATCCTTTTGGTTTGTTCGCACAATGATGGTGGAAACATTTTAGACAGTAAGTGCTGATATTATTTGCACAACAGTGCTAATTTGATATTTTTGTGAGGTGGCACTCTTTGTAAAAGCTTTTTTGTTTGTTTCTCTCCAAGTGGTTTCGCACCTAAACTGGCAGAATTTCGTCTGCAACATTTAGAAAAGTCTTTGGTTAAATATATAGAGATGTTCGCTGTATTTTTTTTTTTTTTTGCACAGAATGTGAGAAATATTTATCTGTTGATTCTGCTAAATACTAAACAAAAAGAAATCTATTTTTCTGACAGTTTAGGCCAGAGAGCATTCAGCCTTAATTGTTATGCACAGAGTTTTAAATATTTTCAGAAATAAAATCCGATTTGGCCTCCAAAAGGCTTTAACAAACATACTGAAACATTTCCAACAGCGAATATCACAAAGGTGATAAAGTCAACGTTTGAGCAGTTTGAAATGATGTCGGCAAGTCTGATGATCATGAACCCTTTTAGGATACTTTCAGAATCTGCCATAAGCAAGAAAGTCAGCAAAGGGAATTTGAGGAAATTTTACTGTAAGTTGTGGGAACAAAACCACAAAAGACGTGAGGCTAAGCTGGAACAATATGGATATTACAGTCCAGATCACGTCCTATACAAAAACATAAAAGGTTTCCACTATTGAGAAGAAGTCACATTTCCCCAGAACTGATTTAGGAATATTGTGACTTTGTTTTCGCTCACATTTGAATCTGATGACATTACCAAGTCCTGCTGCAATACTTTAGGATTCTTGGCTCTAGTTTGTTCGAGTTCAGTCTTAAACAATAAGTGTCTGTATAGGATTTCTGTGAAATAATCTGCTCAGAAGTTTTTACGTGCACATCCACTGTTGTGTGTATTTACGTTTGTCGATCTGACGCAATTATTTACTCTCACCAAACCCCAAATGCATCTTTAAAATGGCTGCATTGATAAAGATAATAAAAAACTGTAGCAGGTAATGAAATAAAGCGGTGCCATGAGGACAGAGGATTGAGTGGAAAGTTTTATTAAAAGTGAACTCTTATCCCACCTACACATATTTCTGCTTCAGGTTGTCTCATTGAAATTCACAGTCACAGTTTAACTGGTACTCTTGGCAAAGGCAGTGCTACGCTGTAATCTCTGAGCTTTTAAAGAGAAGGTGTAAGCGTATATGTGGCCGATTATGTCTGCAAGCAGCCTCTAGGTTTGGGAGATGCAGTGTCCGCGGAGGACAGTTGCACTGAAAATCAGCCAGAATCAATTGTACAGTGAAGACAGTAGCTGCGAGGTTAACCAGTCGCTGTTATTGTATCGCTGCTGCTCGTCTGCTGTTGACCCCTGTGTTCTCCAACCTCCCTGAAGAGATGAATCACTTCCCCTCTGCAACACTCTCTAAGGTTTCTGTGCTTACCAGGTGGTGATCATGGAAGTGCAGGGGCTGAAGTCTTTGGCTCCGAACAGGATTGTTTACTGCACCATGGAGGTGGAAGGAGGCCAGAAGCTCCAGACTGACCAAGCGGAGGCATCCAAGCCAACGTAAGTGTGCACAGATGCATGTTTGTTTTTCACATGTACGTATGTGTGCGAGTGTAAACAGTGATGGTTGTAGATTTTAGAGTCTATCGCTTTTTTTTGTTGTTGTAGTTTTTTTTTATAACGCAGCTTCCAAATGTTTCTCAGGCCTGAAAACAAACCTCCATTTCACGGAAGATAAATCTTAATGAAATGTTTATTGTGGCTGTTTGCCTGAAAAAAGGCCATAAACTGTTTTGTGAATAAATTCATGTTAGAGGCAGAGTAAGAATGGAGTCATAGAATCCCAGAAAAGAATGGACTCAGGAGGCGCACTTGAATATTTAGAGTAAACCATTGTTGCCTAACTCTCCCACATCTCAGCGGTTTCTTGGTGGCAGGGAGACATTTCCAGCTTTCCTGCAATGTTTCTCAAATGCCTCATTTCCTCTCAGAGGTACTTTGCATGTAAATGACAACATTTAAAGAAAATGGGACTGTGCAACTGGGCAAAACTTTCGTTTGTTAATTTTCATTATATATTTAAAATATTTGATCCAGACCAGAAGAACCTGGTTCCACTTATTTGCTTAACTGTACACCAGAATAGCTTTTACCCAATCAAAGTGGAAATAAAAATGTGAATTGACAGTTAATTTCTTTAAAAGCAGAACCCTTTAATGTCTTTGTTTTTAAATTGAATCATTTAGATTTTCCAGTTAAATTAAAAAACAACAACTTTTAAACTGGATTACCTTCTGGTCTGTTGTGGAAGTCAACAATAGAGTAAAAGTTCACTGTGTAACCATGTTCTTCTCACTCATCCCTGACGTGGAAACCTTAATTTGTTCTGTTTACTTTCTTACTTTTTTTTACTTTTACTTTTTCAACCTTTTAAACAGTTATAAATCATTTTTAAAGCCTTATCAAGTTTCTAAATGATTATTAACTGCTCTAAACATTTATAAACATTTTAAACAGTGTATAAGCTTGAAATTGCACATCTTTGTGTTGTGAATTGAGAAATCTTCTTGGATGAGGTTTTCATAAAACAAAAACAAATTAATTTACCTTTGGTTTATTTTGTCTGTTTGGTTTATTGGTTGTTGATGAATAGGAAAAAGAAGAGTTTAATTTGTAAAACGTCTTCTCACTTTAAAACAAAACAAAACACAGTTTGTATATATGCTACTATCTTTTCATCTTGCTTTTTGTTAATGTACTTCATCAGACTCTATTCATGACAATTCTAATGTCACGTATAGGAAAAATATCACCCCCCTTCTAAATATAGTTCAACTATATTCATTTAATAATCCTGCACTGTGCAGCACAAGTTACTAAAGAAAAGTCCATGACAGTTTTATGCAAATATGAGCTATTTTTAGGCCCAAATTCTTTCCCTGGTCTTCCTAATTCGAGAGCCATTTTATGAAGAGAGAGACGGAGGGACGTGAATGAGGGAAGGGATTAGAGGAGAACAAGCCGAGGGTAATGTGTGTGTGTGTATGTTTTGTGGAAACATAAATCTGTTCAGTGACATTGTGGCAGCGTGAGTTATAACTTTTTATATTTTTTTAAACGGTGATGTAAATTTAAATTTAGGAAAAGGGTAAATCCAGGTCACTTTTAAAACATAGTCTCCAGAAGGTGAATGTCAAAGGCTCCTGGTGATGGATGCGTGATGGCTGGATGGTTAGTTGAGTGCTTGTGCACTGAACTCACATGTACACACGTCACATGCAATGGATGTTAATCTTCAGACTGCTGCAGGTTATCCACATACATTAATTAAATGTGTTCAGCAACCGTGTCCTCAGACTGACATTCAAATTACTGCTTTGGATTTTCATTTGACTTTGATAGCTTGACGACAGGGTCGACGTCGCTTGTTTTGCTGTTTATGTTTGTATTTGAGCAGCTCGGGCATGCACAGAGTTTCGTACGTTTTGCAGAAAGAGCTGCAGGAGTGCAGAGCTGTCAAGTCTATTAATAGACCTTCCATTGAGCCACAAGGTCACCTTCATGCCAGAACAATAGTTCCATGGGAAATCAACACAAGTCAGCGGTGACTGTTCACTGTCATCCAGCAGTTTCTGTGCTCCGCCTCTACACACCAAAGCTGCAGCACTTTTGTTAATGTCAAGCATCAAACATAAGATCTCCAAGGTTAAATATTTACACTTTGCTCTTAATATCTTCAAGAAAAAACTGAATTCAAGTATTTCTAATATTCCCAAGGCTTCTTAAAGTAGTATAAAGTCACAGGTTGCAGCCTGAGCTAACAGAAAGGACGTGTATGTCGTCTAACATGATTTTGATGAGTAATTCGTAGTATGTCTGCTGACTGGCATCGTGCCTTCCTTCATCCTTATTCTGTATGTATGTTATGTCATCACTGACATCTTGCATTGGGGTTACTCCCAGCTGAGTGGCAAAAAGACCCCTAACAATAATCACAAAATGTTTGAGGGGTTTGAAAACACGTAACAGGGCTAAAATGGCGAAAAGCACTTGTGAAATCGACTGTATAAACCAATCTCATTTAGAACTGTTTAAAAAACAAAAAGATTTCTGCAAAAAACCTAACAACACATCTGGAATCAAGAACCAAAAATTGAATATGTAGGAAATGCTCCTGTATTGTTGTTCTGCTTTTTAGGATACAAATTTGAATATGAAGGCTGTTTGGTCATTTCCATTTATAGTCTGCAATGTTCTTGCAAACATTTCATGTGGGGAAAATAAGCACTTATCAATCCTTTTGGTCTGAGATTTGGATGAATGAAGATGTTGGGTCATCAACCTGAGGACGACATTAACATGTGTATTCTGCAAATTAAACTTCTACATAAAGTGATTTTTTTTGGCAGGTTTTAAATGTCTACTGTCCTCTTATTCTTTTGTAAGACCCAAAGATCCCTGTTGAGACCAGCAGTCTTTAATTGACAAATATATTCACTTGATATACTCTCAGTTTCATGACTAGAGGCAGGAGCCATGTTGAACATCTGCACAGCCTCTATAGAGACATGAAACCTACTGTAGATAAGCTCTATTTAAATGTAAGCATTCAGCAGTCCTACTGCTACAGCTTTTCTTAGCCAAAAGACTTTTTTTAGCTTATGGACTTTGCTGACAGTAAAAGTTCTCAAGTATTGAGGACAATAAGGTGCATATTCTGCAGCAGCTCAGTCATCTTACTTTCAGTCATTGAAGTAAATGATTAGAAACCATAATTTATTTTCTTAGCTGTGAAAAACTGAAAATATTATGTAAAATATTTATATTATTATTATTAATGTTTAGTATAAAACATTTAAAAATAAATCTTTAGCAATAAAAAAAATTTAACATATGGACTAAATTAATTGTTAGTCACTTTAATCACAATTTTCTAAAAATTATTTAAAAAAAACTACAAATTCCAACTAACAATGAAGATATGATGTGATACAGCAGCAGTCACAACAAAAATAACAACATAAACTTATTGTTTCTGTGTAATTCACGTTAGTATTTCATATTGTTTTAAAGTGCATTCAAAATTCTCCCCATAAAACAGTGTCAGTATGTTTTAAAGGTACATTAATTTCCAATACATTCTGGTAAACCTTCTCTCTGACTTCACATCCCCACGTGTTTATTTATTTATTTATTTTGTTGTTTTTATTCTCCAAGAGCTTTATCCTCCGCTTGATTCTTTACTTAAGGAATATTGTTTGAGACTTTTATCGGATTTCATCCAGCTCTCTCTCCGGAGCACAGAAAGCCTTTGTTCAGTTTCCTTGTATAAACTTTGATGTGGAAAATCTGAGGAGTTTCCATTTAAAATCATACATCCCCGCGGGGAGGCAGTTGGTTTATTCTAAATGTTCAATTTTTCAGATCAAAAATGATTCTTTCTGACGTAACATATGTGTAAATGAATGAAAAACTAAATTCAATTAGAGGTAAATTGCTTGAAAACTCATTTGATTCTCCGATCGTTGGTCAAACTCTCAGAAATTCTTAGTGCTGTGGTTTCGTAAACAGCAGCAACAACAACAATAAAAAAAACAGTTTGATAAAAGCAAAGTAAATCTAATTCCACAAAGGAACCATGCTGATTTGACACACTTTCAGCCACATGTGAAAAAAGTAAAGATGATGAATCCGTTTTGTCCATTGTTACCTTTCAGCCCTCGGTCTGGTTTCTCAAACACTTGAATAAAAAAAGAGGAAAACTAAAATCGTAAATTAAAATTCAGTTAGCTAACTATTTGATTCTCCCCCAGTTTTGAGGTGAGAGTGTGACAGAAATACAGTTGACTGAGTGCTGCAGACCTTTTCAAGTGCATCATGAAATATTAATAGTAAACAATATAAATTACTGCAGATGTATTATTAGATCACAGAGATTCTCTTAGAGATGTTGACAGAAACGGTCATGGATCCTCATTCTGGCAGCTTCGTACTCTTCTGAGCAGTCTGCGATATTCTCCCTATATTGATATCAGTGTCATATATCTTAAGAAAAGTTGTAAATGTGTTAACATGAACAGATGAATAGGAGGCACACTGCGAAGTGCTTTAGAAAACAACGTTAAAAGGTGTCATTAAGGCACATTTATTATTCCCTTTTTACTGTCTAAACCATGATGCAATGTCAACAGAAGGGACAGAAAGATCACTTTCTGGCATTTCTTTGTACTTTTCAGATGTTGCAACTCTATTGTAATGAAATGGAAACTCAGATTTAAATGAGTGCAGAAACAACAAAATAATGACTGTAACATCCAGATATAGAGCATAAATCATATTTTAAAGTATAAAAACCAACCGGTGTAAACTTTGCTTCGACCCTCAGTAACTTCTCAACCTGTTTTGCTGTGTCCTGCATCGCCATCTTGAAAATACTGAAGGATGAACATTGTCTTCAGAGACCGTTGCTCAGTTCCGCTGTTGGGTTTATGGGTAATTTATGACAAACATTACTGAGGCTGATCCAGAGGCTGGAGGGGATCCACATTGTTTAAGTTAGTGTGTACAGTACGTCTGAAATATTTGAACAGCATTGTAATTGGTATAGGCCTACTGCATACTCATATGTAATATTAGAATATGTTAATCAAGCAAATAATTCTTTATTATCTGCAAATGAAGTCTTTTTTTCCTCATGATGTTAACTTTTTAAGGAGACACTTATTAAACAGAATCTTCTAAAAGTTAATGTGTCTTTAAGGCAGTGAGATGTCACAAAATGATAAAGCTGCCATGACTACTGAATGCAATTTCTATAGTAACATAAAAATAGAACAGCATCTATTTTTTATTTTAGAGAATGATTTAAATTTTGAGGCGATTCACTCAGTACAACAGAATTAATTTAAACATTTCTTCACAAAGGCCCTTGTGAGCCTCTGTTCATATTTTGTATGTTTAGGGCACCCAGCTTGATTTCCGACAAATGATCTATCTGTCAGACATTATTTCTGCGATCTGATGTTTTCATCCAAAGGTTACCCTCAACGGCAGGTTTTACTTTCTTTTGGAAGATGATGAAATGAAACTGAGAGCAAACGTCGGATTTGACTTCACTGTCTTGTAAACCCATAGAAGTGCTTCTGGTTAACAACATGTTTGTTTTATTGTATAAAAATATCCCCAAAAGCAGCATTAAATTACCAGGTCTATAAAAACTAAATGTCAAAAATTAACTGAGAGACAGAGGGTGGAAAAACCCAAATATGTATATATTTTTTCTGAATTTGTCAAATTACTAACCTTTTTGGTTTACATCATCTCTGTTAAAAACATTTACAATCAGGGTGTCCAAAAACAACAAACCACCCTTCCTCTAGAATACTGTATATTTTAAATACATTTAGTCCCAGTGGTTGTAGTTTTAGTAACCAGTGTGAGTAAAGATGTAGCCTCCATTTTTTTGATTGCTTTGTAACTTGTCTAATATTTTAAAACAAACCTGTTAACACCAAGTTGATGCCAGTCTCATTACGCCTGCCTTCATTAACAGACACATAGATGAAGTCACAGTGCGACCACTGTCATGCTGTCATGGAAAGTGAAACCTCTGGAGTATGTTTTGTTTGTTTTTCAGCTGGGGAACCCAGGGGGACTTCACCTCCACACACCCTCTGCCGGCTGTCAAGGTGAAACTGTTTACAGAGAGTACAGGCGTGTTGGCGCTGGAAGACAAAGAACTGGGCAGGGTAAAACCTTCAGCAACACTCAATCCGTCTCAGTGCAACTATAAAAAGTAAAGCAAACACACATCAGTACACTAGAAAGTAATCGGAAATATGTTCAAGAAGTTTAACATGAGAGTTTCAAAAAGCTTCAAACTTGTATTTATGTAAAGACAGTTTTTTTAGTGTTTTTGAGGAATTATCTATATATTTTTTGTTTTTTTTTTACTCCTATCAGGGAGCAATGGCCACCACTATAATTTATAGACCTACAGTATATAAGACGCTTATTTCGTAATTCTATATTTCTGTATTTTTCAAATGGGCTATAAATAACAACAACAACACTATTAAGATCTTGTGCTGGCTTCAGGTTTTACCATTAGCCCCCATCTGGCCTCTGTTTTGAAGTTTCTAAGGACGCCACTGACTCCCAGGAAACATTTTTTCCTGTTTCCACCTTTGCGTTGTGTTTGTTTTTGGACACGAATGATTCTGCTGCACTTTTGTCGGAAGATTAAAAAAAACAAAAAAAAATCCCTCGCCCGACAGCAGACTTTCAGTTTTATTTAAATTTCATTTCACTCAGTTTGACTTGAATGTCAGGAGAGCAGAAACACCAATCTGTTCTCCAGTCAGCGTTTCCTTGTGTAAAAGTGACAGGTAGTCGTAGGTAAAGACGGTGCTGCCGGTTTGGGCCGCGACGCCTCAGACGTCCCTGTAGTGACAGTGACCTTGGCGGCAGCGGGGCTCTTTGATCTCCCTCTGCGACAAAGTTGGCAGGAAAAGCAGGCTTCCCCAAAGCTCTTTAAGTCGGCAGGGAGAGATTAGAGCCCTTCTTCTTGGAAGGCTGAGCAAAGCGCTGCTCTGTTACCTCGCTGCGACTCACTTTATTATTTTTCTGGAAGCAAGTACACATAATTACCAGCCACCACATACACTAATTGGTGCTGCTGAACAATCAGTCCTATTAATAAGTAAGTTTTGCATTTTGTGGTCTCCTCTGGGCGCAGGTTGTCCTCCACCCGACACCAAACAGTCCCAAACAATCAGAGCTCCATAAGATGACCGTGACCAAAGCTTGCCCTGACCAGGATCTCAAGATCAAGCTGGCTGTGCGCATGGACAAACCACAGAACATGAAGCACTGCGGGTAAGAGACCTGCGACCAAACAAAACATACAGAGATGTTATGTGAATTTCATTTTCCCTCTCAGCTCCTTGGCCTCATTTCTGTTCACGTGCTGTGGAAAAATACTGTGAAGGGCACAACTCCCCCTGGTGGATGCCCAGAGTGTTTTTTTGTTGTTTTTTTTTTTTATAAAAAGTGCGATAACATTTAAAATTTTATTACAGGAAAAATATATAGAATAAGTTTTGTTTCAGTGTGTTTCAATGTGCCTGCATGTGTTATTATTCTGCATTCATGTTGTTTTTGACATGTTTACTGGATTATTTCTCAGTTGTTGTTTTTTACAGGTATCTGTGGGCTTTTGGCAAGAATGTCTGGAAACGCTGGAAGAAGCGTTTCTTTGTTCTCGTACAGGTGGGTTGTAAACAAAAAATGCATCCAGCCAAACTGGCTGTTTTTCCAGGAGTTGTTGTCATTTTAAACTCATTAGTAGGATTGAAACGCTCATCTAAACCTTTTTAGCTGCAACTTTTACAACATTTCTGATTCATATTTTCAAAAAAAAACTTGTGACATTGTGTACATTGCATAAAAAGGTGTCTGTAAAACTTTGTTTGAGTACAAAGAAAAACTATCAAGATTTAAATCTGAGAAATGTAATGTTATTTTAAAAAATCTCAACTTGACTTTGATTTTAGAAACGTGCTTAAGTAAAGTTTTGATTAGAAAATGTTTTACTCTTTTTGTTTTGATCTTTTTCTTTACAGATATGTAAATATTTGGAAATCAAGACAACAATTGTTGTAATTTTCAAAAGGATTTATTCCTTCCTATTAATACTTTAAATATATCTACAGCTTCTTAATAGTTCAGGACGTTCTTGTCCTAAAGCTTTGAAAGGATCTTGTTCATCTTTGTTTTCTTGTTTATATTAAAAGTAGACATCAAACAATATTTTAATCAGTCAAATTTTGACTTGCATTAATTTATGCTCTTATGAACTGTGTTGATGTTACCACTGTATTAATCACCTGCATTAAAACCCCGAACAGTCAGATTGACATTCAAAACCAGTTACATGCAATCCAATTAGCAAACTAGTAGTACAAAGCTGTCCAAGGAAGCCAGCATCAAACCTAAAAAACATGACCATATTCTAGTTTTAATAATTATATAGTTTATAGGATTTGTAAATCATTACATTGCTTATTTATTTGTATTTTACTCTTGATATCATTCCTTGTACAGGAGATTGTATTTGTATGGGTTCATGTGAGCAGCATCTCCTATTTTTTATTGGCTGTGTAGGTGAGTCAGTATACGTTTGCAATGTGCAGCTATAGAGAGAAAAAATCGGAGCCACAAGAACTTCTGCAGCTGGACGGGTATACTGTGGACTACAGTGACCCCCAGCCAGGTCAGACAACATAATGAGAAATAATAAAGCTCCATATCCACACACATGACATAAATATTTAAATACTTCTTCTCCAACTCTGTATTCCCCTCAGGTCTGGATGGCGGCAGGGCATTCTTCAACGCAGTGAAGGAGGGCGACACTGTGATCTTTGCCAGCGATGATGAGCAAGATCGCATCCTGTGGGTCCAGGCCATGTATCGTGCTACTGGCCAGTCCCACAAACCTGTCCCACCCACTCAGGTCCAGAAACTAAACTCCAAAGGGGGCGCTTCAGCTCAAATGGATGCCCCCATCTCTCAGTTCTGTAAGTAACCCGAAACACAACATACAGTCACTGAGGCAGAAAGCAGTTTCCATCCACAGTACAGTGAAAGCTCTAACCCATAAATGTGTCACACCATGCGCTCCACTCTGCAGCCACAAGCGATAAAACTAACGCACAAGCACGCGCACACATGCATCGACCGCTCACAGATTCCCTCAGTAAATTATGGGCGTTCACTCATTGTCATCACTCCCACCCCTTACCCCAAACCCCCCGCC
>NC_051433.1:12211788-12367328 GCF_001649575.2 Kryptolebias marmoratus | reverse complement strand
CCCCCACCCCCCGCACAGTGTTTTAAGATGCAGCTCCATGCTATTCCATCAGTCGGCTTACAAGGAACAATCAGCCTGAGAATGACTTCTCCATACAGAAGCAGGAAAATTCAAAACAAACAACACCACATGTATGATTCGGACATTCAAGCCAGGTGGGGTTGAATTCAGACTCACAGCGCTAGAGTGCGTTGCTCTTACGTAAACCAATTAAAGTCGCCAGCTAACTGTAGAGGGTGCACGTGGTCCTGAGACATGTTCTTGTGTCGCTAAATGACAGCCAAATCAGACATGTTGAAGTTCTAACCAATCTGTCACTGTACATTTGAGCAGTCGCAGCTCAGGTAGCAAAGGGAAGGTAAGACTGTCTAAGTAGTGTGGCATCTGTACCAACTTTGGTTGTAATTGTCTTTTGTGTCCCACATGAATTAAAGAAGGTAATCAGTTCTGACAGCAACAATTTTCTTCGCTCTATCAGAATTTACTCAGGTCGGTTATGACCTGTGCTGTCATCGTTTTTATCACTCTTACATAAAAGTGTTTATTACTGTGCCTTTGCCCATAACAGCACTTACACGAACCTCCTACCTAGTAGAAATAATGTCACATGCTGATTAGCTACTTCAATTAATAGATCCTGCTATTCAGAACTTTTTTTGTGTGCATTTTTTTGACTTTTTAGGCCAAGAATAACCTAATTTTCTACTTCAATAAAATAGATTGCTAAAGGAAATGTTGAAAATTGGCACTATAAATGCAGACGCTCAGGTTTCCACTGATATTAGTAACAATAACTGTAAAAATAAATAAATAAATAAACAAATTTATTCCACCTTTTGAAAACTGCATAAGGCATAAATTGGATCAGATACTCAGAATCCCATCACATAAAATTCTGTGTTGTTTCTTCATTGGTTTTTGTCCAGTATGTGATCGTTCTTGTGGTTAGTTGACTTCTCTGATGCCAGCTGTCGCCATTCAAAGCTTCCTCACAGCGGCACAGACCTCCTCCCCCTCCCTGAAACATTGTAGCCTACCACGCGTACATGTTTCACCTCCTGGTGGTCCTAAATGGCGCTGGGACCATAACATACATATAAAACCCTCGTTACTCTGCTGCAGTGGAAAGATGGGAAACAAAGCCCTGTAAAAGGACGTGAGCACACTCTACAAAAACATCAATTTATGAATATTTCCTGAAGGACATTTAGTGCACATTGCATATCACAAGTGTTCTGTTGAAAAGGGAAATAGATTTAATCTTAGATGTTTTAAATTAGTGGAAAGGACACTGTCTTATCACTGCAAATAATTTTTCAAGGAAACCAGTAGTTTTGCCTAGATCTAGTTGTGTAAATATTTGATACCTGTAGCACAAGCTGCATTCTAAATAAGCTCAAGTGGCAAAAAATAGTTTTAGAAGCTTAAAACCTTGATCTCAAGTTTTACTTTACAGAGCAGACCTCATTTTTATTGAATATTTTGAAGGTAAACAATGCAGGCAACAAAAATAAAGTAGTTTCTTGAATACTACTGATTGAAGTTTTAAAAAATAAAGCTATGTAGATAGAATGAGGAAGAGATTGCTCTCTGACACCTTTTCAGAGTTAGAACAGGAGGACATCATTGCTGACTTTAAAAAATGGATTAAGTAGATATTTTAGCAGTTTATTTCTCTTCAAAATGTCTGATTGAAATTCCAACACCTGCCTGTTTTCTTCATTGGAAAGTATACGTCCAGTGGTAGTAGTGGTGGGAGAATACCTAATGAGCAGCCCTGTAATATATTTTTAAAACTCAGATTTCTCAGCTGAGCCATTTCTTCTGAACACAGAGGCTCACTTGAACCATTTTTCAAATCAGGATGAAGTTGACTGGAAAGCAACTCTCAGTCACTCTTAACTGTCAAAAATAATAAATTCCCATAGTAACTTTATTATTAAGCCAAGGAAACTAAATCTCCTTCCTTTTCCTTTTAAAATACAACCTTATGTTGTATTTTTTGTTCTCATTTAAGAAGTGTATTTGCTCAAATAGAGTGGCAGCCCAAGACTTGATTCTCATACAAGAAATATTTGCAAACTAACATGATAACTATGATAAATGAAAATAAAATCACTAACATATACTGTATGTGTTTTATACACCTGTTTCCCTGCAATGCAGTAAAGAAACTAACTGCGTTAAAAGTGGTCCTAAAGTATTTGTTTTTAAATCATCAAGATGGTTAAAAAATACAATCTGATTGATTTTGTAAAACAATTTTTGTTAAACAATATTAAAGATGTGAAGATAAACTTAAATGAAAATGTCTTTTTTGTTAAAAATTCTACAAAGTGTAGCATGTTGATAAAATAAAATTGCAATTACCAGAAATGTATTGTACAAGATGAATGTTGATTTTCTTCAATTCAGTTCGGTTTATTTATATATCGCCAAGTCACAACAAAAGTTGGCTCAGGGCAATATGCAAAAACATTCACCTACATTTAAAAAAATAAAAATAAAAAATGTTAACTATCTAAGAAAGCCAGCAGATTGGATTCGTCGCAGTCCCATCCTGAGCAGCTCGTTGGGCGACAGTGGGAAGGAAAAACTCAGTTTTAACAGGAAGAAACCTCCAGTTGAACCAGTTTCCTTTAATTACAATTAGATATCCTTGTTTTATTTTAAAAGATACAGTAAAACTAGAATAGGCATGAAACCAACTTTAATCCGTAATTTCACAGATGTAGCATGTGTGCTGGCGTCGCCTGTTTCAATAAAGCTACTTTGTTGCTTCTTTTGTTGACGGAGCCAACTCCTATATTTGTGATATTTATTAGTTGCATTCATTTTATTAATTTAAGGAAAGTGTTATACATAGATTTTGCTACACTGGTTTGGAAAAACCTTAAATAATGTGTTTTTGTTTTAGGATGCTAACTAACCAGGTGTTAATTATCTTACTTTGAATGTTCCTGCAGAGACTAGGTCTATCTTTACTCCTATATGTTTTTATAAACTTGTAGTGTTTCTATAATTTTTATACTTTATTTTTCTCCTAAGACTGTCCCACTGAAATTTAAAAATGCTCAGTCATGCTAATTAGACAAAACGTGCCTCATTTGTTAATTAGCATCTCGCCGTACCGTTTTGCAACATCATAAAGAAATTAAGCTTTCATGCCTAAACTGGGTTTATGTCGGGTGTCACCTAATTTTTTTTATGTGTTTGCCAATTTCCCTTTGAACAGGAAGCTTTGTGTTTGATCAGACTACGGCTACAGTACTTTGCTGTCAACCCCTTTAAGTACTTGTTCGTAATCCGGAGAACAGAAAACTGCAGTGGAGTGATGAGGATCATAAATTCTGTTTTTTCCTCCTCTGTCTTTCTTCTTCGCTCTGTCTGTCTGTCTGTCTGTCTGTCTGTCTTCCTCTTCCACTTTTTAATATACTTCAACATCTGTTGTTCACATGTGCTCACACACCACCACCCACAAACTTTCATGTTGGTATATAGGTTGTTGTTTTTGAGTTGTTGTTTTCTTCTTCATGCTTCGCCTGGACCCTTCTTTAAGTAATGCAGCTGCTAGGTCAGGGTCTCTCGTGATTGCTCTCCTCCAGCCTTGTTGCTAGTCTTTATGTTATTCTGGTTTGTCCCTTCTTACCCTGCTGTCTTCTAGCTGGACTCAAGGGTAAGTGCTTCCCTGTAGCCGGCACTGCTCAGATAATCCCCGCCGATTATCTGACAACTGCAACGTTCTTTCTCTCTTCTTTCCCTCTTCTCCTTTTTTCACGTCTCGCTTCATGTCTTAGATATTAGTTGATGACTTTTTTTTGTTTGTTTTTTAAATGACCTCAACTTGAGGATCAAAGTAGAAGCATCCATTCGTGCCCGTATAGGATGCATGTATTTTATATCTAAGATCTTATTATTTGACTCAGTAATGACTGAAGTTTATATTATAGTTGTTTCTGCATAATTGCCTTCTCTCTTTATGCTTATTGGTGGCTGGATCCCTCAGAGTAAAGCAATTTGATGCTAGTATGATTAGATTAGCTAGTAAAAGTGTTTATGCGAAAGGGTTAGCGAGTCAATTATTTTAGCAATAAAACTGAAGAGTAAAAAAACTTTATTAACTTACAGCAGTTAATTGCACCTAAAAATTTTAGATGTTTGCATTTACTTTATTGAAAGACAGTTAAAAATAATCTGTACTGCAGCGGTTGTTCAAAAATAAATTCAGTGCATGAGTGTTTTTATCACGCTTTACTTCAGAGGGCTCAATTTCTTTTAATTCTTTTGTTTTTGAGCTTTTCTTGATGAGAGTTGGCAAATATGCATGCGGAGTATTCTGAATGCCAAAGACAAGGAGTAGCCACTGCCGCCCCTTCTTACAATAACAATACTCCGGACCCCCCCTCCTCCCTCCTTCCTCCTATCGTAGATGGGCCTGTAGATAGAGGCTAGACCGGTGTTACACCTCAAAAAAAAAACAAAAAAAAAAACGGAGAGGTATCATTTTGATTTTCTTTTGACTGCCCTTGTTTGCCTGAATCTAGGAGAACACCTGTGTCATGTGTCCATACTTTTGTAAAAACACAAGAATTTTGATTCATTTGCTCATTTTTTTTTTTCCAGAGAATGATACAGTTTTTTGCCTCTGTCGGCTCCATGCTATTTACCCATGTACTTGCACCAAATTGTATTGCTTACCCTATTAGAGTTCTCCGGTAGTGGTATGCCTGTTAGTGTGCTCCTTAGAGATCATGAATACACTGCAACATATTCAAGTATTGTCAACTTGCAAATGCGTAGAGAAGGAAAAAAAAAAAAAAAGAGAGAGAGAGAATGCAAACAAAAAGCTAAAATGCAAATTTGAAAATGGGTCTGCAGATGTGCATGACATTTAAAGGCTTATTGAAAAGTCACTCTATTCTCCAGCATGTTGTGATTTATGCAAAAGAAATCTCATATTTACTTTGGTGAACTGGTCATTTTATTCATGTGAGTTCTGATAGTTCTTTTGGACTTATACGTCATCTTTTTTTAGTCTATCTAATGTGAATAAATTCCACTCAATGTGTCACACAGTCCATTCCCAGGCACCCTTTCTTTCACTCTTTGGGTGTTTTCTTTTCACCACATCAGTTTCTTTGCAACGTGTCCACAAGTAAATGTTGCTTTCACTCTTCACCAACTCTTTATTGTTCTGAAAATGTTGTCTTACCAACCTCCTATCTTTCATCCTGTCACAGTCTCCTCTCACCCATCACCGACTCCTCTGTAATGACTTTAGCCATCTTTTTTAAGTGTTTCACTTCTTTAATTGTTAATGTCCACATATTTATTCATTTAATTATGACTCACTCTTCCTGTCTTGTCTCTTTGTTTTCCTCTCAGTTGCCTACTTTCATTGTCCACATTTTGCTTGTTGTCTTACTAAGACAGAGCTAAAGACAAGTGTTCACTCTGTAGGGTCCTGTTTTAGCCAGTTTTCTTGAATGTTTAAAGCCCACATTACACCTGGAGGGTGACAGATGTCAGCTAAACTGTACTCTGTATCTCAGTCCTGCCCTGCTGAGATCAGGCCTTCACTTCCGGCACCCAACCACCAAAATCATCATCACTCATGTCAGTGTCTTTTGGACATAAAACCTGCCACTCACACCGAGGACATGACTGTGCCTCTTATGTACTTTGAGTCCCACTTGTCCGCGTCATTTTGTCCTTTTCTCTCAAACAGCTGTGTTTCTCACAGAGCAGGCATTTTCTGTTCAGTAGCTCAATCTGTAATCAATCAAACAAAAAGAAAACAGTCAGTTTAATCCATCTGTGGTTTCTTAAACCATGTTTAGGAAGTGCTATGTCAGTGATTCTCCTTTAAGTTTTACAGAACAGACCTAATGTTTTACCAACTTGATTGTTTTTTAGAAGCAAGATAAGCCTAACAATCTTAGAGCTTAGAATTCAATATGGAAAAAACTCTGTATATTTATGTAGATGTAGATATAGATTTAGCAACTTGTTTATTTAAAGTACCAGTAATATATTCAATATTTATTTTAGAAGTTCAAATTAACCAGCCTTTTTCACCATATCTTTATCATTTTTTACTAGCACACTTTTCAGCATTTGTCAGGACCTGAGTGACAATGATGGCGAATGGCAGAATCTATTGAATACATGAGGAAAAAAATAATTAAATTTATCTAAAAAAATCCTTTTCAGGCAGCGGAGCATACAAAGATGCACGCATGCACATACAGTAGAAGCCCCCCGTTCCTCTGAGTTTAGCTTCAGATTGATAGATTCCCATTCACTAATACAAAAGAAGACGCTCTTTACGCTGTCCAACACAATGCAAGTTGACAATGTAAGCTGTAATTGTTATAATTTGCCCTTAGCTGTAGCCCAAGTCTGGGTGTGCTGTACTGAAGACTTGCTGTCTGCCTGTTTCTCATTGATGTCCTCTTTTCTGAACCGTGTGTTTTTCCTTGTGCCGTTTGGCTGGATAGACGCTGACAGAGCTCAGAAACATGGCATGGATGAGTTTATCTCCGCTAACCCGTGTAACTATGACCACGCCTCGCTTTTTGAGATGTTGCAGCGACTCACATTGGACCACAGGCTCAATGACACCTTCTGCTGCCTGGTGAGTGGCGCTCTGCCTGGGACGATCTTTCCGGGAAAAAGCAGCGTGGGCTTTGGTTGCTGGCGTGCAGTATTTTGGTCTCCATGTGTGTTTGTGTTGTGCAGGGATGGTTCAGCCCAGGCCAAGTGTTTGTCTTGGATGAGTACTGTGCGAGGAACGGAGTTCGAGGTTGTCACAGACATCTGGGTTACCTGCGTGATCTGCTGGAAAGGGCAGAAAATGGAGCTATCATTGACCCCACTCTTCTTCACTACAGCTTCGCTTTTTGTGCATCCCATGTTCATGGGAACAGGTGTGCTTTAATCTCTTATTTTATGCTGTTTGGATATTGCAAGTAACATTTACCAGGTGTGCCTAAAGAAGAGGTATCCGCGGGTTGTAGGGCAACAGTTTTACATCACAACTGTTTCAGTCTCTGTCTCCCTGGGAACAAGATGCATAAAAAAACTAAGATTTTTCATTTCCAAATACCAAGTCCTAATATATATTCAGAGTCAGATTTTAACACGTAGTCCTAAAGGAATAGTTGGGATCTTTTTAAAGAAAGTTCTGCAAAAAGGTTATGAACAGTAAATGTCTTACCTGTTGTAGATAGCTCTTTGAAAGACCTCAGTTATAGAAATAGTTTAATTCTGACTGGATTGACGAGCTAATGGCTAATCCGATCGAGGCCAAGACCAAAGTGGATTGCTGATTTAAAACAATTCCAGTTTTAATAAATGTTGGGTTTTTTTGTGGTAAAAGCAAAGTTTATTTTATAAACTTTTACACTGCTGTCAGATCTGATCTGCACCATAATTCCACCAGAAATACTTCAACAATCCTGCTGGAAGCATCACAAGCTGCACTTAAAGTGCTACAGCTAGTTGCTGCTGCTGCTATTTCTGCCTTTAAAATATCACAAATTTTATGTAAACTACCTCATAATGCAAAAGTAGCAGTGACGTAAAGATTTATAAAAAAGTGAACAGTTTTGACATTTTTTCTTATTGTTTCTTTTTTTAAGACAACAGCAATCCACTTTGGTTTTGGCCCCACTCGGACTAGCCATTAGCTCATTAACTGGGTCAGAAATAAGCTTTATTTCTCTAATCTGAGGTTGTTCAAAGAGCTATTAACATCAGGTGAGACAGTAACTGTTCATAACCTTTCCACTGAACTTCTCTTCAAAAAATCTGAAAAGTATCAACTTCTCCAGTCTGTAATTATGTTTTTTTTTGTAACACAAAATGTCTCATGTTTCAATTTTGTATCCCCTCTGAAATAAATACAGAGTCATTCATGTTGAATGATTTCAACACTTTTGAGAAATATTGCTAAAAGCAAACAAATTACATTCTAACTAACACTAAATCTAAAGGAAGGCTGACTAGAACCAGAAATAAAGCATCATCTGCAGCATTTTGTGTTTTTTCTGCTAGTTTAATGTTTGTCATTTTTATGTTTCCTTCTATTTAAGTTGTTGCATTTTTGGCTGTTGTTTTCTATTTTGCATATTATGTTCTAAGTCAGTTGCATGTCTACATATTTCCTTGTTTTCTACCATTTTTTCTTTGGTTTTCTTTTGTCTTTGTCTTTTGTTGCCATAGTCTCTTACTGTCCATATTATTCATCCTCCCATGCGTCTGTTAAAGTCAGAGAGGGCAGCCGTTACTGGGGGCCGCTGGGCTACGAGCCCCTAATAACCCCAAAGAACTCCCAAAGCCCAGATCCTCACGCTGCCTCTAAGCGAACTCTATTCAAGTTTAGAATGAGAAGGGAGTCCTTTCAAGGTGAAAAAAGGTGAGCCTCGAGAGAGGAAAAAAAAAAACAAATTGTTACAATTTGCTGTCAGCTCTTTTGGAGTTGAGAGCGGTTCATCAGTGCTGTTGTTTTTGGCTCTTGTCGGAATTAATAAGAGTTAGCAGAAGTTAGGCGCCTGCAGGATTCCAGCTGGTTTAAGTGTTTTGGTGTGATCCTTGTAGGCCTGACGGGCTGAGCACAGTGAAAGTGGACGAGAAAGAGCGCTTCGAAGACATCAAAGAACGGTTGCGTGTGATTTTGGAGAACCACATTGTAAATTTCAGGTGATTGCCAGCTCAGCAACAGCACATTACTTGCACAGATAATTTGCTCAGTTACGACATTTTTGATTCAACGTTTTCCCTTGTAGATACTGTTTCCCATTCGGTCGTCCAGAGGGTGCGCTGAAAGCCACTTTGTCTCTGCTGGAGAGGGTTTGTATACACAATAAAAACAACCTTGTTTCAAGTGTTATTTGTTGTTTAATAAAAAAAAACATTAAGTGCTCATCGTTCTGCTTTTATGTAGGTCCTGATGAAGGATATTGTGACTCCGGTTCCCCCAGACGAAGTTAAAGGAGTTATCCGCAAATGTTTGGAGCAGGCCGCCCAGCTCAACTACCAGCGGATCAAAGACTATGCCAAAATCGAAGGTAATCAGAACAACTCAATAAAGCAGCACGTTTGCTGGAGAAAATGTTATTTTGATGTTAGAAATATTTCCACGAGCCATTACAATGTCAGTGTGGCCTCGAGTCACACTGACACTGTTTGATTCCAGACTGAATCATCAGCCATGTGGATTTAAAGTGGAAAAGCAGAAGATTAAATCACTGTTTATTCTCCAAATCTTTCTTTTTTTACTCCAGTGTGAGACTGTGCATGTCACTGTTGACTACTTTTTTACACATGTTGAATTCACATGTTGGTATATTTGTGTTTAAATCCCAAATGAGCCGTGGCATCCCAAATGATTTGTGACAGTTTGCCGGTCACCTTCTGTCTCTCAGTCCAATAACTCTCTCCTTTGTTTCAGGCCTGCTTTAGCTCTGTGCTGTTCTGTAGGTCAAGTTGGCTTTTGTGTAGAGGTGTGTGAGTAAAAATGCATTCAAATCCAAAGCCCTGAAATCTCTTTATGTGCTGATCTCTCATCGTGCCTTGACTTTTTAACCAGTGTAGGCCTCTGACATTAGATGATTGGCAGATGCTGTCTCAGCTCAGCTGAATGTCCACTCGGACTCCCGGTCGATGCATACTCCCCCTCTCCCACTACCTCACTGTAGTTCCTGCTTAAAAATCTACTATCTTCCTGTCCTTCCCTGTCTGCTCTGCTTTTCTTTCCTCTCCCACAGTTGTTGGCTTTGCGACAGATATCACAGATATTGTTTGGCCTTTTTTAATATGCAATAAGTTGCTTTTGAGTAGAATAATGCTGGGATTTTAAAGAAAGTGGTGGTTTCAAAGTTTGTGAGCCTCTTAAGAGGTTTCTGTGTATCTGGCCAATATGTTTAAATTATCTGCAGTTGTAAGATTGGTTCATTTTTATTTATTTATTCTTGTTAATTACAGAATCAGGAATTAGAGATGCACCAATTGCATTTTTCTAGGTCAATTACAATTTTTGTAAAGCTTTGACCTGCCAGTTTGGATTTTAAATAATCTCTAAGAACTACTGTTAATAGCATACAAAGTATTTAGTTTTTCTTTTTTTTTAAAGAAAAACATCCATTTTTTTCTCTAAAAGGTAAAATTATTTACAGTAAAACAAACAAACAAACAAACAAAAAATCAGGTAATAGCTCCTTAAGCTGTTAAGTTTTTTATTTTAATTATTTACACATCTCAAACTATAAAAGTGCACCACATAATAAAATAAACACATTTTCTACATGCCCTAAGTTTAAATTAGATTTCAACTCTGATTTACTGTTAAATATGTTAATCTATTCAGTAATTGTATCGTAACAAACATGGTAAATTACATTTTGAAAACTGGAATTATTTATTTAATAAATCTTTAATTACATTTGTCCCCAGCTTGCAGATTCATCACCACACAGAGTAAGCTAAACTGAAATAATTTGCCAGTTTAAGTGACAACAGAAGCATAAAGAAAAACTTGGCCTTTATTTAGCAGCAAATGTACCCATAGATCCACGTAAAAATCCACATTTTCCGTTTTTTGGCTTTTTTACAACTCTTGTGCTTACTTGAATTTTATTCTTACTATCATGACATGACAGCAATCTAATTTCAAGTTTTCCTAACTCAGTAAAAATCAAAGAAATGTCATTGCTAGCAGTAATTACCTGCATAGCTGTGTTACATTCACAGAGTGGAAAAGGGTAGGATTTTTGAGATCCTTTCAGGCTGGAATTCGGATAATTTCCCAAAACAATCAGTGCATCTGTAATCAAAGCACAGTTTTCATTATATTTGTTTCATTGGTATTGTTTGTTCACTTTAAATAAACGTAATGAACCCCAAAATATTTGCAGTCTGATTCATGGAGAAATATAGAAATTTATGAGCGGGTTCACAAACGTTTGGACACCACAGTACAAACCAGCATTAACCGCCTGCATGTGCTATGAGACATAACAACATGACCTTTCTTTATTGGCATGAATAAATATATAAAAAAAACAAACTAACATCAGTGACATCAGGACATTACTTAATCTCTTGTTCTCATTTCCTGGTATTTTCTCAGTAAAGCTCGACATGCACATTAAAAGAAAAACGTTGATGTTGTTTATGCCACGAAAGAAATCCTTGAGGGTGCTAAAGATACTAAGGCTTTAAACCTTACTATCTTTCCACGCTATTTGATTTTACTCCCCACTGTCCTTGTGAGGCGCCTGTTTCAAACTAAAATATATATCCATATTTTATATTTTCCCCATTGGGCCTCCCACCCAGCAAAATGCCGTTTCACTGGGACAGCCCTCTTCCCGCTGGCTTCTGAACTCTGGCATACCCACTTCTGACCCCAGCCTCTTGCATGCTACAATCCTTTTTTGTTATAGGGAAAAAGAGGGAAATGTATGAGCACCCTGTCTTCTGCTTGGCCTCTCAAGTGATGGATTTAACCATCCGTGAGTACCTTCATCATCCTCCCCCCAGTCCCCCCCCCTCTCTTCTCTTAGGCGCTCTTTCACCTCATCCCTCCTCTCCTCCTCCTCCTCCAAAGATGCCGCCATGCTTGTTTTGATCTGTGCCTTTATGTGTCGGAGTGAGTGGGGAGCGCACCAGTCGACAGATCTGTGAAGTACCACACTGAAACAGTCGGGGGTCCGCTTTTTAGCGCCGTCTGTTTGTGATGGACATGAATGAGCCGTCTGGTTTGTAAGCTTCTTTCTTTTGGTTGGACGCCCATTCTTTTGACTTGAATGCATTTTTATATCGCTTACATTGTTATTTCCTCCAATCATTTTGCCTGTTCATGTCTCACTAGCTTTGCCAAACAGGTAGGGTTTACTTTTCCCTTTATGCCACCAGCCGTAGTGAAGGAACGTCTGTCAGCAGAGCTTTTGAACCGGATTACAGGCGGCAGGGTTTGGATTTAACAGTTTGTATTTTAACTTTACTCAAATCAAATCAAGTCACTCAGCGTGTCCTGTCTATGACCCGTGCGCTTGTATTTGTGTCCTGTTTGTTTACAGTGTCGTAAGCTTTTGTCTGTTCGTTAACAAACATCTTACCACGTTTTTAATTTCCAGTTTTCCACAGGCTAATGTTTCAGTGTATTTTTTATGTATTTTATTTATTTATTTTTCCTGTTTAAATGTGATGTCTGTCTATTGTCTAGAAGCCTCACTTCCTGCAGCTGAAACGGTCCCAGCAGATTCTTTGAAAGGGTCACGTGATCACGAACAACAACTCTGAGCCCCCCTCCCACCCCACCCCTCTGTATCGTGAAACTAATCACAGAAACATGCTAAGTCTAAACATCTCCTCTTTATCTTCTCTCTCCCTTTTTCTTGCCGAAGTTGAGAAAGGTCAAAAGGATCAGAAGGATCCAGGTGATGCTTATAATTTAGCTACAGCGCACACATACATGAACACACACTCACAGATCCTACGCATCTTACTTTTTACCTTATATATATTTACTCCTATTAGCTACAGAAAAATGCATGCATTCATTAGCAGCATATCTTTCATACATTTATAGATACACAGTAATGTCTTGTAAGTAAACTTTTTAAAGGTATAGACAGTAGAGATTGTACTACTTTATATTTAATAATCCCCTGAAATATATATCCCACGTTAACAAAAGCTAGACCCTTGTGAGTCATTTCACCTAGTTTACCTTTGGAGCAACAACTCGAAAACAACTGAAGAATTTTTTTAGGGGATTGTATTATTGTGGAAAACCATAAAAATTATAGAGTAATACAATCTCTTACTAAAAGTACAAGTCATACATTTGTCTATTAGTTATCTTACAGTAAAAGATAATGTTTTATTGTCATTCACATCATCAGATAGGCTTATCAGTGCAGCACAAACTGGTATACAATTTATCTAAATGTCCTGTTTTGAACTGGGAATCATATGCAAATACACATTTTCTGAATATCAAATGTTTCTGTGTACAGTCATGTTTTAAAGTCACATGTGCTGGAGAATTTGTTTTAAAAAAGGATATTTTATATGTGTAAAATTGAGCAAACAATATCTTACTCTTGCTGTTAAAATATAACTTTTTATTCAGTTTATCATAATCTTATTCTTCTTCCATCAGAGTTTTTTTTTTATCTCATGGTTAAGTGAAGCCTAGATGTAACAAAATAAACACAAAAATATTATTTTGGAGATGTTTATCAGTTTTGTTATTCATTTCAAACCATCTAAGGTTTAAGGGATAGAGTAATTGTTGTTCGATCTCTGACTTCTCAAATTCACACGTTGAAATGTCCTGAGGACAGATAATGACGAGAGATTTAGATTTGTTGAATCTGTATTCTGTAAAGTTGTTCCCAAAATTCAATATCTTACCTGCAGTAGAAATCGCTCAGAGCCTTATCAGTTTGGTATATAAGTGAAACTAATGACTAGTCAGAGCGCAGTTCCAAAGCAAATTTCTGCTGTATTAAAACAACTCTAGTCTCAAAAGATTCATAATGGTTCATCCAAATGTAATTTTATGAAGCTTTTTGCATTAAGAGGTTGTTTACATAAAGGTTGTGTTCAGTTTGTTACCAGCACTGGTTTATGTGAAGCCTAATGTTGTAAAATAGGACTTGTTAAGTGTAACTGGGCAGGGTAGCTGATGGGAAAGGAGGGCAGTAAATAAAAAATAAATAAATAAAGGGGCTTTTGCTTGAGCTACAGTGAGGATTTTGTTTTTTACATTGCATTAGTTTAGCATCAGATTATTTCTCTGGCTCGCTTTAGCAATGAGTGTTTCACTTGAACGGACGCCAAACTGGGTTGGTTTTCAGTGTATACAATCAGAGATTTATAAAAAATCATCTAATGCAAAGTCGACAGCACTGTAAAGGGAAATATAATAGTGATTGTACAAACCATCATTAAAATGTAGACACTGAAAATGTTTTACCTGGATAGAAATGTTTTTCTGACTAGCTGTTAGCTCGTCTTCTTAGAGTGATCTTCCAAACTGATTTTACTGCAGGTAAGATATTGACTACTGGTTGCAACTCCACAGAACACCACTTCAGAAAATTCGATCTCTTTAAACAGTTGCCAGGAAAATATGCTGCTGTCTTTAGAAACTAGAAATAAATTACAATAATATATGTCCTGATGCATGCTCAGTAATCCAGGTAGATAAATCTAACAAGGTTGAGTCGAGTCCTCTGGACCGGTTCTACTTTGTTGAAACGTTTTTTCTTTTATCCAAAAGACAAAGAGAAGCTGCGAGCAAACTCTGTCTTATAAGCAGCACCTTCCCATAGTGAATCAACCAGTTGCTGGTGACACGTAGTTTTAAACATTTAAACAAAGAAGAACCCATCCAGAGGACTTAACTCAACCTTGTTAGGTACAATAGTGCAGTCTGTATACAGGACTATGCATGTGGGAGAGAGCGAAAAGCTCTCTTTATATAAGTCCTGTAGCATGAGTGTGTGAACGAATGAGTGGAGTTTACTGCTTCTAACAGCTTAGGTTGTTCAGACTAGAATAAAGTGGTGTAAATGCAGTTCATTTACAGGACATTTAATCCAAATCAACCTGCACGAATAAATAACAACAATAAGTGGAAAATTTGTCAAAAATCATCTGAACTGGTATTTTGTATCCCAGAGCACTCAAACATGCAGTCAAACTGTGTTTATTTATTAAAATAATCTCGGGGCTCTTTACAGAGGAAACAAACAAGTTTGATTTAATCCAATTCAGTTTGATTTATTCAACTCCAGTGCAGTCCAGTTAAATTAGGTTCAGTATATTGTGCATGATTCTGATGATTAAAGGCATTGCACTTTTCCTTTCCACCAAATTATAAAACAAATAGTGTTCCTGTCTTCTCCCAGTGATTCCTAATGTAGACAATTATGTCTATAATGTACAGGCACTAATGTAGAAACACTATTTTTACCAGTTCTTGAATATAATCCTCTTTACTAGAGCTGCTTTTCCTGATAAATGTCTTAGAAATACTACACCTGTAGTGAATACTGACATATCCAAAAAAGCCCTTTAATCAAAGCTGCCTTTGCAAAACTGCTGCTGTTTTATGTAGAGTTACGTATTTATGTGCTTTTGATTTCAGATTTGTTTTGCCATTCAGTACCGTGTTCAAATTACACACAGAGTTATCCCACATTGTTGTGCTGTTTATATAATTCCATTTCATGACCTGTATCTGTCTTTTCAAATCATCCTGACAGTCGAAGTGCAATTAAATCATTTGGAGCTTTTTATAAATTAGAACCGGAGTCACCCGCTGATTAATTAGGAAAGACAAAAACAAGTTTAAAGCACAAAAGCTCGTTTTATGTCAAATCCAGAACAAGGTTCTGTTAAAGATTTCTTCAGAGGTTTGAGAATACACATTTTTAACACTCAGATCAGTGGTTCCCAACTATTTTTTTTAGAGTTCCTCTTCTTATTCACCATCCTAAAAACAATAAAAGATTAATTTTCAAATTTATCAATTATTTGTCTGTAATATTGTCTAGACAAATCTGTCCAGGGGTGAGGTGTCAGGATGTTTGCAGCAGCTGGTTTCAGGTTTTTGTTAAATTGTGAAAAAAAGTTAAAAACTCCAACACAGATGTAGGTTTAAATGAGAGGGAAAAAAAGACAAAAGTCCATGTTTGGTGAGTCTGAGCCCAACGCACCCATTTGACAATCCAAAATTTATTGTCACTGATTTTGTTTTTGTTCCCTGCAACTCTGAACACAGCTTGAAACCATTCTGTTCATCACAGCTGTTTGTCCTCTGTGGTGATTCCTTTTATAAGTATGAGTAAATGTCAGTAAAATGAGAACTTATTTCCCCCTGAAGCATGTTTAGGACGTAACAATTCACAAACAGTTTTTTTTTTCTTTTTTCTTTATTTTTTTTTTCATAACTCCTGACTTTGCTCTTCAGTTTACACCCAGTGTTTGGTTCAGAAAGCTGCATTTGCTTGTTGGTCTCATTGTAGAGATTAATGTCTGCAAATGGAGTTTTAATCAAAACTGCATCACTTTACGACGCATAAAAAACTTAATTTGTCTGATTTCTTTTAATTAAATGAAAACACGTTCACTTATTAAAAACATCGTTTTGTGTTATTGTGTCATCTGATGCAAATAAATTGCCACACAGACTTTTTGTAATCATTATATAAGTTATTATTTTTTTGTTCATGTACAAAACACATTGAGAGGTAATTAAACCCTTGCGTCCTGAAGATCCTTAAAAGACTCCAAAGTTTGGCAATCACTGATCTACATAACAATCATTTAATGTCTTTTTGGTATTTCTCTCAGACCTATGGCAAAATATTTGAAAAGTGTGAAATATTTCAGATTATCCTGCAATTAGAAAATATAAAAATTCACTCACATGAAAAAAATCAGTTTTTCTTTTTAAATGTGTCAAATATGACAGTAAAATCTTCTCAGAATGTCTTTTAAAATCTTTAGAGTTCCTATAAAATTATTCAAATTTAATTTTAATGCACTGTGTAACATTCATACAAAAATATGTCCGAATCTCTATAAAATTGTTTCTTTTACTCAGTTCCTTCTAACAAGAATGTTTCCTATTTTTCTTTTTTTTTGAAACTCACAATCAAAGGTGCACTCTAACATATATCTTTTTGGACTTGAAATAAAAAGGTAGAAGGAGTCCTGACACATTTTTAGTGTGTGTGCGTGTGTATGTGTGTGTAATTTCTTTAATCAAGCTATGCGACAGCGCCTCATACGGATGGCTTTTTTTAAAACCGCTTCACAGATGGCTTTTTTTAAAACCGCTTCACAATATGCATGTTTTTGATGCCACATCGCACCTCCATCTCAAAGCCACTATTTTTGTGTTTGATGCTCCTGCAGCATAAATCTGATTATCCTACAGACACATCAACTCTGTTGCTTCATGTCATGCAGCTTACAATGCATATACAGTCAATAAGATGATGTTTTACTTGTTGTGAGGGGCAGACGTGGGTAAACATCTCAGTAAGTGTAAGTGCTGAATAAATGGTCCAAAATACGAGAAGAAGAATCTTTTGAATAGTCATAAAATCCCGCTGGAATGCTTCTCTGTGCTTGACTAACCACTCATCCCTCACCCTCATCCTTTTGTCTCAGAGAACGTAGGCCGCTTAGTCACGCCTGCCAAAAAGCTGGAGGAAACAATTCGCCTGGCGGAGTTAGTCATAGAGGTCCTCCAGCAGAACCAGGAACACCACGCGGAGGTGAGTGAGATCCCTCTCCTCCTCCCCCTCCTCAAAACACTTTCCCTCTTATACTCTCACTCTGATTCCACTCGCCCCACTTCAGAGAGTTAATCTTATAATCAGACTGCTATAAATAAAGCTGCTTTCATCTACGGGGTGCAAAAGAAAGAAAAAATTAATTTAATAACTTTAATTGGCATAAAACAAACTGTGGCTACAGAGAAACAGAACTGTGATGTTTGAAAATAATAATAAGATCGTATAAGATAGAGTATCAGCTATAATCACTTTGCAACATTTTAATGTCACGTCAGGCACTAAAAGTACTGAAATACTGTCATACTGTCTGTCTCAGTCATGTGGTAGAAAGGTAATGAGAAGACAAAATAGTTCCTGCATATTCCTAATTTTTTAAACTAATGGACAAAATTGTTTTTGTAGAAATTAGGTCTTTAGCAAAAAATAAAGTAATTGTAGAAATACACAACAAGCAAACTTGCATGCAGTGTTCTGTTTGAATAGACAAAAAAAATAATATCTGATTAATTTTCTGAAATTATTAAAATTAAAGTTTTAATTTTTCATACATTTCTCTAATCTCATATTTTTTATATTTGATCATTTTTACCTCTGTTGAGCTTTTACAGTTATTTCAATAACACATTCGAAAGCATCAAAGTAGAATTTACTCAGTTATGTTTAAGTTTTTATATATTAAGTCATCTGATACGGAAATTTTTCAGTTTTTCAGGGGGATTTATTCTGCTCAGTTGGAGCTGAATATGTTTTTCTGATACCCATCAGTGTGGTGTAATCATCACACTGACTCTTTATGTGGTATCTCAGTTTATCTTCTTTGTGAAACAAGCTGTTTTAGATCTGATATCATCAAGGCTCATGTTTTGCAGAAACCTTGGCTTCATTTTGCTGGTGCTGAAGTTCTGAAAGCTCACTGAACCTCTTAAGAGTCACTTAAAATGACAACTTGATAAAGCATGTCTCCAAATCCAAGTGTGAGACGGAACAGCATTTCCTGAAGGAAAGAATCTGACTGCAAGCGTTGGATTTTTAAATATTATGCTAATTAATTGATTATCTCCTATGTATTACACTTGAGATGGTAAATAGAAAAATATAGTTTGACTTTCTGGACCTGATTTGTTGGCAGTTTTAAGAAATCTCTAAAAGTGGTGTTAAAACATTGAGAGCCATCTGAAATCTTGGCTTCTGGCTCACTGAGAACACTTTTAGATACATTTACTTCCTTATTTAAAACCAGCCTCCAATGATGCTAAACAAATCGAAAATATGAAAGAGATTACTAAATCCTCCTGAATCAAAGCACTGAACTGCAAAAGATGCTTGTGTTTTCGAAATATACACAGTTAAATTTATAAAATGTCAATAGTTGTTACTAAAATGCGTAAGAGTAATTTTCTTTAATTAGTTAAAACACTAAAATTAGATTTTTTTTATTTTATTATTTTTGCTACCAAAGCCATTGATCTGCTAGAGCGCATGTTGACCATTTGTAGTTGTGTAGATCTGCAGCTGATCCAGTGTGGTCTTAGAATATGCAGATAAAGCAGATTTATTTTATCTTTCTGAATATGCTTGACAGGCGGCAGTCACAAGTTCTGGAGATCAATCGGTACAGTATTTTTATTTCTTTCTCCTCTTCAGTCCCCATCACAACCCCCTTGTATGGCATGTGCCATTATGGCAAGAGGCACGTTTCCAGGCAGAGAATGAACTCATAGTTGCTGTAGCACTGGGTGGGTTTCTGGGCATAAACATGAAAACAAATTTGTTCAAAATCTTAAAAAAAAAGAAAAAAAAAAAAGCACATTAGCTTTCACAACATAATTGCGATCATAACGCATGTTCATTGGGTCATTAAGCAGGTTTCCTTTCTTTCCGAGCATGCCGAACCAGAAAATTTCCCAAAGTCTGCTCCATATAAACCTTTGAAGTTTGATCCACCATGAACATTTGTCCCCCCCTCCTCCATCCAGCAGTTAATTTCACAGTCCGCACTTGTTCAAGCATCACTTCTCCAGCTTCTCCTCCTCCATCCCTTTCTGCTATCTGTTCTTAGGCTACGTAATCTTTCAAACAAATGCCTTTAAACACATTATTGTTCTGTACATCTTCCTGTGTTTTCACTGTCATATGATTGGTGACTGTCCAAGCAGGGAAAAGAGGTACGTAGTCAAGCTGAATGAGAAACTCCCTTGATGCTCTGTGCATGTAAAGTAGATGATTCTACACATCCTTCCCTCTCAGCATCAGTGCCCCTCCCTCAGGACTAGTGCCTTGTTGAATTGAAACAGCATTAAAGTCTGTGTGGCCGAACATTTAGCTCTCAGATTCCTGAATGTGCCCCTCGAACACTATCAAAGGCAGGAAGCTGCCCTACCTTTGAGCGTTTTCCCTTCCTTCTCCTGTTGGAAATTTTCACACTCCTTCCCTTTGACTTTTTGAGAGTTTTCCTCCTTGAATGCGATGGAGAAGAATCCTATTTGCTGTCTGTTTCTCTAACGTTAGAGCTGTTTTTGATTGTAGGTGTGGACGGGTAAGTTGGCGGGTAAGTGAGGTTGTGACTGTCATCATTGTGGGGGATTGTTTCAGAAACATAACCTGAAAGAAGGGGGTAAGAGAAAGCATGCGCTATAAAAAGATTAAACTTCTCTCATTGAATTTGGCAACATGTTAGCCTGAATGATAAGCAAATAAGCCAAGACTGCCAGCAAAGCAACTACCGTGCTTGTGCTGTTAAAGAGTGAGAAAGTCCTGACGGAGCCAGGATATCGTCAGCTGAATCTCAATGACTTACTTAACTAATTGGAACAGACGTACTTCAAGTCAAGAGATGCTGTATGCTGCAGTCTTTGGTGTGCCACTCAAAGATGTGCATGAGTCACATTCACATCTCCTGAGCTATATGGGATTGTTGCTGATGTGAATGGTGGACCCCCTCCCTCATTCCTTAGCTTGGGAGAAAAGCATGCAGGGAGATCCACGTTTGCATGAAAATAAAAGCACCTTTGCCTTTGATGCATTGAACTTGTCACAAATACAGAGCACAGACATGCAGCCCTTTTATGCAAATCTTTGGAATGAACTGGGCTTTTGAATCCTAATTAACAAGGAGCTTTGGATTTTATCTTAGTGTACTTGATGAGAAATACAAGGACACACACAAAAGGACAAGTGCTCACATACAGAACGGTGAAATCTTCGGGTGTCTCCAAGAACTAGACAACACAAAAATCTAATGGACATTTAAGAGAATTGAACATTTTAAGAAATGCATCAGTTCTTCCTACTGCAGTGAGGAAGATGTAAAAATCAATACCACCATCCTGTTTGTATGCTGAACGTGAAACTGGAGTCAGAGCAAGTTAAAACTCGAAACAGCCACTCATGGTTAACGTACTGCAAACACTGACCTATTGAAATTCAAACACCAAGCTCAGTTTCAAGTTGAACCAGAAACAGTATTGGTTAATATGAGATATTGTTTTTCTAAAAACAAACACAATTTCATTAAATTGAATTGCAACAATACTATACAACAGCACAGTTTAGTTGAAAGAAATTGAAATCACGTGGAAAGAACTATTAGATTTTTATGTGTTGATTAATGACTGTAAATCTTATTTTTATCTGTTAGTTTATCTGGATGGTTTAGCACAAAGCATAATTTAATTAACTGAATTTGTAGAGTTGAGGGATTTTTAAGTTATATAACTATAATAAAACTCGATGACATCAAACAGGAGAGTTAATTGTGTTGATAGTAAACAACCCTTTATGCTAAGCTAACGAGCTGCTGGTTATGGTTTCATATTTGAAGAAGAGACAAAGTGGCATCAAGTCTCAGCAGGAAAGCTCAAGTAAATTTCCAAAAAGTTTAAACTCAATGTCAAAAACACACACATGTAAAGACTCCTCCTGGTGCTTGTGTTTAAGAAGCTCCCATTTTGACTCTCTTTCCATCCCTCGTCCTTTCATCTCCCGACAGGAGACCATGCTCACCTTGTTGCTCTTCCTCCCTGCTGTGTCTCTAGGCGTTTGCGTGGTGGACAGACCTCATGGTGGAGCATGCGGAAAACTTCCTGGCCCTCTACGCCATCGACATGGATGCCGCTCTGGAGATCCAGTCCCCCGAGAGCTGGGACAGCTTTCCTCTCTTCCAGCTGCTCAACGACTTCCTCCGGACAGACTGTAAGCTTAATATTCATTTGAATATTTTTAGCTTAGAACTAAGTTGCTACTTTCTATGTCTTGCTTTCTTTTTCTCCATAGATCATCTGTGCAATGGAAAGTTCCACAAACACCTTCAGGATCTGTATGCTCCTCTGGTGGTTAGATATGTGGATCTGATGGAGTCCTCTATCGCACAGTCAATTCACAAGGGCTTTGAGAGGGAGTCCTGGGAGCCTGTAAAGTAAGGAGCCTCCATCTTTATAGCAGAGCTGTAGGATGCTGGCAGATGCAAGTCTTTTATTTTCAGATGACAGAATGACTGTGTGGAGGCTGAAAAATCTAGGAGAGCAGATATAATGTTTGCGCAGACTTCCTGTAGGTTCACTGGTAAGGAATGAGCCAAGAGTGGGCTGATAACCTATTTTTTCTGTGAAAGAAATAGGTTATTTTTTCTGGAAATAGTTTTTGATTAATGCATGTGTCTCAACAGTTTTCTCCAACACATTGGGATCAGGGCAACATGTAATATTTTTGTTGTTTTGTTTGTAAACGAAACTTCATAATGTGTGCTTTGACATGTTATAAGAAGCAAAAAAGTCTTTAGTTTATTTTGTTGCTGTCATAATTGTTGTGGCTTCAACATGCCTACTTTTACATTTTATTGTTTCATTGTAAAGATATTTTTTCACCCTCTTTATGTTCCTTGTCTGTTCCTTGTCTTCAGTATTATTTCCTTTCTCCCTTTTACTGCTTTTAATGCAATTTATGTGTGCATCCAACTCTCTGGACTCTGTAGGTATTTTGTATATTGTTTGTCTTTGACAATTAACTTTGTTTTATGTGTGCTATTGTATGTTTTTTTCTTCTCCTATTTTTGAATTTTATGTTTATGATGAGTGTTACATGGCTTTCTGCAGCTCCCACACCACTGTTATGGATTCTTTTTTTCTTTTTGTCTGTCTTTTCTGCAGGAGTTTAACAAGTAATCTGCCCAATGTGAATCTACCAAATGTGAACCTCCAAATTCCCAAAGTACCAAATCTGCCAGTGCCCGTAGCAGGACTATCAGTTAACCTTCCACAAATGCCTAGCTTTTCTACCCCGTCATGGATGGCTGCTATATATGACTCTGAGTGTGTATTCAACTAGTTTGTTTTAGATATGAAAGTAGAGAGTAACTTGGTATGAAGATGCCTCTGGATTAAGTTAAACAAAAATATATGTATATTTTAAAGTACATAGGTTACATTGTTATCAAAGTTGGAAAATCTAAAACTTAGCATGTTTGCTCTCATATATTGATACTTCACAAAAATCTTCATGTTCATGCCAAGGCCACTCTGAGTTAGAGTAGATGGGGTTCTGTTTTCTGAAATGAGAGGGTGAAGTACTCTCATTTATCTCAACATGCATGCTGTTGAGCTGAGGTGTGGAGATACAGGCCAAAAAAAATAAATAAAAAAATCTTCAAATTTTAAGCTTATGACAGGGATTCATAATGAATCCAGAAAAAAAAATTGAAAGCAAAGATTTTCATTCTCCACATAAAGTTTCTCCTTCAGAGATGACATTCACAGATATTGACTTCACTGACTGCTACAACCTGGCTGATGGGCTGAGACATAAAATGGAGACTCACGCAGAGCACTTAAAATTAAACTTTTATTCCATCCATTTATCTGTTCATTATTTTTTATCCAAGGTTGGTTTGCAGAGGCAGCTGATCAAGGAGGGAAGCCTAGAGAGCCTTGTTCACAGCAACACACTCCAGCTCCTCCTGAGGGATCCTGGGGCATTCCTAGGACAGAAGGGGTTTATAATGCCTCCTGTGGGTTCTGGGTCTGCCCCGGTGTCTCTGTCCAGCAGGATACTTCTGAAGAACCTCCAAAGGGAGGTGGCTAATGAACATCCTAATCAGATGAAGGAACCACTTCAGCTGGCTCCTTTCAGTATGAAGGAGCAGCAGCTCGACTCTGAGCTCCTCCCAGATGATGGAGCTCTTTACCTTTTCTCTAAAGCTGAGACCAGCCACCCTACAGAGGACACTTATTTCAGCTGCTTGTATCCACAATCTTGTTCTTTCAATTATGATTCAAATTTTATAATTGGAATATCAGTGAACCAGTTAATCAAAAGCATCACCCTTCGGCTCGGCTCCTTTTTTTCCAATGACGGACCAAAGCAGCGCTCTCATTACTGTTGATTAAGTCCCAGTTCATCTCTCTGTTTCTAGCACCAATCTACCATCATTCATGCTCAGGATACAGACATTCTTAAACTGATTTGCATGAACCAACCTGGAGGGGGCACTTCACCTTTTTCTGGTTAAGAAACATTGCCTCAGATTTGAAGGAGCTGACTCTCATTTCAACCACTTCATACTTTGCTGTGCAGTGCTTGAAGATGCCAACAAAACCACATCACCTGCAAAAAGTGAAGATGCCCTCCCTTGAGCTTCCCAAACCTGTGAATTGAAACTTGGTTCTGAAATATCACAGGTGTGATCAGTGAATTCACCAGGGCTGAAGGAGGCTAGCGCACTGTCTCGAAGCTTCTTAATTACCTTGATAACCTCTTCCAGGGTCATGGACTCTAAAACACTCCCTTTACCCTGAGCCTTCAGACTCCTCAGCAGTAAACACAATGACCAGGTTGAGGAGATCCTAAAAGTGGCCTGGCACTAAGTACACTTATGGACCACTCTATGCTTGAACAAGGTGTCCATTATTCAAACAACAGCACACTACTCTTATTCAAACCAGGAAGGCCTTTCCTCCCAGTCACACCTCTCCATGGTAGAAATGCGCAGGTTCTAGGCACTTTTCTATTTCAGTATTTCATTTTGTAAAAAAGAAAACTGTTGTAGTGAAAACCAAGGGGATGCAGCACTAACAAAAAAATTGTGAGCTCCAGCAGAAACAGTTTTGCCTGAAGAATCTTTTGTTTAGACCTTCACAGATACAGCCAGGTTGTAACTAAATTGGGGCTAACAGTAAGACTTTAGCAACATGACCATAGGTTCATCTCTGACCTTTATCACCTGCTGGTAGTCTGATTGGGATGGGGGACAGTGTCATTGACTGGAGATGGTAAAGAAGAGAGGCTCTAAAGCACACGTTCAAACCTCTCAGTTTTATCATATCTCCTTCTCACATTTACATGTTTCCCAATCAGCTCTACTCAGGATGCTCCAAAAAAAGGTCTGCATGGTTTGTTTCATAGATTTTTCAGGGGCACTAACATTCCAGGGTCATGGATGTTGAGAGGGGGCCTGTGATAAGTCAGTTTTTATGCTTTTAAAATCTCATCGTATACAAACCTTTTTTTGGGACATGCCCTCCCTCACATCTACATTTCCCTCCTCTTTGTCTCTACAAAGTGTGAGCAGCTGGTCTGTCTGCAGTGACTTTACCTGCATGTGGCCACTTCACATACCGGTCAATAATCATACTCTGAAGCGTGGTTATTGATTGTTACAGTAGACCTTACCTGCTCCTTTGCTCCCATACACTGACTGTCCAGACCCATCTGAACAAATAGAAAAGAGATACTTTGATGGAGCGGTCAGTCTATGGTGAGATTAAAACCCTAATGTGTTTGGGTGTAGAGGAACATCATCCTCTTCTGCACCTGCCACTGCAACCCCCTCCGCCTCCCAACCTTTGAGCCACTGTCTGCAACAGAGCGACCTTTATCTTCTGACCTGTGTGTGTGTTTGTGCTTGCGTCAATGGCAGTAACGGCTCCGGGACGTCAGAAGATCTCTTCTGGAAGCTGGACGCCCTTCAGACTTTCATCAGAGACCTGCACTGGCCTGAGGAGGAGTTTGCCAAGCACCTCGAGAGTCGCATCAAGCTCATGTCGAGCAACATGATCGAGAACTGCGTCAAGCGGTGTGTGGCTGTGCGCAAGTCAGGACCAAGCATTAACTCGACTGCGTGTTTAACATTATCATGAGAATAATTGTTCACTGGCATTTCAGCACCAGGATGGCCTTTGAGTCCAAGCTGGCTAAGAGCAGTAAGTCCACCGATTTCCGTATTTCTCCATCATTATGCACCATGTTCAATGTGATGGTGGATGCCAAGGACCAATCAGCTAAACTGTGTGCCATGGAGTTGGGCCAAGAGGTAAACAAATCCCCTTCATCAGATGTATTTGTTTAAAATCTGCTTTTGTAAACTATTTTTAACATTTTACTTTATTTTACATAGAAACAGTTCCACTCCCAAATAGACGAACTGATTGAGGAGAGTGTGAAAGACATGATTCAGCTTCTGGTGGCAAAGGTACAACTTTATTTTTATCTGTAGGAATATTTTTATGCATTATTTTGTCAAAAATGTATAAGTATAAGTATAAGGTATATTGCATATAGGTTGATAAGTCCTTTTTTTTTCTTGTTTAAGTTTGTTGCCATTCTGGAGGGAGTGTTGGCTAAGATTTCCAGATATGACGAAGGAACTCTCTTCTCCTCTTTCCTTTCATTTACGGTGAGTTGAAGTTTTTTCTTCTTAATGTCAAATGAACTAAAACGTACCTAAAACTGGTCATTAGTTTTATTTTGATTTGGAAGATAATAAAAATCTATTACAAGTAACACATTACATCCATCTTGTGGAGAGTATTTTTTTTAGATCCTTGAGATGTAAAACACAATCTGCAGCAACAAAAACAAAAACAACTTTAAAAAGACTAAATTTGTTAGAATATGCAACACCAAGGTATTAAAAAACAGCTTTCATAAGACAGCATTTAAGGACAAATAATACATCTGAATACAAAAATAAAAACATTAAATAAACCAAAAAAAGCGCGGTTTTATTTAATTCTTTTCTAATTGTATTCACCATGAGATTAAAGTCTCCCTTTTAGCAAAACGACATAATACATGACATTTAGCAGATCGTTATCCAAATGTCTGTTCATACACAGAGACAGTTTGTTCAGTGGACATTAATGAAGGCAGTTTCTCAAAGCTTTTGAAGATTAGTCCACGTTCAGGAGGAATGCTGATGTGTTTTTCATCTCGGGATTGTTAAACATACCATGATATCTGTCACCTTTGACCTTTGATAACTATAATATGCCCAGCTGTTGCTTGACAGTTCTTGTTTGTATTTCAGGTGAAAGCTGCCTCAAAATATGTGGATGTACCTGTAAGTACATTAACATTCCTAATGTTTTTTGTATGCGCTTACATTTGTTTTAGCATTAAACAATATAATTCCAGTCCTCAGATGTGTGTGTATGTGTGTGTGTGTCCTACTGTTTTAAGACCTTTTCTGGTATGCACACCTATCTTGTCAGGATCAGTAGTCCTTTTGGTGACCAAAACCCAGTCCTAATATGGTGAAATGCTATTTTTGGTTTAAGGGTTAGGTTTAGGGCTAAGGTGTGAATTGTTAGGGTTAAGGTTATAGGTATGTACTGGTAAGGGTCAGGGTTAGGCTACAGAAATCAATAGGAATGAATAGAAGTCAATACTCAATCCTAATAAGGATAGCAATACAAACCTGTGTGTGTATATGCTTGTGTGTTTCTTTTTTACAGCCTTATTAAAGACAACACTTGGTATTATCACCAGTGTTCCAGTGGTCAGTCCTCTGCTGATTCTTGATGATGTTGTTTTTCTGTTTTTTCACAGAAACCGGGGATGGACGTAGCTGACGGCTATGTGACCTTTATGCGCCACACTCAGGACATGCTTCGAGAAAAGGTCAATGAGGAGGTGTATATAGAAAGGTTATTTGATGTAAGTAAGATGCCGTCTCCTCCACTCAAGAAGGGAGGGGCCTTCCAAAATGTGGCAAAACAACAGGGCAGAGAGGGATGAGTCCCGTTTTGAGACCAGGAAGTGTACTTCAGCCTGGCAGAAGAGGCGTTTTTTTATCCTCTATCTCTCTGTCTGTTTCTCTTCTCTCTACTCACAGCTGCCTTCTGCATTCTGATGTGCATTGCCACAGTGCTTTTGGGCCTTTGTGTATTAAAATATGCATATATTTACAAAGAGTCCATAAAAGCACCGTCAAAAAAAGGATTATCTGAAGCAGTGCTCTCTGAGAAACTAACAGAACTACCCATAGTAGGTCCAGACCCTACAACATAACGCATGTCAGCCAGCTTCCAGAAGAAGTGAAGCACCTGCCCAGTTTCTCTGAGATGCTGGTAATGATAATGATGCAAAACTAACAAGCTGACATGTTGCAGTCTTGATTTATTGGAACATTGGTTCCCAACCTGCAGGTGGAGACAAACCCTGAGGCTTCAAAAATAAAATGTGACGGGTCCACGTAAAGACAAACACAAAGGGAGAGGAGAAGAATTTCCGTGTAAATTACATCTCAAAAAGCCTTTTAAGCTGAAGTAGGTACTCACTGTAGACTGCTCAAAAATCAATACAAGATTGCCTGAGGAGCACAAGTCAAATACGTTGCAGGTATAATGGAACAAATATAAATTAAACTCTAAGAAAAGCAAAAAATCCATAAAGATGAACAAAATCTAACAAAAGAGAGAAAGTAATATAGACTCTCACATTTTTAGTAATGCACTACAACTCTTGTTTGAGTCCTTAATGATTTTTCAATGTTTTGTTGTATTTTAGATTGAAGTCATAACAAAAGTTTAACACAAAGTTATTTCTTTGTTCTGGTTCACGCTGAGAAGAGTTAAAAAGACTCACAGCTATTCACGTTTATATTTGTTCGTTCAATCTAAACTTAATGGATTACTTTTATTGTTTTATGCAGATTACAAACAGTATTCAAATTAAACATGTTAACTAAATTGACGATATAAAACAAAACAACTAAAAAAGTAGTAGGAGAAGTTGAAACCCATTCATGCCCATCTCATGACAAATTCAAAAATCACACAGAAATCTTAAATTCTTTACTTTGTTATTTTTTGTTCCTGTCTTTAACTCATCTTAAAGACTTTATAATCTTCACACATGAATCCCTTTATGTTATAAACCATAATTTGCTTGGATTTAAAAAAACTTTTTAAGCCCAAATTTCATAATTTGACTCCCAGACTTGAAACATATCAATATTTCACTGTGGTTCTAACTGGACATCTTTCAAATATAAATAAATAAATTATACAGTTGTTTTCATTAAAATAAAAAATGAACAGAAGTAGGAAAAATAACTTCTGTTGTTTTCAAAAACATTTGGAGCATATAAAGAAATTATTTGTATGTCTAATATAAGAGGTTTCGTATGTTATTCTTATATCTTTAGTATATGTTTGAGACAACCCACCTCCTTCTATTTTTAAAAGAATAGTTCAGATTTTTGAAGCAAGGTTCTGTAGAAAAGTTATGAACAATTAATATCTTTTGCAGATAGTTTCAGTTTGGATACAAAGAATTTAATTCTGACTGGATTAACGAGCTAATGGCTTGTCTGAGTGAGGTCTAAAGCAAAGCAAATTGCAGCCGCCATAAAACTGCTGCAGTCTCTAAAGTTTCACATGCAGATCCTATTTTGTACAACTTTACACAACCATCAGTTTCACATTATGGTATTGTTCTGGCAGAAATAGTCAAGTATATTTCTTTAGCACATTTAAAACCAACCATAGTTGACCGGAGTGCTTTACAGGGACAATAACTCAACAATAAAATAAACTTCAGTTAAACACTAAAACACAAGAAACCAAAGTTTAAAACAAATAAATACATCACTTAATAAATATAAAAGGCAGGCTGTTCCTGAGATTGAGGGCTGCCACTAAATAAGCCTCTGGTTTCTGATATCCCTGCAGGAAGTACCTCAAGCTGCACCAGAAGTGCTACAGCTAGCTACTGCTGCTGTTTGCGCTTCTAAATTCCATGAAAATAAACGGCTAAATGGCGGAGGAGTTCTGTGCACATGCCCCCTGCTGAACTCTGTAATTAAATTAAAGCCATTTAGTCAGGAAGTCTGTCCCAGGTTAAAGAGTAGAACATCTAATGCAGACTTGTTGCAGCTTCGACGAGAGCATCCGGAGTTCGATCACGAACCAAATGAGCTGGGACCCAGTGTGTGACAGAGTGGAGAGAGAGAGAGCACTGTCTTAAGAAACATAATCCTGACGGGATACATTGACAGAAATGTGTCCTCCATGTGTGGTTTGATCGACACGTAACGCTGTGACGTGTGTGCTTCATGTCATCCAGTACCTCTCGGTACAGACCTGCGTTTGTACAGGTGTGTGACAGCTTTGTGTGTTGACACTTCTTTCTGTGAGGCAGTGACGTGAACTTTGTCTGTCTGACAGACGCTCAGAAGACTCCCTTTGGTTTTCTATTTTTGTGTTGGCTGTAGCAGAAGGAGTTTGTGCCAGATAAACTTGACATATAGTTTCTGTCCTGGCGTGAGGAGTAAAGCTGTCGTGAAGTGGGTCTGCTTTCGTCTTTGAGGCCTCCCCACGGGCTACCCTGTCTCTTCCTGTTTCGTCAGTATTTTGAATGTGGAGTTTTACCCCTTGTGTCCTCTGTGTGGCCCCAAAGTGCACCTAAATCCCACTGAGCCCTGTCATGTCGAATTAAAAACTTCTTTAACTGTGAATGCTTCACTTATGGCAAATTTAAATGCATGTTGTTGTTTTTTTAAAAATATATTTTCACTGTTTCTGCTCTTTTCATTTGGTTGCATGCCTCTCGACCCATTTGCATGCACATGAAAGTCATTCCTAGATGATGCAAAAGCTCTACATTATCTGTCTTTCTTTCACTAATTTATTTCAATCCTTTTTAATCTCCTCTTTTCTGATTAACACCATTCCTGCTGCCTCCTATGAAAAGTGGCACTTATCTCTGGTGCTGCGTTGTTTTATCACATTCTGTTGGTTGGCATGATTTTTTTAGCGTCAAATAATCTTCCTGTGTACATCTTCTAGCATGACCCTCCTCCTCAGAGCTCTGCCTCATTTGCACATAGAGCAGTTTTTTTCCTTAGCACGAACTCAGCCACCCACCCACCTGCGAGGTCTGCATGCACTGCACGCTCAACTCGACTGTGAAGTGGACAGGCATCTGCATAACCCGATCTAAACAAACCTCGGCCAAAAACAAACCCCGACAAGTTAACTCCACTCACTTGTAATTTGGTTTCCACAAGCTCCCCGTTTGCCTCTGCATCCCTGCCTACTCACAAGTTTAAAGTTGACTGTTTGGGTTTTTTTTTTTTTTTCCTTAAAGGTATGACGACTCTTTCTGTTCGAGATGCGTGCTGTTCTCTTGTAACTTCAAACTGGGAAACACTGGCCCCAAAGCAAAGTGCCAGAAAAGCTACAAGAAAATAGCACCCTGCTCCCTGCCTGCTAATCATTTGCTCACTCTCATCCTATTTTCTTTTTTTTTTTTTTCCTAATGAACTCGTGTCAAAACTACAGTTTCATTTCCCCGTAGTTGTTTCATATCCGCAGTGAAGGGAATTCTAGTTGCAGCGTTTCCACTTGGATGAATTATAAATAAAGGCTAAGTAATTGCGTTTAGTCGTAGATGGGCCATGCAGACATTTTCATTCAAAAGGTAATAACTGTAGAAAAAAGACAAATCTGGTTGTTCTATATGACTTCTTTTTGTTTATTAGTCTTCAAGTAGCTGTAGGTTCAGTGTTCTGAGTAAACTCTGAAATGCCTCCTTTCAGCTCTTCAGTGCCGTACAAGTGATTTGTTGTCACACTTGGTGTTCATTTTAGAAAAAAACTAAAAGAAAAGTTTTTCTCTTTTGTGGCAGATACATTCTGACTTTTGTGCAGTGTTCAAGTTGTATCCACTAACACATATATATCGGTATGTAAAGCCCTGAAAAAATACAGTTATCTAAACTCCCTGAAAACCGGTTTGCTCAGTCAGGCTCTTCAAATGTCAGCAAGGATGTATTTTTCCTGCTCCTTTCTTCGGGGGTGGCTACAGCAAACGAACTTTGCACGAAAGATTTGGCAATTGTTTTACGCCGGATGCCCTCCCTGACGCAACTCGGGGCTCAAACCTTCAGCCTCGGGATTACAAGACCACGGCACTGACCGCCGAGCTACCGCAGCCCAAAATGTCAACAAGGATGAGAAATAAATGTAGCTCCTGTTTGCTCACTCTGAGGATGATCCAGATGAGACTGGTTCAGTTTAGTGTACACACATTAGGCAGGAAAATGACCAATCTTCCTTCCTGCAGTGGTAACAAGAATCCTCTAGGTGGCCCTTAAAGATCTTATTATATAATCACCTCTGTGGCGGACTATTTCTGGAATAGAAACTAACTGGAGTTCTTCTTTTCTTTGGAGATTGCATGAATTGGATCAAACAAATGTGGCCACTGCTGGGAGGATTTTGTTACCTTTGGGTTAGTGTCAGGCTATAAACCACCAACAGGCTTTAGAATAAAATAGATCCTAACTGATTTACTGTGAGAAGGAAAATGTGCCGTTTCCTCTAAACATCCTCTAAATGAGGAATTACAGCAAAGTTTCGAGTTTTCTTTGAGGAGTTTATTTTTTTCTTTTAGGTTCAGTAAAGCTGTCCCCTGTTTAAACAAATCCACATAAAATACTCCAACAAATCTGGTGAAAAAGAGTCATTCTAATGTCTAAGAATTAAAGTGGTAGTTCAGATTTTTTTAAACTGGTGTGTCGTGGAGTTTTTATCAGTAATCAGTCTCTTGCCTACAGCGGAAATCACTCGGATCGTTATCAGTTTGTTAGCTCGTCTCCTCCAAGAAAACTGGCTAATATTTCCAGCTAGTCTGAGCCAGGCCACTTCCAAACAAAACAACCCAGATTCAAAGATTCACAACGGTTCATGCCAACGATATTTCAGGAAGCTTTACGTTGCTGCCACTTTTATATCAGACAGTTATTTAGATAAAAGTTTGTGGTTATTTATGTTATGACAAGAAGATAAGGGAGACGAAAAGACTCAGTTTGTCATTTTTATTTTATTTTTACAATTTAATACAAAAGAAATGTCAATCAGAACACCCCAGGGATGAGACCGATCCAAGCAGCACAATCTGTCTAACCCAGGTTGTGAAACTGTGTCTCTTATAAAAGGCCTATCAGTGAGGAAGAAGTTTGAGGAAGAATTTTGTCACAACTGGAGGGCTATATCATCTGGTCTGTCATCGAGCTGTGAACAGAGATGCATCACACACAACAACTCTGTCGCCCCTAATGAGGACATCTCAGAGGGCCTTTCAGTGTCTTATCTGCGAATCCTCTTTTTCTAAAACAATAAACACTGAAGACCAAGTTGATCTGTGGTCTGTTACCAGCAATGCTTTATGTGAAACGTGTTGCTGAACAGAACATGTTACACATAACCAGCCGCAGTGATTATCTGATAGAAAAGTAAAGCTGTGGTTAAATCCAAAATAATAGCGCTTAGTTGAAGTGCTTCAAAGTGTTTGTTACATTTTGCAACATAAGAGACCACAAACTGACCTAGTCTTCATTATAAATAACCACAAACTTTGATCTGAATCCAGTCAAGGGCAAAACTTACACTGATGTAAAGTTTTTTTAAATTGTGTTTGTATGAACCGCTTTAAAAAAATTATATTAGAGATGACAGAAATATGTTTCAGAACTGGCCCCGCTCAGACTAGCCGTTAGCTCGTCTCCTCTGAGAGATCTCCTGCCTGACGTCACAAACTGCTAATGAGCTGAACAATTTCTGCTGCAGGTAAGACACTGACTGTTGGCTGATATGAACCCAAGTTAAACGCAGATGTTGGCAGGAGGTAACTGAATGTTAATGTCCTTTAAAGTCGCAGCACATGGTTATGCAGCTCACAGTTCCTCCTTAGCATCAAAGATTTAGTTACTTTAAATTTGACTTTGCTCATGTAAAAATAAAGTGAGTGTGGACGCATTATGAAACAACAAGGACAAGACAAAGAGACTAAAAAGAGACACTGCAAGCATAAAACACACAGATCTAGTTTGCGGTTGTTTTATGTTTCTGCTGTGTATTTTAGCATCTCTTTACGGCTGTTTGTTCTTTCCATTTTGGTTGTTCCGCCTCCCCGATCGGTCATGTTTTGTCTCTTTGTGGTCGTTCAGTGAAAACGTCTCGGCTGTTATGAGTCTTTCGCTCTCTTTGCATAATTCCTTTCACTTATTTTTGAGGCGTTTTACATCTTGTGGCTTTTATAAAGTTTGTTACGTCTCATTTTGCTTATCATTTGCAAACTTCATATCTTGTGTCACTTTGCATTTCCACTTTTGTCCCAGTCCGATCTTTAGTGTCTCTTTGTAGCCATTCTTGTCTTTTTTATGGTTGTTTAATGTCTCATGTTGGTCTTTTTGTCTCTCATGTAGTTAATCCTGGTGTTTGGGATCTTTTTACGTCCCCTTTGTTTCTCATAGTGGTTGTTTTGTGTCTCTTTCTGTAATAAAAGTAATAATTCTTGAATATGAGCAGAGGCACCTTGGGCCCGTGCAGTTTCTGACCATGCTTGTGAACCGGGATGGAGTCTCATCTTTAGTCCTTTTTTATTGTTTAAACACTGAGTTTTTATTGAAGTGGTATTTAAATCCACATATTTGGTGCTGAACATTAATCTTTTATACTTTATGTGTATAGTTGTAGATGTTTCCGTGTGTCCCGAAGGTTAGTTTCATGTCATGGTGTCTTGAGTATGTGTGTGGGTGTGTGTTTTGCTGGAGAGTGTTGTGTTTATGTGTTTCAGCAATGGTACACTGCCACCATGAACCTGCTGGGGACCTGGCTCACTGAACGCATGGATCAGCAGCTTCACGTCTACCAGCTCAAGATCCTCATCAGGATCACAAAGGTGAGAGGAAAAAACAAAGAAACACAAAGAGACACCTGCCGGGTTGATGAGACGTCCACAGTTTGCTGACATTGCTCTGTCACCCTGCAGAAAAAGTACAGAGACTTCCGCCTGCAGGGCGTCCTGGACTCCACCCTGAACAGTAAGATGTACGAGACGGTGCGCAACAGGCTGACCGTGGAGGAGGCCACTGCTTCAGTCAGGGAGGGGGGCATGCAGGGCATCTCCATGAAGGACAGCGACGAGGAAGATGAAGAGGACTAGAGCCCGCGTACTGACTCTCCAGCCCGTCTGTCCGTCTAACCCCCTCCCTTCCTCCTCCACTTCTCACCCCCACCCCCCTTTCACACTTTTGACTTTAGCCTGGTTACTGATGCATGTACCAACTCAGATAGCCACTCTAGGACCTCTTTGTCAGCTCGAAATGCCTATGAAGGAACTATTAAGTATAAAAATAGAAATTATAATGAAAAAAAGGGTAAAAAAATAACCATGATTGGCAGTTTAGCTGTGTCATAATAAAGATAGCACCTACCTTTGATCTTCACTCATTTCTAAATTCATTTCTATGTGTTACTAAGCAATATGGAGAACCATTTGTTTGACAATGTTGAGTGAGATTAATCGGTGTGTCCCTGTCCAATGCAAACCTATATGGCGCTTCTTTGTCGTACTCTACATTCATTAATGGTACATTGTCGTGATGACGAGTGTGTGGACCCTTTTCTTTGTCTTGTCTGTTTTTAAGTGAATGCCAACTGCTTCAGCCTAAAAAGAAAAAAAAAAACAAACCTCTGTATTTGTTCACGGCTGTTAAAGATAAACTGTCGTCCGCTCACAGTCGCTAACGTCGACAGGAAGTCTAGACCTGCATTTCTGTCATGTGTTGAAGCTATGTGATCTCATCTCGATTTTACCAATTAGACACGATTCAAAACTTCGGCGAGCGAGGATTCAGGAGATGCAATATGCTCATAGATCCATTTTGATAACTTGGAAGATTCTATTTTTATTTCAACATTTAAAAAAAAAAGAGCCTAGAAACAGGTTGTATTTTAATTAAGTTGCACTTTTACAGAGAAAAAGAGCAAAAAATGATTTTTTTTATTGAAAAAAAAAAAAAAGTTGGTCCGTCTTTGTTCTGTAACTGTGTAGAATGAGATGTCTGGCATTTGTTTGGGTCTCACTTTTGTTTTGTATATATTCTATAAATATATATAAATATAAAATGCTGTACATTGCATTCTGAGCCATCGCTGCATGCCTGTGGGTTCCTACCCCGCCCCGCTCCCCTCCCCTCCTTCCCTCCCAAACGCTTTCTGTTTTCTGTGTGAATTAGCTGGTGAATTCATTCTTGCTTTTGCCTTATGAAAGCCAACAGTTGTTATATGCAAGAGCTGTGGCCTCGAAATAAAAATTATTGTACATGTGCATCTTCTGTCGTGTTTACCTGCTGCACCGGAGGCGATTAGGAACAAACTGAAAAGAAAAGAAAAAAAAAAAGCAGCAGAGGAAAGCGTTAATCCAAGAGCCCCATCTTCTCTGAGCAACAATAAAGGCAATTACACATCGAGGGTGACTTTTTGCATCTTTGAGGGATCAGATGTTCAGAAAAATGCATAGGAACAACAAACTAAAGAGCTGAAAAACTCAAAAAACTCGATTTGTTTTCTTCACTGTTAATTTAGTGGTAGCCTACAGATTAAAAATTTAAAAAAGGAAAAGCAAATACAGCAAACCTGTGAAACAGTCCCATTAAATATTAGTCTATTTTATGCAACTTTAAATGTGCACTACAGTTCGTTTGAGAAATATTGTACTGAATCATATAAAACGGGACAATTCAGATGTGATAATTTACCTTTAAAACAGCCAATAAAAACATTAAAACTGAACTTTGCATCAATGAACAGGATTTACATGTTACAAGACCTATTATACTGTATCACTTTCACTTTTACTCAAACAATCTGAATAATTTATTCATCCCTGCTGTTCGCTGTCAAACTGACAGCAGGGGGCGACGTGAGGCACAGGTTCCTCATTGGACTAAAAGTCAGTTCATCTTTGGTCTGATGTGATACTAGAATGTTCTCAGTGCAACACTTGAATCAGATGAATTTATAGTATAGTATATAAAACGTGTTATAACACAGAATTCCTACAGTTTCCATTTTCCAATTTTAAGGCCATTTTCAGCAGTTCAGTACAAATGTTTACTGCAAATTTACAGTTAATACTGATTGTAAATTTCCATTTTTTATAAGGTGTTCAGGCATTTATCTCTGTGCTAACAAAAATATAAAAATGACAGATTTATACAAAGATGATAGCAAAAAGCAGCACTTACACAGAAAAAAACCCCTTTAAACTAGGTCCTAATTACAGTGCTCAGTCTTCCTACATAAAATGTGATTTGTAAAACTGTTACCTTTTTAGAGTAAATTAAAAAACATTTACTTTATGGCTCAAAGTGTTTATGTCACGTATAATACATCGTCTGCACTTATTTAGCATTCTTGGCTAGTTTCAGAGAATGTGTTTAAAAGTGTTTAACATTCACACATGTAGCTGCCTTGCCAAGGTGCTAAAATTCAGATCTATTTGGAGCTCGCGTCTCTTATATTTCAAGAAAAAAAGGTCAATTGTTTTTCTTTTTCTTTTAAAAAGCAGAGTAAGAGAAAAATGCCTCATAACTGACAAAAATGCTGGAAATTGACTGCATTTAAATAGCACTTCTCTTGTTTTCAGGCTTCTCAAAGCACTTTTACACGACAAGTCGCATTCACCCATTCACACGCACACGTGGATTCACAAATGAGGGCACCTTGAAGTTCAGTTTCTTGCTCTTGCTCTTCGGCATGTGGCGGGGGAAGCCAGGATCGAACCACCAACTCACTTCTGAGCCCCGGCTGCCCTCTGAATGACTTTTCACAACACTTATCCAGCTATGCTTTTCCTACCGGTATAAAAACTCTGTATACTGAAACAGGAGCGTGATGTGACCGACAAGAACATTTAACTTTCTTCTTTTTTTTTTAAATGGAGAAAAAATAAATGTAACCAGTGACCTGGCCAAAATGAGCTCTCTAGATCAAAAAAGTAAATGTCAGGAAGTTCTGCTGTAAATCCCTGCAGGGACCTCAGAGGAGCAGCTAATGATGCCTGGGACTTTGCTGTGGACATTCAGAGAATATATCGTTGGGCAACAGTGCCATCCATTAAAGAGGAACGGTACAAAACGGCTCTTCGAACATAAACACGCACACACGTACACACGTAATCTGAACGGCTTCGAAGAATGAAGCGTGTGGAGCTGGAGGGTCGTCGTCACACTGAGGATGAAACTCAATGACAGCAGGAAAAAAAAAACAACAAAAGATCAGAAGAAGGAAGTTTGTCATCAAGTGATTTCATCAGAAACAAAACCACACCAACAAATCAAAAGAGACCAAAGTTCAGGGTTGAAAAGGGATTATAATTATAGCCACAAAATAACGCGGAGACGGAGTTTCAGCCCAGATAAAATACAATTTACAGTCTGAATTTGTTAACCTCATTTCCTAATGTGAGGAGAGCATCACAAAGTAAGATTATCTGGAAGGCGAGTTCCTGAGGCTCGAACAGAAACATGCTGAACTCTGGGTTAAATTCACACCTTGGACACTGGAAATTGGTACTGCACGCTTCAACAGCTTTAGATTTTTTTTTTGTTTTTTTTGTTGTTTTTTTTTTTGTTTTTAATTCTTGTTGATTAAATAGATCTCAGGACAAAACCACTTACATGTTGCAAACTGGAACCACATCTTTGGTTACAAATAAAGCATCAACCCACCAAAAAGAAAGTACAGTGTCTATAGAAAGTTTTCACCTCCTCAAAATGTTTCCTTTTTCATGTTTTATTTCCTTGAGAGTTTGATTCTGGACACTGATCAGCAGCAGGTAAAAAAAAAAAATAAATAAATTCATGGCAAATAAAAACCATAAAAATATTTTTTGATATTTAAAATATTAGATTACAAATTACACCTCTGCATGAAGATGGTGTTAAAGATTTATTTCTGGCAAAGAAAATTTTGATAAAGACGCATAAATAAAAAGATTGATCAGAGACGGGGGGTTAAGGAAAATTTCCAAGGCACTGAACAGCATCTTCACAAGCAGTGGAGATGCTCCTCTTCAGTAAAATCCAGTTAGTTCCTGCAGACAAACGGTCGCAGGAGCTGCAGCCGTTTGTCTGCAGGAAGTTCTTAAAAACAAAGCAACGACGACCCGGAGTGGCAAAGTCTGAGTCGAGAAAAAGAGGCAGGAATTAAAAAAAGCTAAAGATTTACAGCAGCTTTGCAGTGTTTCATACATAAGAAAAGAGAGCTTTTAAGTTTGGAAAACTGGAACTGAATCCAGCAGCGTTTCTTTTCACCTTGATATTAAAGTAATTTTTTTCTTGCATGTTGATCAGTGTCAAAAATAAATCCCATTGCAGCAAAATGCAATAAAACATGAAAAACGTTGTGCAGAGTGAATCCTTTTTTTTTTGTTTTTTTTGTAGGCATTGTGTCGGTACATGTGTTAAAAGCTGAGCTGTGACTGCTGAGGTTAGAAAGCAACAAAAAAAACCAAACTGGAAACGATGAACAAAAACATGATGGAATGAAGGAAGATCCGTAAGCTTAACATACAGAATCTTCCAAAGTATCAATCTAGTAGTACAGAAAAAATAATAACAGCGGGCTACTAAGAATATAATATATATAGATATGTATATATATTACAAAACAATACAACAATATAAATCCCTGTAAAAAGCAATAAATGTTCACATTAGATGTAACACATTTTTAACAAAAACAAAAAAAAGGATTAAGTACATTTTACAAGACAGCAGTGAGATATTGGGACGATGACGTAGAAGCAGCTGTGAGTCTCTTCATGTGTGACAAAAATACATGCTGGCCTGTGTTACGATGTGAACAAGTGTTTCATGACTTCATTGTAAGTGGATCGCCTTCAACTCGTCCTGGTCTTCACGCTTCAGGTCCGTCTCCATGCGGTCCAAGATCCCTTCCAAAGAAAAAACTCTCCTCCTCCTCCTCCGCCCCCAGTTTCACTGCGGCGCCGAAATTTCAACGGTGAAAAATCTCACTGGGTAAATAGGCAGTAACACTGATATTATAGTGCAAAGTGGACAGAGCTGCTTTTCCTCATGTCAACTTAAACAGGTGCAAACGCTCAGCAGGAGAACATTTAAAGACGAGGAAAAGAAAAAAAAAAAAAAAGGAAAACTAAAAAGGACAAAAACATAAATATCAAAAAACCTTTCATCAGTATAAAAAAGTAATAAGGTTATTCGTTTAATCAATAGTCTGGCAAAAAGGCCTCAGAAAAGTTCTTGTTTTTTTTTTTGTTTGTTTGTTTTTTGTTTACAAATTAAGTGCCTGCAAGAAAGTCCTCAGACGAGGGACTCCATGCTCTCTGCGGGGTCCGACTCGTCGGCGATCACCACCGCCCCGTTAGTGTCCATGTGAACGGGACTCAGGCTGCTCTCTGTGTGACTCACCAGGCTGAGCATGGCTTTGTAAAGGTACTGGTACTGCTCCTGCGCACACAAACACAGACAGACAAAAAGTTTAACAACAATAAGCAGCACTTAGCTTCCTATTAGATTTTTTTTTTTTACTGAATGAAAGCGAATCACCGCTGTGGATGAATGCAACTGAATGAGACCACTTTATTTGTCATCAGTTAAACTGGACTTTTACTCTGAAAGTGTGTGAACTCACTGAGGTGAGCCCCCCCCCCCCAATCAGCCTACAACCTCTCCCCATTGTAACCTCAATTTTTGCTCTCTTGGCTCTTGGATCCGTGGGGCGTGATCTCTCTCGTCTTCATCGATTGCCGTGGAGAAGAGCAGCAGAGGTCTTCGACTGAGACCCCGGGACAAGTGTCCTGCTTGGATCACTAAGTGGTCTGCAAGGTCAGACTCATCTGACGTCAGGATCTCACAGGGCTGCAGCTGCTGGAAACTAGTTAGCGAGCGGCATTCACGAAGGAGTCTCCAGAATGCCTTTGTATCCTTCGCTGGAGTTCAAGTCTGTTTCTGTCCGTCTCTCATTAACCTGGCAGTCAGGGAGTGACAGACACACACGTGTGCGGTAACCAGAATGAGTCACTGGCAGCAGCCCTAACATTTCTTTTGATCTTGGTACTCTTTATACTTCTTATACAGTTTTGTCTTAGGTTATTATAAAATTGATGTTGGAGTTTTGGGCAGCAGCTGCGTTGTCACCCTTCAACGTTTCTTCAGAAATCTTTACATTTTTGCTCCTATTTGACCACACAAGGACCTTCGGGTGTTGCTTTAAGCAGCAGGAAATAGCTTTCTGACCACTCGGGGGCAGCATAACAAGGTATGAAAAGAAAATACTGGGAGCCTTAACCTGAAAAATAAAGGTGTTTGGAAACAATCACATTTTTTAAATTTATGCTGCTATGAATTTAAAACTGTCCCACAAGTGTTTGCGTCTTCAAACACATATAAAGGGCGCGGCTTTTAAACTTTGTGCATTGTCGCCTCCAAATGCTCAAAGGCGGGCGCGGTTTTCTCTTGTCGTCAGTGGAAACTTACTATATCAGTGAAGACTCCCGGCCTCATGAGATTGATCATCTTGGCCACCTGATAGATGTCGACGACTCCCTCGTTGTCCAGCTGCTGGGACAGCGTGGTGAGGGCGCAGAGCATCCCCGCCGACACCGCTCCGTACCTGACACGTGTTCACAAGAGGCAGAGTTTCAGGACAGGGACACTTAGGCTTCTTTTAAAACCTATTTTGTCAGAACCTAATTTTGAAAAAAAAAAAAAAAACGAGGGGACATCATGCTCCCTTATTTATTCTGTGAAAAGATTGTGCGCAGATTTCAGTCAGACGGCGTGATGAAGACCGTTCGGATATCTGACATTCACTCTAACAGCAGTCGAGGCGCTGATGGGAGCAGAAAAGGCATCAGCTGGGAGCCTGGAAGCTGTCGTGGTTGCCTGGTTACCAAAAGACTTTGGCCTTTTTGTTTATTCTGGTGGCGGCCCGTAGACTCTCTGCGCTGGTAGACACTTAAGGACTTTAAAACCCCAAGCCACGGAAAGCACTCAAAATTTAGTGGCTTACTTTCTCATCCTACTTGTGCAAACAGAACAACTGAGGGAAGGTAATTACACTCTGCAGAACATTTTTTTAAAGCACTTCTATCTTTTTACATCCAGACCGAGGTACAAAAACAAAACGGCACAGAGGATCAAACATGTTTTTATTAACCCAGAACGAGTTAAAGGAAGTTTAAACTCAACACTTTAGAACGGGGGGACATAGATTTAACTTAAACTAGTTATTGCCCTCTCATGTTTGAGTGCCTGTGTGTGTCTTGTACCAAAATATCTTTGGGCAAATGTTAATGAAACTTGCAGATTAATCATCGAATGTACATCTACAACTGATTAACTTTTAGAGTCAACTTGATTTAAAATGGCTGCCACCGCCAACAGGCCTTAAAAAAAACAAAAAAATGGATATAACCTAATCAGCTATACAGCGATTCAGCTAAATTTTGATGTGGTAGAAGATCTTTCTTTAAAATGATAAATATTTAGAGTCAGATAGTCTGTTAGAAAAGTATCTCATGTATCAGGATGGATTTTAATGACACTTTCAGGAACTAATCATTGGATGCATATCTGCGACTGATTACCTTTCAGACCCAACCCCATTCAAGATGGCTGCCACAGCCAACTGATGTTAGAAAACACAAAATGGCAACGACTCAGTGGATTTTACAGATACTGAGCAAAAACTGAATGTGGTATTTGAGGGTCATTCACAACACATACTCAAAATCTTGCGATGTCACATGAGGTTGTGGAGAACGGTTACAAGGTTTCTGAACATAAGATCTTCTTAGTTTAAAAGGTGGCGGGCGATATGCATTCATTCAAGGAATGCTAGGGGTTTAACACTTACTGATTAATTGGGTTTTCTCTCAATATCATCCTAAATTATGTTTATTAACAGCGAGCAAAGAGGTTGTTGTTTGATAATCACCGTCCAAATGAGCTGAAATAAATGAACAACTTTTATTTTCATTCAGTTAAAGAAGCATAAAATAAGAACTTGTACAAATATGTCCCTTCTTTATTCTTTCACAAGGAAGCAAACCAACAGTAAAAACTGATCAATAAGAGTGGGGCGAGAAAATTTTCTCAGGGTTAATAAGGATTTCACACCTCTGAGGAAAGAATAAGAGGATCTTTCACGGTTGTCTATTTTTAATTAATCTAACTGGGTGAACAAAAAAAAAACAAAAAAAACATTAGGGTGCTTTACACAAAGACACGTTTTAAAATAAGCACAATTCCTTTTTAAAGTTCTACCGCATTTTAAAACAATAAATCCATCAACGCATTCAAACAAAACCAGCGTACGGTTTGCATTCTTCAAAGTGTCAACACTTTACCAAAAATAAGAAGGATCAAATCCTCTGCAGGGATTTTTATCAAAGGAAAAAGTTTAAAAGAACAACTTAGATTCAAAGAAACATAGCAGATGCAGCAGCTCTAAGCTTCGTGTTGCTCTTTATTTTCAAGGTGCAACGTTTCACTTGGCTAAAGTAGTTTGGTGGTAAAAATGACTTTACTGTGTAGAAAACTTTGGCGCATTGAACTTCCACAAAACTAGATATTTTTAGACTAAACGTCAATTCAGAAAAGGAAACAAATATAAGTTAAAAAGATAATTTTTTTAAGCACTTATTCTATTACATCAGAATAAACCACATTTATGAATGTTAATAAAAAGATATCTCGTTGTGCTACTACTTTATAAGGCTTAAATTAATCAAAGCCTATTAGGATCTAATTAAATAAACAGCCTTTTCGCTCATTATTAATATGCTGTAATTAGGAAGTTCTTAAGAGAAAACTCAGTTACTGTTTTTTCAGGGTTAAAAAGGGTCACTGAGTAAAAAAAAATAAGTAGTAACAAGTTAACCAAGCAAATAGTTGGTGCTTAAATTGTGTTCCGTGATCTAAGGTTTTAGTAAACTTGTTAAAAACCTTCATTACGGTTGACTTGATACTAAGAAAACAGAGGTAAACATGAACGTACTCATCGTGCACGATGGTGGGGCCATCTCGAGTCATGGCTTCTTCTTTGATGACTCTGATGAGCTCGAAGGTGCTGCTGAGAGGAGCGTCAGGGTTCGGCCACTTAGGGCACTGAAAGTGTCTCACCTCCAGAACGTAATCATCCTGTTAAACACAAAAGGGAGAGTTTGGACCTCGTGGCAAACTGATTTCCTGTAAGAACTGTTCGAGAACTCCTCGGGCACCTGTGTGGCCTCTAGGATGAAGTCGTGGATGATGATCTGCTCCTCGTTGGAGAGACACAGCCTGTCCTTACTGATGAGCGTGACGGTGAAGGCGATGCAGTTCATGGCCTCTTCCCGACTTGGCCAGTAAACAAATTCATCCTCGGCCTGGAGGGAAAAAAAAAAAAACACGCGCCATCTTTAATTTCTTCACGATTAGCGTTCCTTCAGATGATTAAAACTTCCATTGTTACTTACGAGACCCTGGTTGTCGGGCAACATGACAATAATCTGAGCGTTGTGGTCCCAAATCATCCTCCAGAAGTCTGTGGTGGTGTGGGGCAAAGGATGCTGGGTAATGATGAACTCATTACTCCTGTAGTAGCCCTAGTGTGACAGAGTTGAGCTGTTAGCCTTTCTAAAGGATGACTGCTCCACGCAACTTATTTTCCAAATTGTCATTTTCAGAGGCTCAATGGCCGCAGATAAGCAAATGTGACTCATTAATAATCAACACTGTACCATTATGTAGGATGCATTAATGTAATCTGTTCCCTTCATCCCTGGCAGGGTGGTGAGTCCAACCCTCGCTCGCTCCGCTGGTGAGGCACAGATAGAAAAACAAGCTTTAAATCACAACCCAGGCCTCCTTTATATCACACCGGCTGATAATGCACACATTCATTATCAGTCCTCACTGTTGCTATAGCAACAAGTACCTCCTTTTCTCCTGTCAGGGTGCCGAGGACGCACAGAAAGATTAACTTATAGGATTATAGAAATGGATTCTAAATTTAGAATATGAATTGTTTTAATTATTTGCAGACTGAAGGAGAAAATGACGTGGAAATGTGCACAGAGAAATGCTGCGACTGGCTATTTGTTCAACCCCCGGGTCGGACGCGCAGATGCTGGAGTAAATACTCACAAGGAACCACTGAGGAGTTGCGGTTCTTCTCCTTGTTGCAGTCTTTGTGCGCACTGAAGCACTCCACAAAGCGCATGTTGCACTGACTGAGCAGCTGAAAACAGAGAAGGCGAAAGCGTCTGAAAGTGGTCCTGAAAGCGGCAGAAAACTTCCACTCCAACGTGATGAATAAGATCTGACATTGTTTAGCAACCTGAAATTAACAGCACATCTTTCGCGTTGATGATGAGCGCGTGAAGCTGGGAAATAAGTGACATTATGTGAGCAATTATTTTTCCCTCTCCTCACGTTGAAAGAGGAGCAGCTTGATGAAACATTCATCAAACTTTGCATAGCGCAGCGGGGGTGACAGACATGACTTTATTACAGCTTACATCAAAGACAATTTCAATCTTCTTCTTTTTTTTTGCGTCTGGAAGTGGAAAGCCACCGTGGTTGTTGCTAACAAGCTTCTGATCCAAAGACCACCTCGGATCCAAGCTGACTGTGTTACGGCAGGCTGTGACGGCTCGTGTGCCCGGAGAGCTCAGACTCACCCTGAACTGCTTCTCGAGCCGCGTTCGGCCGGCCGAGCCGGGCGTCAGGATGCTGCTGACGTAGCTGTGCAGCTGCCAGGCAGGTACCTCCGTCTCTCTGCTGAGGATGGCCTCCATCAGTGCATCGTGGATGAAAACATACTGCTCCTGACGGGGAAACGTGAAGCATAAAGCCTTAAGATTCATCCCAAAGATACATTTCATTTCAGGAAATTTTGATTTTATCTTTAAACGTACTGAAATTGGATTAACAAAATGGTCACTGAGAACAAACTACAATGCTGTGCTGCCACTTTAAGACAGTCAGCAGAGGAGCTGCTGCATGGCTTTGTTTGTCCCAGTAGAGTTACCGTAGCTTCCTGTAATAAAAACATGTTGCAGTAATGTTGTGTGTTTTTACATATATTTAATCTTTTCCTTGCTGAACTTGTAGAAAATGTCTGTATATACTAGTTTAAGTTACCACATGACTCTTGTTAATGACTTTGAAACATTTGATTTGTAGCTAAATTTCCAGTCATTAACACAATGCTAATTTTGGTCAGCAGCAGCAGTGATTAATAGGGTTTTTGTTGTTATTGTGCACTTTTTATCAGACATGGAAATACATAAGTCCAATTACTTATGTAAATAAATTCACAGTCATTTAAATTTCAGGATAATCAAACTGCATTAATAACTTAAATTCACATCACAGCCCTCTGAATCTAATCAAATGGAATTGTGAGGCACCTAAAGATTCACATCCCTATTTTTAATGTTAAACTTTATTAAATAAATGATTAGATAGAAACCAATCCAATTTATTCAGATTTAAAGATACCTGAAGTATAAAGTATGGAGGGATGCCTGAGAACAGTTTGTGTGGACAAACGCAGGTCTAGAAGCAGACTGAGTGATCAGCTTGCTAAATGTCTTTGCCATTTTTTAAAATAATCTGCATTGTTACGTCAGAGTAACACTTGAAACCACATTTCTGTGTTAACACTCCTACTACAACTGTTATGGTAGGTCCAGCACAACACCAACAAACCCCAAAGGAAGATAACCAGATTATTATATATTTAATTGGTTTCATAGAAAGTGTTACTTTTTTGATAACTTTGTGCTTAAAGCCGAATTCATAGCCAGTCCTGAATAAAATGTGCTGGTCTGCATCAGATCTCTAAATTACAGACAAATCCAGCAGATTGTTTTGTGTTTGAAAAATAAACAATTATATTTATGGTCTTAAAGTAAATAAACAAGAAAAAACGGCTTCACAAATCGGTCATCGGCTGCCCTGATTTTTTAAAGATCGGCGTCGGCCACTAAAAATCCTATCTGGTCGACCTCTGTTCTGGTGTAATACATTCGTCGGTATTATGGGCTGTGTGTAACAGTTTAAACTCTGTGGTGCACTGAAATTGCAGGCAGCCTGACCTTTACCTGAGCTCAGAGTATCAAACTGAATAAATTTCATAACTGCTTTCCCATCTTAAATCACAGTTGACCTTTAGAGGAGGAATCCAGTTTCCCCCCAGAGTTAATGACGAGTTTCAGCGCCTTACCTCCGTCTGGACAAGGTAGTTGCGTTGTGTGCGTATATGTTTGAGAAAATCCAGGACGCTGACTGTGCTTTTGTCCTTGATCTGTTGCAGCATGCTGTCGATGACGATGTATGTTCCTGTGCGCCCGACCCCTGCACTGAAGAGCCCAGCACAAACTAACGTGAGACGATCCCTCGGAGGGGAAATTTTTAAACAAGTCAGCAGAAACGAGTCTCATCAGGAGCGTTTATTTAAGCCCTGGAGCTCAGCGGTGGTGCCGTACCTGCAGTGTACCAGGACGGGACCCATGTCTGCAGTCCGAGCTGCCGAGGAGCGGCCGATGAAGGTGAGGACAGGAAGTGTGTACTCCGGCACGCCCATGTCAGGCCACTGAGTGTAGTGATACTGAATCACAATGCGCTCATTTAGCCTCCCTTTTGGATTCCCCTTCTGGCCCTAAAACATTACAACAAATAGATTAAAAGACTTAATAAGACATGTATTTCTATTACACTGTCTTTCAGTTTCTACATTAACTTTGTAAACCTAAAATAAACAGCTTTAAAACTTTAAAAAGTATAATTTTGATAACCTTCCCTCTCCTTGTAGTTGCATACAACAAGTCAAAAAATGTATCCAAATCAAAATAAGTCAAGCTAAAGTTCTCCAGATTCTGATTGGCACTGACATCAGAGGCTGATCTAAGTTGGACCATTCTCCATCTCTTAACGTTTTCATGCAAAATGAGTCAGAAAAATTTTGAGCCAATCTGCTAACAAGCAAACAAAAAGCAAAGCATATCAGGCACATGATCTCCTTGGCAGAGACAAAAAACACTCAGACATATTTCAAAAATCACATTAACTTTTAACTTTTCTTGAACAACCTCCCTCCTGTATTCATCCCAGAATCAAAAAACTTTATTCATCCCAAGGTCCAATTCACTTCTGTAGCTAGACCGGCTCATTTAAGAAAGCTGAATAATATAAATTGTAATAGAAAAAAAAACACTCAAACAACAATCAATCAAGATTTAAGGTTTAACATTAACGGGCCTCTGTTATTAAATATCCAAACACTGAGAAGCAGAAAAACACACAGAAGTATGAACCAAAATGATAAATAAGCTTAAGGAAATAAATTGAGGAAAACATACAAATGGAAAATAAAACATTTATAAACAGATTGACATTTTAAAAGATGTGGTAATATATAAGTAATACATGCAACAAGAATGACTAACATTGAAAACATGGTGTAAAAAAATGACTTGGAGAAATCAAAACTAACCAAAGTAAACACAAAAGCAATGGCAACAACAGACAAAGGAAATTAAATTACAACAAAGGTAAATGTATATCACAAAAAAACCCAAAATAAATATGTAAATGTATCTAATAATTTATATTTTGTGTCTATTATAGATTTTAGCAAGTTGAGTTTTTTGTGCTAATAAAAACTAAAACTATAAAACACAACAACAACTATCTGTATGTGGATATAAACAATATAAAACCAACCAGTTCATGTTTATGTTTTGATGCCAAACCCTAAAGAACAACTGCAGTTACCTTTTTGACTTTTGTGTTCCTTATCAGAAAACGCCGCAGCGTGTAGCAGGCGTGAACTTTGGTGCTTTTCAGCGTCACCACGATGTTTCCGTACTGCTCGCTGTTCTCCGTCGGCCAGTACTGGTCGCACTTTCTCTGAAACACACAAGGTTACCGGCGAATGCTAAACATGAAGGTCTGAGGAAACGTTGTGCGTGTTTTATATTCTCAGTTTGTGAATCACGGAAGGAGAGGGAAACCTACCCTCCCCTTTTCCACGAGGTTGGTTATCATGACGATGATTCCGGTGTTCTGCTCCCACACCATCCTCCAGAAGTCCTCGAACGTCGACTTGAGAGGACCCTGAGCGGCTATGTAAGCTCTGGGGTGGTTGTAGCCCTGAAACAAGAAGTCGGTTGGTCATATTTTTGTAACTGACCCTTAGTTTCAGCAGGTGACAAACCCCCCCACTTCTTCATCTGACAGAAATTGCCAGTAGTTAAAGATAGGTTGATGCGCTTGATTCAAATGCTTTTTTTTTTTACAAGTGCCAATTGATTTTGTGACTTAAAAGCCTGACTTGATATTCTAAAGAAAACTGTAGAAAACGACAGCCCTGTGAAGAATTTCTTTGCAGCTCACGTTCGCCCTGATAACCAAACTGTGACCTGCATTCATGAAATGGAAAATAAAAAAAACAACAAGTCACGAGTGAAATGGAAGAAACCTACGTCCACATAGTTGGCATTGATGTAATCCGAATGTTTGGCATCCTTCCCCGGCAAGGCTCTTAATTTCACCCTGCTGTGGTCATCTAGGAAAAAGCATTGATGTATTTAGAGGACTCATGAAACGGATGAAAACTTGATCTAAAACACGTTATTGAATTCCACAGCGGTAGACATCCTAATCAGATTTTACAGCTGACTCACAGGCCACGATGTTGATGTATCTGTTTTTGTGCTTGTTGTCAGGATGATTGGAATGTTCTGCTGTGATTTTTAAGTCGACTGTGGAGCGCTGGACCTCCTGGAGAGAGGAGAAAATAGACAGAAATGGATTTCATTAAACAAGAGGAGATGAGCTAATAGAATTAGCCGCTTGATTTCCATGGAACTGTAACAATGGTGTTATAACAACAGAATTTTTTTTTGATCCTATCTTCTTCTTTCTTTTTATTTTAAGAGAACCTTTTTTTTTGTTCTAGCCTCTGCATAAGGAGCTCAGAGCCCAAGATGAAGTGAACTTCCAGCAGGGATTCAGTGTCTCAAGGACGCTTCAGCGGAGCAGATGCTTACCGCCACTGGGGCTTGAACTAAAGCCTATAGTAGAACAGTCGTCTTCTTTTCCTCCTCACTACACTTTGGTGCATTCAGCCGTCCACAAAAGGCAGCCACTTCCAACACGGCTTCATCCTGGTGCATTTGAAAAATCATGCACACCAGCCTCACATCAAATAACCCCAATTAGAGGGAACACTCGAGGGGTGAAGCTTTTGCCTTCTTTCCTAACCTAGTTGCACAGAAAAAAAAAAAAAAAAAAAACATGTTCCCATCCAGTCAACCAGCACAAAAGGCCTTCTCTAATTAACCTTCATCTCTGATCTTTCTCTCCACCATCTGGCCTGAATTGGTGACTCTACACTCAAACACACAGTATAAACTCAAACTATAGTTTGGATGAGAAGATGTGCAGAACTGACACTATCGGTGCTTGGCAATTCATCAGTCTGTGCAAAACTCAGGAGAAAAGACGAAAGCATGCGTGATTTTGTTCTTTCATGCTTGGAACAGTTTTAAAAAAGCACCGTAAAAAAAAAAATGCTGGTGTAGATTCTTTGTCACCCAGGAGGACGTGACAACCCCCAACAGTTCAAAAACAAAGCGACTGGGCAGGAAATGAAGAAAAAGAAGCAAGAAAGGAAGTCCGGGTGCTTTGTCTTAATACTCTTAGGATTTCACCGTGCACCAAATCGAATCAGCATTAACGCAGAGGTGAAAACGTACCTCGAACTCCTCCGCGAAACCTTGCATGTTGTTTTTGTAGAGCTCCATGACGTGTTTGACGAACTGCTTGACAGGGATGGCCTCCATATCATCTGCAGGAGGAATAAACACAAGTTCAAGCAAAGTGCTCGTTTTCACATACAACCCCAATTCCAACAGAATTCAGAACCTGATTTTTAGTCAGTGTGTTTTCAGAAAAGGGGAAAATATGCACGAGTTTATTATCATACTAACTATAGTAATTTATAGCTCAGTAAAAGCTGCATCAGTCACAGCAAGTTGATTTTTAAATGAAGAATTATTTATTTCATTTGGCAAACTAACCTCACAAACGCCTATATTTTGGTTCGGGGAGGTTTTATAGGAGGGAGCATCTGTTTCATCTGAGCCAAATCAGCCCCAAATCACACATGAAGGATGTTTGATCAGGCTGGTTGGCACAAGACGCACCAATGCAGGGGACTCAGCTGTCACAGTTGCTGATGCGGGACAATGTCTTAACTAACACACCTCTGCAGCTGAGGCCTGTCGGGCCTTTACGTGCCTCGGTGGCTACAGCAGGAAGGTGAGTTCCCATTTATTAATCTGGTCATTTATCAAAGTGGCTTCTGTAGAACGGAATTCTAATGGGCCACAGCTGATTAGCTCGATTCGGGTTTCATAAAGATGTAAAAGTGTTCAGAGGTATGTTCACGCGGAGGGTCAAATGTACCGTGGCTCTATCTCAGTTCTTTTAATTATGTACAAATAAATTCAAACAAAAGGTTACAAAAACTGTAGGTTCAAGAAAAACAAGAAAGAAAAACGGGAAGCAATAGAAAGCTATGAAGACAGGAAGGGAGGAAGAACAGGAGGAATAAATGAAAATAATAACAGAAGAAAGCAGAAAGTAAGGAACATTAATAGAAATAATGAAATGAAGGAAATAAGAAAGGGAGGGAGGAGGGAGGGAAGAAAGAAGAGAGCAAATAAAGGAAGGAAAAAGGAATAGATGGAAGGAAGGAAGAAAAGAAAAAGTCTTAAGGAAAGATTGGAGGGAGGAAGGAAAAACAAAAAGGAAGGAAATGTGGTGCAAGGGGAAAAGAGAGAGAATGATGAAACGAAGAAAGGAAATGAATAAGGAGGACAAAAAACAAAAGCAAAGAAAGCAAAAAGGACAAGATTGAAAGAAGGAAGGAAGACAATGCAAAGGGAAAGAAAAAAAAGGAAAGAATGAAAGAAGGGATAAAAAAGGAAAGAAGGAAAGAAAGAAACAGGCAAAAACAAAAAGAAAGAATGAAAGACGAATACAGGCAAAGGAAAGAAAAAGAAAGAAAAAGAAAGAAAAGACCGCTGAGAGTAAAGGATGTGGTGTGAATGCCAGTGAAAGCTGCTCCCGGTCTCTACACTCTCGCTGCCTCAAAACGTCCCTGAGCTTTAAGAGACTGTGAGAGTAAAGTCTGATATCGACAAGCTGCCACGGCACTGCTGCCTGGGATATTAAGTGCAAAGAAAAGCCAGTCACTCAACTTCTATAAAGCTGTTCAAAGAGTCACTTCACATGTAAATGAACAGAGACTGCACGCGAAGATGTCAAGGTAAGACAAGAAACCATCTGAAAACACTTAATGAGGCAGAGCAGAGGTGTGCTTTTATCTGCTGACAGAGATCTGTGAATGGAAGTCAAGACCCCATCAACACAGCTCACTTATATTTACACGTTTCATGATTCAATAAAATAATGTAAGTATTGGATTTAAAAGAAATCATTTAAACTGTCTTAGATCTTCTTACCTTTCTAATTTGACAATTTACAAACTATATTAAAACTGTTTTTATTTGGTGTTATAATCATTCTTTAGTTTTCCCACCAAACAGGGATATTCTAGTGAACTACAAACTGCTTTGAGCACTATATATGTATACGACTTCTTTCAGACACACATCAAAAATTAAGGACGTCTCACCTGGTATGGGGATGATTGGGATATTCTCATTGGCCACCACCCGTGGAGAGCTGCTCTCCTCCACATAGAAATGAGCCGTCTGGAAAAACCTCCTACGGGGACACGGAAAGATAAGACCAGTGAGTACAGCACGGTAAATACACCCACTATCATCAGAAATGATGCAGGAAAGTGTATTAGGGACTTGTCCTCAGATGTAGACTGTCAACATTAGCATAGAAATGTTGAGGAAAATGACAGCAGCTGAAAAGAGCTAATGAAAACCCCAGAGTAGCCGAGACACGGCTGATCGCACGCAGAGCGAGCGGCTCCTGGAAACGCAGTCAAATCAGGCTTTAGGGAAAAGGTTAAACTACGTACAGCGACTCACAGAAGCACACCGCTAAATCTTAGCCTTTTAAGCAAACCGAAGACAACTAATCAAAACGCGCACTTTCTTCTCCACTTTTAATGCCGTCGAACACAGAGACAACTTCAAATGTGTATTTTTTGCATCAACCTTTGTATTAAGAACTTTGATTTCCAACACGAGTCACTGAATAATCAACAGCGCCTTCAAAAACCCAAAGCAAATTGCAATTCTTGAACAAATCCTCGCCAATTTGACACAGGTCAAGGTTAAAAGTTTTCAGAATTTCAAAAAAAAACACCAGAAAGTCATAATAATTTGAAATTACCTACATTATTTAGGAGGGGATATTTCAGCTTTGTGAAAGGGCAGTTTTTGAGGTCAATGTATTCCATATTCAAGACAAGCTTCTCCACAGTGAGACCAAAAAAAAAAAAATCTACAATTCTAACAAGACTGAAAACAGTGAGAGTGGAATATTTTAAGTCCTGGACACCTTGCATATCCACCATCTCCTCTAACGTGAATGTGCTCTGATAAATTCACAGGAGCTCTAAATATCCTAAAGTTAATCCTACCTGTACTTGCTGCAGAGGAGGGAGCAGATGCTCGTCATTCTTAAAGAGAGATGAAACAAAAAAAAAAAATAATAATAATAATAAAAACAAAAGGTGGCACGGCATGAAAGAAAGAGAGAGACGGAGCAAGAGACGACAGGGGAAAACTAATGGGGGGGAGGAGAGTTCCAGCCCCAAGCACCCCCCACCCCCCAGTTTGCGTCACTGCCACCTGAGCTAATGGCTCCCTCCGAGTGCAGATGTGGTCCAGCTCCCGACGCGGTGCAGCCAACGTCTCCTTGCTGACTTCTTGCTCCCACCGCTGCAGGAGAAGAGTTTGCTTCGAGGGAGCAGAAACTGTGATCAAACTCCTGGGAAACGTGAGCTTCAAGGGCAGCGAGGTGTTACCACGAGTTTGGATTTGATCTCGTTTCGATGCACGTCTTTTCAACAAACGCGTCAAAGCATCAGAAGATTCCAGATGTGTACCCTAACCTTTAACAAATATTTCCACCGCGGACTGATTAATACTGTCCAAAACAAGCTAAACAAATAAACTAAATACAAGACAACACTTTTAAACGACAATAAAAGTAAAAAATAAAAAAAGTATATTTAAAAAAATGTGGTATTTAGTCGACAATACCTAGTACATTTAGCAACCAGAGGAAGTCGTTAGCTGTAATAGCTGCTTTGTCACCAAGAGGCTACGCAGAAGATGAAGAGTTAAGAGAGTGTGAATTTCATCTCTCCTCGTGGCCTTTTCCCCCGGGGAGGTAAGCATTGTCTGTGAACTGTCTGAGCTGTCACAACAACAGCTGCGGTAATCTCAAAGCTACCTCGGCGTTTCTACTCGAGTACCACAACTCCCAGTAATTCATCCACCAAGTGAATCCTCTACAGTCGTCTCCTTTCCAGCTGTCTGTTTTTTTTACACCTCTACGGAGCTGATAGCCAGGCTTTTTATTTATATCGCAACTTTATAATCCACCACAGTAAGGTGCAATAAACATTTGCAGCAGTGATCTCACTGAGCAACACAGTCCAAAAAAAAAAAATACTAAGAGTAAAAACAAATATAATCCTACACAAGTAGCCAGAGTAAATAAGTCTGGCACCAACTGAGGAAGTGGTCTGTAGTGCTATTTGTTTCTCATTAAGCGCCATCCGACATGTGCTAGTGGCCTGGCCTGTGTAATTACTGTGGCTCCAATGGCGTGGCTGGAAATTAGCCCAGCAGATGAAGACACAGCTGGGACCTGTGCTGGAAGTGCGGGGCCTTCAGGTCTCTCCCCCTTCACCCTGCTGGATGATGGGTCTGATATGCAAAGTGAGGGGAAGGGAGGAGCTCTTCTGCCCAGAGATTGATGTATCTGCCTTTGAAAAACACGCCCAGACCGTGTTGTGCCGAATGAAAAATCCAGAAAGTGTAAAAGGATGATGGGGCAGGCGTGGGTGAGGGGCAAGGAGGCATGATCCAGTAATAGCCCTTTCAAGATGAGACAATTTTGTAAAAGCACTTGATCAATGACCTTTTACTCTTCTAACAGACGTTTCTTGCAGTGTGATGATGCCTCTGTAATGCAGTTATGTGGGCTTATTGAACTCTTTCTCACCTCCAGTAGACCATCATGATCAGCAGCATGATGAGGCACAGCAGAGTGAGCGCAGACACCACCACCAAGGGCACAATCCACACCATCCGGCCCATTCCTGGGTGGGGGGTCCGTGTCGTGTTGGACAAGATGGTTCGGTCTAAAGGATGATACAGAAAAAGTTCTAAATATATACAAGTGACCTATACAGGGTCATTCGTTAGGAACATCAACTTACATTATTATTTCCCACACAGTACACAAAAAAGTGGGAAATACCACTAAACGTTACCTCAAAAAGTATTTATTTTCCTATTTTTTATGGTCGTTTGTGATAACGTGGTTGGGGTTTTATGTGAGGACCTAAAAATTGCTTTCAAAAATTAAGGTCTTTAGAGAATAAAGTTCTTTTTTTGCCCCCCATGACATTATAGCCATTTTGGTGTTTGCTAATGTCAATTAGCTGTGACTCCAAAAGTTAATCAGTTGTAGATGTACATCCAATGATTACCTCCTAAGAGTCTTAATAAATTCTGCCCACTGGTTTATGAGATGATACGCTCAATGCTACGGACAAACGAGCACACACATGCAGGCAAAAACATTATCTTTCATCTTCTGCGGCGAGTGATAAATACATAAACCCTGCCATTAGCTGCTTGTAATATAAAAGAGACTAAACACACACGTTTCAGGAAATTAATCAGAAATAGTGATATGGGATCCATAACATTATTTCAACCTTAATCTTCAGCTGGTACACCCCACAACCGATTTAAAAGAAGCCTGCAAATTGTTTCCAACTCTTGTGCAAATCTTATCTTTGCAAAAATCCTAGGTTTATAATTGACTATTTGACAATCTATGCTCATGGAATTTTACCATTTCTAACACTGTGATGGTAGGAAAAAAAAAAAAAAACCTTCACAAAAGCTTTTCCTTGAAGCAAACTCTTTTGAAATCTGCTTAAAGGAATTCCTTGAGGCAGAACCCCTCTGGCAGAGAGCCGTCTCCTTCCTTCAGGCCTCTGTGTTGTAGTGACACAAAAGCCTGGAGCTTTGTCTTTGAGTGAGATGGTAACTAGTGTATTTACGGTCTTGTATCAACTTATTTGTTCTTCTAAATTGGACTTCATAAATGCCGGCAGTGTTTACAGAATTCAGCTTTGGAGCAAAGCCTTGCCTCATAATATAGGTGGCTACAAGAGATCAAGGCTTCCTAAGAGTTCAAAAAATGTTTTTTTTTCCCCTCTTTGAAAAGGATTTAAAATCTGTTTGAAGGGAAAAGATTTGCTCACCAGTGTGAACAGAGAAAGGCCAGAGACTCTTTCCATCATTAATCTTTGGAGATAGTGTAGAGCTCCGGGGGATCTGCATCTCAGCGCTGTCATTACGGGGCTCCTGAGTGGAGACTGCATTTACTTCTGTGGGTTTCTTCTCCTTGTTGACCAATTGCTCATCATCGGTGCTAGTAGGGACTGTGTTGCCTTTAACTGTAGGCTTGCCGACTCCTTTCTCTTTGGCTGTGGATGCGGGGGTTGGGATTAAAGGCTCTTCGGACACAGTGCTGTTTGCTTGTTTCTCCTCATTATCAGGAGAATTTTTGCCCTTTTTATCCTTCTTTGCCTCCTCTTCTTCCTCCTGCTCTCCCTCTCGCTCGTCCTCCTTGTCATCCTCCTCACCCTGACCTGCAGGCTGTTTCTCATCAGACTGCTTGTCTGTCTCAGCTCCCTGAGTTGCCGTCCGCTCAGTGTTGGACTTCGCGGGCGGGGTGGACGGATGTGTCGGGTTCTGAGTGGCACGAGGCGCCTGCGTGGGCCAAGCGGAACTGGGCAAGGAGGAAATCACCCCTCCGCCGACACCCAGACCTGCCAGCAAGGTGCTCGTCACCACGGATGCCACTGTGGCCTGGCTGCCGCTAGAGGAGGGGCCCATCCCGGTTGCCATGGAGACAAGAGAGAAGTGGATGCCAGAGGACGTCCAAGTGGAGGAACCAGAGCTGATGGGAGCCATGTCCGCTGAGGAAGCTGGAGAAATTGTTGGCTGAGAAGGACAGGCAGGATAACAACATGGTCACACAACAGAAAATGACTTTGAGCACATAAAGAAATTTGCACTGCCATCTTCTGGTCAACTAACCATTCCAGTCTTCACAATGCGAGACCCTTCAAATATTCTTGTTGTATTGGCTGCAAAAGAAAAAAAAAAGGAGAGGAAATTTATAAAACTATGTCATGTGTTTTGACTTCCGGGGATAGTTTAGATGTTCTGAAGCAGGGTTCTGTGGATAGACTGTAAACATCCTCTTACCTGTGAAAGATATCTTATTGAATGTCTTCAGTTTAAAGCAAGACTTGACTGATTGACAACAGCTAGTCTGAGCAGGGCTAGGACCTAAATGGATTGTTTTAAAACAACTCCAACCGCTTATAAATTTCATAAATGATTCATGCAAATGTCATTTTATAGACCTTTATACTGACTTTAATTTGCATTGCCCAGTTATTCCCGCAGAAATATTCCTGACATTCCTGCTGGAAGTGATACAGCTAGCTATGATGTGGCTTTTTGTACTTGTAAAAAAAAAAAAACATTTATTTTATGTAAATAAATGTATGATGCAAAACTCACGATAGTGCAAAACTTTAAAAATTAGCATATTTTAGCATGAAACATTACAAAGTTTTGGAAGTTTGGAGTTGTTTTAAGAAGGCAGCGATCCACTTTGGTCCTGCCATTAGCTTGTTAATCCGATCAGAAATAAACTTTTTTTCTCTAACTCTCTGTTCCAAAGCAACATGTAAAATATTATTTGTGCATAAACTTTTCCCACCCTGCTTCTAAAAATTTGAACTGTCCCTTTAAGGACCTACGAATTTAGGCTATGCAAAGACTCAACGACTTTAGAGCTTCGACCATGTACCTCTGAACAACAGCGTCTGGCTGAAGTCACTGCGCTGGTCGTGCTGACACACTGCCTGCACTCTGAACAGGTACAGCAGGTCAGGGGACACGTTAGTAATAATCGCTTTCTGCAAGAGAGAAACACACACACACACACACGCATTAGCAGCAAATATTCTGAGGCTAGTAAAATTACTTTTAAAAGAGTGGATGCTGATGGCTAAAATGAAAATATATTATGTAAAGCTTCAGTCATTTTTCTGCCTAATTTGTTAGTGTTCACAGATGGCTACAGTTATATTAAAAATGTCCACAAAATTGGATGGGTGATTGCCTCTGCGGTTGTAGAGTTAGTTTATTTTTTTCTCTCTCCCCCCCATCGTAATATTTCAGATAAAGTTTCCAGAGACAGAAATTGAAATGGAAATGAAAGTGGGCAAAATAAGCAAAACTGACAGCTGAGAGAGGAGTGGACAATAATGACAGAAGTGTAATTATACGACTATGGCACCACATGAACACAGTAATCATTCTTTCAATCATCCATTTGAACTAAAATGGCAACAATAGAAACTTACAGCTCCTAATGAAATAAAGATATACAATAAAAACAAATAATATTTCTTTTTTTTTATTGTTATTGGAAAACTGCTAAAGGCAGAAAAGTAGTCTCAAAAGTCTAACAGATTTTACCAGTCATAACTCACAAAACAGTCTTCAAATATGGGTTTTAAAAAATGACTCCTCTTCATATCTTCCGCCTACACAAGTTTCTCCACGGCAGTCCTAATGGAGAAGACTCTGCCTTGTTGTGTCTCACGACAAGCCCACAGAAAATGGAGAATGAAGACTAGACTGTGGAGATGTGACAGTTGTGCCAGACAACCTCGGGGCGCAGTATGGTTGATAGAGAACTAAAAGGTCACTGAAATGTTGCTGCAAATTGCCTGGAGTAGCAAAATAACCAGCAAAGGGAGATTTGAAATGAAATGTTTTCTATGTTTAAAATCAAACGGAGCCATTGTGGCAGGTTTCTAGAGAAGCTGCGATTAAGGCAGACTTCTGAGCGTGCAAAATCCAAGGGAAAGGAAATAAATATTAATCCGTCTTTAGCTGAGCATAGCATTAACTTAATTTGTAAGGCTGTCCTTGACAGCAAGAAGCCTTTTTGCATATTCATTTCAACTTACTTGTCCATCACTTCTAAGCTTCAGCGACTAGATTCTAAGTTAAAGATCCCCTCCAGGCATCTTTTAAAGGCACGCAGCATAGAGATGAGCTGCACAGAAGAAGTTGTGAGTAAAACCTGTTCCTTTTCTCTCCCCCCTCCTCTTTCCACCGTTGCACTAAACAGTTCAATTAACTGGTTAAAAATTCCTAAAATTAACATCTCCTCCCCCGCATCACTCCCTAAATCTATGAATATTCAAATTATCTTCATTTTCAGGGAGTAAATGCTGAACGCAGCAGTTCCCCTGATTCCTCCAGTGAGTGTTTGCAATAGAGGCATCAAACATGTGTAAGCTGCATATTGGACAACAATTTGCTTGTAAACTAGCTCCAATGTCACTAAATAATCTTTAAGAGCGAAAGCAGGTGAAAGGGAAACACGGCTGTTTGCTGTCGAACTGCACATATTTGGAGGAGAGTGTCGCTGTAAAAGAATCAGATGCTGCACTCTCTCTGTGCAGCGTTCCATGCTGTAAGAGAGTCACTAAAGCAGCAGCAATGCAAGATGCATCACCGGCCTATAACCCATAGCAGAGGCAACAGTGTATTTTGGAATGCATGACCAGGCTGGAGGTGCTGGTGTCACCAGGGAACTGATCCCAGGATTCTGAACTGGTGGGTGCACGTTTTGACCCGGCGCTGTTTATATCTAAAGAGGCAGTCATGCAAACTATCAAGACAGCTGGGGGTCAGCAGGCCTTGAAGAAATGCACAGTTGGATGTTGGATCCCCAGAAATGGAAAGATGTATGACCGCGGAGAAGACTATGCAGTGTGAAAAAAAGAGCATTCCAGTAAGTACAACCTCCTGCAGAGAGAAGATTTATTTCTGTAGACACAGTGGATGTTTTGCTAAAAAGATACAGTAAGAACTGGAGAGGTATTCCGATGTTTAAGGCAGCCGAGCTGAGTTAAATGATCAGTGGATCAGAGATCTTAAGAACTACATTTGCTCTGCATTTGTTATTAAAGGAAGTCTGTGTTCAAAGAGCCGTCTCTGCTGCCTGAAACCAGATCAGGAGTTTTTATTTTTTTAATTCTCCCTGGTTTTGCTGTTGGTAAAATGAAAGTGCAAAGACCACTTTTGTTTACACCTCTCTGGGATGAATTAACTTTTTGACCTTGTTATAGATGCCCACTTCAGAGACTGATTCACATTTAAATGAATACAAAACTAAAAAGAAAAAAAACAAACAAACAGCAATAGATGACGGAGAAAAAAAAAACAACTTAAAAAAAACACTACATCTGAGTAAAGGCCACAAGGGTTTTTGTCAGCTCATTATACATATATCAGTTGTGACGCGTCAATGTCTGCGACAGGCCTGTGTTTCTATTGTTAGACAGGTGAGTGACAGCGGAGCGTCTGGGTCCTCATATCAACCAACAGCCACATGCAGAGTTCATCACAACCTGTCTCCCCTTTTACACACCGTCACTGATCCAGCCAGCGTTTCATCCTGACAGATACATCTGAGGCTCTGCACTCCAGTCAGAGCTGGTTATTGTGAAATAAAATTAAATTCAATTAAAAATAAAAAGGGAGAACTGTGCGGTGGTTCGGGGTATGGCTCACCATACTCTGGTCCCCAGTCTTGGAAAAGGTCTTTTCGTCGGCGACGTCCCGCTTCACCCAGCTGTAGGAGACCATGTAGCTGGTGATGGGGGGGTGATAGATTGTCAGAGGGCGTTCCCAGCTCACGATCAATGCTGTCTGGTTTAGCGGCTGGATCTTCATGCTCACTGGGGCACTGCTGCACACTGGTCCGGAATAAAGAGAGGAGTGTGAGAGGGAGGCAGCATAAGAAGGAAAAACAAACAAACAAAAAAAATAGCTTTTGCATCAATCTTTCACTGACTGCATGAAGATGGAGAGCTGCTTGATCATATTTATTTGACTCTGCTGAATGCAGGTTGCCTTTTAACATCCCCTTCGCTCACTCCTGAAACTTGATTTAAAGCCATTTTCCAACTGAGAATCCTCTAAAGGTGCAAAATAATACAGTAACCTAATAATGAAAACACCCTTGAAAGCTTTACTAGGGTCAGACACAACTTCAGGTGGAGGTGTATATTATAGAGATTCAGATTTGAGCGTTTTGATCGAACCAAGATGCAGGAGATTCCAGACAGTTTCAAACAGCCAGCATTTGGGCAGATAATGTAGCAACTTCCTTGCATTTCCAATCTGCAAGTTGCTCCAAGTAAGACGAGCTGTATGCATGAGGAGGATGGAACAAAAAGAACTATATATATATATATATATATATATATATATATATATATGTGTGAGCCAGCCTGAAGGTGGCAGTGCAGGCTGCAGCACGGATATTTACACAAAGATCCATCAGTATGAGTAAGGGACAATCTGGACAGGCCTCTCAGCACATCAGGGCAGCAGCAATCAGAAACTAGTGTCAAATGACTATGTGCTCTTAGAGTTTCTGCCAAATTGAAATTGTCACCACAATTTTCCCCATTTGCACGGCGAGGCCGTGACGCAAATTATGCACCATGACATGTGAGAGATGGAAAGAAAGACAGGGACAAAGGGAATCAGTCAAAAGATCACAGGGGGAAAAAAGAACAACAGGAAGGAAATCTCAGGGTGTTGATTAGCTGTGACAGGTGCGAAATGCATCATAACCTGTCGGCTGTTCGTTGTCAGGTTCAGTAGCTCAAGAACAATAATTTAATAGCAGCTGAAGATGTCACTGTGGTTTTAGTGCCTGCATCGTTACGATCCTGACAATCTCCTTCCTTTTTACAATTAACACGATCATATTAATAACCCTCTAAATATCGTCTCATCAGCTCCTGCTTTGCATTTTGAAATATAATTTTGCAATTCATGGGCCTGAGAAATATTTTGAATATCTTAAACTCCAATAATCCACGGACTTATAAGTTTTTTTTTAGCTTGAAACAAAAAGCAAATGAATAGCACAAAGTAGTGAATATAATGAAGCAGATCTTTGTAGTAGTTTATTAGCATCTAAATTATAAAAATGCAAATGACGTGGGACTCTGAATATACACAATGCATACTTTAACCTCCCAAAATAACCCTCCCAGAGCTTCCATCTTATCCTGCAATAGCACTCAGAGCGGAGCATGAATCTTCCTCTTGGCAGCTTCTACAATGAAGAGGATGAAATGACTGTTGTCAACAAAGCCGCTCGACTGCGTCTCGCTTTTAAAAAAAAGCTGTACGGTTTGTTTTAAAGCAGCAGACACGTTGGAATGATGTGGGGAAACAAGGATTTCTCTAGAAAATGAAAACAAAAGAAATAAATATATCTGATTTAAACACATACTAGCATTTTTTTTTCTCAAACTTTGCAGCAAAGTCATCTGAGAGATAAACACCGACACAATAACTTCAACATTTATTTTATGATAATGTAACTCTTGCTACAGATACCGCGGCCTGTTTGAGTCATTTCTAAAAGCAAAATGCCAAACATTTCATTGATTTTTGGGGCAGATTTAAAAGCCTCACGGTGAGGATTTTGCTACTTCTCTCCATTTTACATTTTTTGCACACATCATTTTACTTATTTACCATTGGTTTTCTGTAACAAGTCAGCTTAAGTAATCAAGCTGCATAACTTGAAACTGTAGAAAACAACTTTTGTTTGTTTTTCCCCCCTCAGCTGATTGCTCATGAAATGTCAAAATACTGGTAAAAGATGCCAAAGTAACCTAAAATAGAAAAAAAACATGTAATATTTGTTGTGACAGAGTGAACTAGTTTCTAAACAGAGAGAACAATAAATCTGCTCTGCTTGTGAGACAGCAGCTCTGATTGAGCTGGATTTTACACTCGGTACACAGCAAACACAAATGATAAAATAAATAGCGCCTTATGGATCTTGAAATTCGTATTGGACAAACAATAAATCTGCACCACGCAAACTAATCTGCAATCTTTATTTTGCATCAGAACAGTTTGCTTTGCCTCTCGTACGGTCAAACTTAGTCCTCGGCTATTAAATCTACAGTAAATAAACGTGCGGTCAAATATTGGCCGCGGCTCTTGTACCACTTGAGTTGAAATCCGTCATTTATGCCATTTGTTAACAAAAATAAGACATTTTAACTCCAGTGCCTGAAATCTTCAGCAGATTCCTATATTTGAACCAAAAAGAGACAGGAACGCTGCTAAGACGGGAGAGAAAATACGAAGCAAAAAAATGGAAAGAAAAAAAAAAGTGAAGATGCAACAATCCACATTCATCCTGCCTGGTGACATAACAGCACAAAAGCAATTTCACAACTTAATTTGTATGGGTCTATTTTAGCTGTGCCACATATTAATGATGATTGCTGATCAGCCCTTTTAGAGTGCTCCAACTTCATCACAAGCATTCCCAATCAATTCTCCCCACCAGACACCAACAACACCAATTTAAGGAGCAGCAGCCTTTCTCATTAGTCTCCTTAGTTCCTGCTCTTTCTGTTAAAGCAAGCACAGCAAGATGCACACATAAAAGTACAAGACAAACAAAAAAAAAATACTCTGAACAGCTGCGTATGCGGTCTGAACTTGGTATTAATTTGTTGTTAGAAGAATCAGCTGTCATTGTCAGAGTGACAGGCCAAGTTTTGCCCAACATCTTCCTGAAAATTACATGTTTTAGTCACAAGTTGGGATCAATCATTAAAATAAATCCAGCAAAAAGAAAAAAAACTATTCTTTACAGTTTTTAGACTACATTTATTAACCAAATGAGATCTAAAGCAATAGGATATCTGAGGGGGTTCAGTGAAAATACTATGAACACTTAATATCTTACCTGTTGTAGATAGCTCTTTGAAGGGCCTCAGTTTAGAGAAATAGAGAATAATTCTGACTTGATTGAGGAGCCAACAGCTAATCTGAGTGGGGCCAAGGCTAAAGTGGATTACTGCTGCCTAAAAACAACTCAGACCTGAAACGTTTCATAGCCATTCATGCAAAAGTTCTTTTACAAATATTCACATAACCGTCAGTTTTTGCCTTACACACTTAGTTGCATACAATTCTGTAACTACTTGCAACCACTACTACTTGCAACCAACAGCAGCAGCTAGTTGTAGCACTTCTAGAGCAGACTGGAGCACTTCTAGCAGAATTGTCAATATTTCTGCTTGGATTATGGTGTATGGTGCAAAATTCACAAATGTGTAAAGATTCATAAAATGGTGTTTGCATGAAAGGTTAAAAACATTTTTCAGATTGAAGTCCAGAGAAGCCATCTACAGCAGATAGGATGTTATTTTTCATAACGTTAAAAGAATTATCTGGTGTAATATTAGTTGGTTAAATTACCAGCTCCAACCAAGAGATAGGAAATCTTTAGCTGACAACATCTGTAATAAAATATATAAAGCTCTATGTATGACAAACTATTTTTTTAAAGTCTGTTAGCTGTTCTTTCATGTAGGTGACATGTAAGTTTAAAGCTAACTAATAAAATGTTCCAAAAAAAGTGTATTAAAGCACAGTTCAATAAAATGTTCTGAAAGAAAACTAGGCTGTTGAAAAGTTAGCTTCAAAGGTTTAAAAATGCATTAAATAGTCTAAAGTCACCAAGGTCAACTAAATTTGTAACAAAGTTCAATAACAAGGCCTTTTCTCTCAGTTTCTGACCTTGATAATTTAAAAAAAAAGTTTTTTTAATCAGTTTATTTTAGGCTGATACTCATAGACCTATGAATCACTGAGGCAATAAAAAAGGGACTCAACTCTCGAGCTAAACCGGTGTTGGACCTACACATACAAGAAAAGATAGTATAGAACGAATATTAAATATAATCTTTAGCCTCTTTGTTCAGCAGCCCATTGAAAAGATAATTTGATTCAATTTCTTTAGCTGCATCGACAAAAAATGACATATATAACACAATCTGACAAGCATAAAATAGTACCTCTGCAGATACAAGTCGATTGCTTTGTACTGAATCTGTACTGTTACATTAGTTATGTTCTGCAAATGACAGAAAATATGACACCACGCACAAAAAAAGCATGAAACATCTTACCTCTCGAAGCCTCAGTGCTATGAGGGCTTCCTAATATTTCAGTCAAATCTTTCTGCCATGCATCTTTTACAGCCGACTTAAAAATCTTCCTGTTGTTCAGGTTCTGCAGGGGCCTGAAGTTGTTCCTCAGGTACTCGACAGACTTGACATGGTCCTGTTGCTCCGTTGTAAAGATGGAGTAAAAAGCATCCAGCTAAATGGAAAGAAACACAGAATAGCTATCAGGACACATTTAAGTGCTGCTGCTACTATGTCTGGGTGTGTGAGTAAATGTGTTAAAGATAATATATCATGCGGCACTGCATTTGTAGTCACTTGCCAGTAGCTGACTGTTCACAAGTGGGGAACAGTATTTGCAAGAAACATTTACACCACAGGCAACAGCAGGCACAGACTTCAATCATCACCCAGACTACCTGCTGGGCTGTAACTTCTCAATGGGGCAAATTTGTGGCCATTGATTGCCAAGAATGATCTCCTGCCGCGTGCTGTAATGACTACACATTACAGATACTGTGGAATCAATGTGTCCTATGGGTGCTTGGAGAAATGAATTACAGGTTCATAAAAGACTATCTGTGAGCGTCACAAACATTGTCGAGGTGGTCAATAACCTTGCGGCAGAAGTCATTTCGGAACAAAAGATTTGTCCTCATGCAAGTTCATAGAAATTCCACTGAGCCCTGCAAATTTCTGTGGCGCAGAATGCACAGGAGAATATGCAGCTGGCTAACCCAAGAATTGTATGTATAAAAGATGCAGCAAAGCAGCTGTGGAGGGGGGGAGATCAGCAAAAAGCACGGGGCATGATTTGGCATATATTATCTCTCAAACAGCAATAACAGTTGGAGGTAAAACGCTGTAAAGCACGCAGGCGAGTGCTGTAAAATGCAACATTTTTCATAAAACATATGTTAAGCTGTTGCTGTAATAGCTCGAATTATTAAGCATTTGAATTAATGAACATCTTTAGTTGTGTGATATCCAACCTCAATATGGTGCAGTTTTATATCTTAGAGCCTATAGGCATTGTCTCAGAACAACGGCATGATATAGGTGCTATCTGACACCCACTATCACTCAAATGCCAGTAATTGGCTCCCCCTTCCTGTTTAATCATGCACTACATAGGCAGTGATGGTTTCATATGCAAAGGATCTTGATGGCAAGGTGGGAAAGAGGACGAAAAAGAAGAAGCGCAATGAGAAATTGGTCACAGTGTTGGACTGCAAGTGATCCACTGAGCGTGCACAAATGGGATCTGGAGAATATAGCTGCCTAGGTGTATGTGTGTGAGTGTGTGTGTGTGTGTGTGTGTGTGTGTGTGTGTGTGTGTGTGTGTAGTTGTTGTTACGTGTGTGTGTGTGTGTGAGTAACTAGACTTAACGCACCTGTGAGTGGGACAGATATACAGGCCTGGAGAAGATGATCCACTCCACGACTTTGCTGCAGGGCGGAGTGGTCAAAGAGCCCGTGTATCGGTAATAACTGTCCACTGATGACGGCAGCAGATCCCTCAAGATGAACGACCTGAGGTTGGTCTCCTTTTCTGGGTAAAGAATGGGATTAAAATTTGTTAGTGCATGAATTTGTACAGCGCAGAGTTCTGTGCGTCCACCCCATTTCACCTCGCTCGTGGCGTTTTTACTGCTTTCCTGAAACCTCCTCTAGTGGAAGGGCAGTAGTTAAAAGCCTCACTACTTGTTATCGCCCAGGCTACATCTCTGTACTGAGATGGGCTGAAAGAGGAGCAAAAGCAGGAGAGTCTGATAAGATGGCCAGCTCTGACAGCTGATCTGTGGCTGGGTGGTAGGGTGCTCTGCTCCATGTAACAACTGTGGCTAGGCTACGGGGATTAAGACAGATCCAAATGATTACCAAATCTCTCCTATCCTCTGATCAGAACTTGGCAATGCTTTGTAGAGGGAAAAAAAAGGGAACAAGCTGAAATCATCCAGAGGAAGATGCCTTTATCTCCAGTAAATATGTTGTGCGGGCTATGGAAGATGGTTTGTTTTTTCCTTGAATTATGATGAGAAGAGCCTAAATAAAGCAGGGTTTACGTCAAATCCAATCTCTCACAGCTAGTGGCCTTATCTTAAAAGAAACAGAGGTCTAGGGTGTGGTTTGCATTCAGACTACAGAGGCACGGGAAGCCTCGCCCCTATGCCTCATCTGTACTCTGAGTCAAATTCAGTATGCACAGCCTTTCTTCTCCCTGTCTTCAGACAGCGTACGTGCCCTATCGCTGCTGGGCTGCCGAGATGCTGATGGATGGATGACTGTGGGATAACGAGCTAGTGGAAAACCAACCATCCTAACAGGGGAGAAAGTGAGGAGCATTTAGCAGCAAGCAGGAAGAGAGTCCAAAAAAGCACCACATCCATGCCAAGCTTTCTTTCAGCTGGGAAATGGGATTCTGTGGTGCTAGAACAAACATCTGTGTATCTGTGCAGCACAGAGCCACGACGAGGAGGCTGTGAATCAGGAGCCAGAGCAGGTTGTCCATCAGCTGTAGGGCTCACAGTTCAATCTGTGACCTCTTCGCACAGAATATGCCTTGGCTCGACAGAAAACCCAAAGATGCTACTAATGGCAATAAAGCGCCTTACAGGGCAGATATGCCGCTATTGTTTCAATTATGTGCGTAAATGTGAGAAACAATGAGAAACGCTAAAAAGTGCTCCAAGTGTCGATATAGCAGAAAAGTGCTTTGCAAGTAGGGACAATCCACTCCTTCGAAACTGATAAAGATTCATGAAATAATCTAGTGCAACAGACAAGCTTGGTAATTTGTCTTTATTAAAGTTATATTACACAATAAAAATGGCGCTCAGCGAGATAAAACTGCAAGTGAAATGGTCTCCCACCTGATGATGGACTCATCGGAGAACAGTCAGTTTTCTGCAGTACAGTTATTTTAATTTAAAATCTGATTGTTGTGAGACCAAAGCACATGTACTGTAGTGGTCTCTGGTAATTTGTGGCGGTGGCATTCCCTCTGCAACATTTTACATTTACAGATCCTAAATGGTGCATTAGTACAAACAAGTTTATTTAAAAAGGGTAACATGAAATTGTTTTAACCTTCACCTGTTTGGTCAGTTCAGACAGATACTTTGCTGTACTATCTGGTTTTATTTGTACTGTATGCAACTTTATACATGCAGATTTTATGTATCACTGTATCTATAAAACTGAGATAAATTATTTTTTTAAGATGGTTAATGTCAATTAATGGCAAAATTTTAAACAAAGATCTTGTGCAGTCTGTTACTGCTCAGAATATGTGTTGGGGATCAGTCTCAAGTACTACTAAACCAATATTTCACCTAATATCTGTTTTAGTCAATATGAGTTTTAGTCATTTTTGACTGACCAAAGATCAGTTGACTGTAGCAGCCGTCCTGAATCGAGTTGACTCCAAAATGTAATCAGTTGTAGATGTGTAGTCAGTGATTACTTTTTGGAAGTTTCATTAAAATCCGACCGGTGCTTCATGCGAAATTTTGCCAACAGACAAAGGCACGAGCAAAAACATCATTATCTGCCTTCACGTTTTGGTGGCAGGCAATAATAAACTAACCTGCACCAAGTAGAAAAGATGCTTCTGCAACCCAGAATTTCACACTCTTACTCGCATACAACGCACAACATCTCATTGTACAGTTTAATTAGGCATCCACCTCTGGTTTTGTAAAACCATCACGAGTTCAGATAAATTACATGTTGGGTTTATTTGTCATCATACATATATTTGTCAATGTACATTTATAAAAAGAACATGACTGTCAGCAGCAGATTTTAAAGCAAGCTACACACTGTTGAGCTTCTAACTGCATGTAAAGATTACAAAGTCATGCTAACGCGTTGATTTATGGACTCCATAAGTAACTGCATCCAGTGGCACCTGCATTATTAACTTTAAGAAATAATAAGCATTAGGATTCGAGGCGTAGCTCGCAGCACAAAACATCAATAGTTGTGGATATAAAGTTCTGCAGCAGCCACAGTCCATGAAACCAAGAGCTGTCTAATTGAAGTTCAGATGTAATAATTAGTTCTGTGTCTCGGAGAGAAACTCTGCGGAGGTCTCCTCCTGCAGAGCTATACTACCAAGGGACGGGCAGTAACCCGCAAATTTATTCTCCGTTTGAAGTTGCACTCCGCTCATATTTTTTGTGTTTAGACTAATTTGGGAGACAGAAATATGGCACTCGGTGTTTAAGCAGTGGAATTTAAGAACGCCAGCGTTTGTTTTCTGTAAGCATGAAGGCAACTGCACTGATGGAGAATTTTACCACCAGGATCAGCTACAAAGAAATGTCAAAAGGATTTAGCAAGGGTCAATTGTTTTTTGGGAAATCCCACATAAATTTAATTCCTACTGTAAGGCTTTATGATAAGGAGATTTTAGTATGACAAGTGAAATTATATATATATAAAAAATACCATGAGGGAAAAAAGCCCCAACTATCTACTTTCTAAAAGGTCATCTACCTACGCTCACCACATAAACACAAACGCTCTGCATGAAACAAAGTTTGCACAGGATCACTGTTTGATTACTTACCATGATGCACTACTCCTTTCAATCCCTGGATGATTGGGTCCACAGCTGGGTTGTCTTTTTGTCCAAGCTGCAGGAAATGTCCAAAGACAAAAAGGATTACAAAAGAGGATTAAGAGACTTGGGTAACGATTTACATTGAAAAACTAAGAGAAACAATCAACATCAACAGAATAAAAGGAGGGGAAAGAATAAGATCAACATATAAAATGCATTTTAATCAGGGAGTGACGACTACAATCTACTGCCATTTTCACGAGTGGATTCAGCTGGTCATTTTTAAAAGACATTTTCGTCGCTAAAAAGCTGAAAGGGATCATTCAGATCTTTTAGAGTGGGGTTTTGTGGCAATTATTATCTTAGAATTTAATTCTGACCAGATCTGACCAAAGTGGATTGTTGTTGTTATTACTGCATTCTCAAAACTGCTGTAGAAGATGATCAGAATATTTTTTTAAACATTTACATCACTGTCACTGTCACGTTTTTTTGTGAACTAATCATTTGTGTACATGTTTTCTTTTCCTTCTCTCCTTTATCAGTGCACTACTTTTTTCTTTTTCTTTCTTTCTCGTCGTCTCTGTTGTTTTTGTTTGTGTTTTTTTGTACTCACAGTGCACTGTAATTATTGTCACCTTATGCAATATAAAATAAGAAAAGATGCCTGCAATTAGCTCATCAATCCAGTCAAAATTAAACTATTTGTCCAAACTGAGGCCATTCAAACAACGATCTACAACTAATGAGACATCAAATGTTCATAACCTTTCCACAAAATCCCACTTCAAAAGATTTAAACTATCAATTTCTTTGTCATTTTGGGACAAACTCCATTGTTCAGCCTAAACGCTGTACTATTTAGTCATTTGTTGTAGTTAACAGCTAAATGGGTGATACAACCCACACCTTTAGCTGTTAGCTACAACAAAGCGTGAGGCAATTTTAGCCAATAGATTTTCATTGTTGTAAGTTTTGAAAATCTACAAATCACATTTAAAAAGTGCATGTAATAATTTAACCAATTTGCCAAGTCCCTGCTGTGTTAATTCAACATGATGTCATTGTGTGGTCTGTTTCGGATGCCAAAAACAATAATATAAAGAAGTAAAAGTTCAACTACATTGGTGTGGCAAGTTCTTGTGTGAAAAAAAAACAAAAAAACTGTGCTGGAAAACCTAGTGCAGTGTCATCTGCTGTTCGTGTGTGATTTTTCCTCTGTTTTTTTTTGGCTTTGGCATCTGAACGCAGAGTTTGTAAAGGTAACAGACTGTAGTGGGTCTCCTCGCAGTGAGGAGTCATAGTTTTGCAAACAGCAGCAGTCATGCAGGCAGGCAGTCTGTCCAGTCCATAAGTATTTGGACAGTTACACAGCCTTTGTACTTGAGAGCATGCGCTTCAGCAAATTAGGTCCAAAATAAATGATAACAGCACTAAAGAGAAAAGTTTCAGCTTTGTTTTAACTGGGTTCACAAGAATATCAAACACCTGTGTGAGATGAAACACATACCGCCTAAAATGCAAAGGTGATACAAATTATGTTTATGTACGCAAGTTCCGTCAAACGTAATTCCTCCTAATAAAAGCAGCTCACGTTCTCATTTTGTTTCATTGGAGTCCTATTTTTGAGGAACTAATGCACAAAATGTAAAATTTATGAGTAAAGCCAGAGAAACAAGTGTTTGCACAGGTGCGAGGCAGCAAGAGATGACTTCCTGATGAAACAAGACCCAAAATGAAGAAATAATGGCTGAAACAGCTGAGGCAGCTGAGAGGTTGTTCGAGAAACTCCACTTTCAAAAACTCAATTGCTTCTGATTGAACCTGCAGAGTTCACATGATAACTACAGGCTGAAATTTATTATTCTGGAGAATTGTTTCCACAAAAAAGTCAAGCGGCTTCCGCGGTTGCTCTAAAACGACAAACACTGACCATGTGCAGCCTTGCACCGAGCATGTAGATTACTGCGAACTGAGACGGTGTCGCACTACCCCGCAATTAGAGTAGGATGCTGTAAACACAAACCACAAGTCATCAGGCCACATTAACATATGTATCAGTGTTTTCCCGTACCGTCGCCGTGGTCCACCCACAGCCCCTCAAAGCATCAAACTGAAGGGAAACCTTGTCTGTAGCCCCTTTCACACTCGCGCTGCCTCCCTTAATCTGACAGGATTTGAACGTGTCAGTGTCACGCGTGAATTATCCCACTGGCCCGAACCATTTTGAGATGGAAATCTGACTAGATGGGACCGTGTAACACTATGTATCACTTTCAACACGGCAAGTCTGAACTGCCTGGAACACATTAACAGACTGGCACACAGAATCTGTGACTTCTGATCAGCTGTTCAGACGAATCAAACAGATAGATTTAGTGAATGCATTAAAGGCCTAGCATTCCTTGAAGGAATGAATATCGCCTACTGCCTTTATGACTACATTTAATTCGAGGTGGCCACATCTTAAAGAAGTGTCAACTCTTGGGGTATTTGTTGAGAATGACTCTCTGCTACTAGCACAATAAAGTTTAGCTCAATATATGTAAATCTGACTGAATTATAGCCATATTTGTAATGGGTAATGATGGTAAGCTGTGGCAGCCATCTGGAATTGGGGGGACTCCAAAAGTTAATCAGTTGTAGAACTTCATTTAAGAATTACTTTCTAATTTTTATTTATTTTTTTAATTTGTCCACTGGTTTATGAGATATGCAGCTAACGGAGCAGACAAATGAACATACACACATACCTACACAGGCCAAAACATCATCCCTCTGCCTTTTACCTTTGGTGGGGGGGGATAATAAACAACAACGCAGCCCAAATATCTGAATGTTTACCCTAAAATATTTAGATGCTACCTAAATACGTAGAAAATTAATTATTTCGGTGACTGACTGAGATGTTCTGTATTATAAATTACCTCATCTCACAAACTATTCAAGCTCGCCTGAATGGCAACGATCACGTATGCACCACAGCTCCGTCGGCTGCTTTCAGACATGTTTAAATGAGGCGTGAGAAACATTTACAACAAAAAAAGCAACGGTGAGGTGATGGCTTTAGCAAACTGATAAACCCATTAATGCATTAATGTTACAGATTTCAAAATAGCTTTTGAAATACAAAAAAAAAAAAGTTTTTTGGATGACTCTTTCCTTTTTTGTACAGCCTACACTTAACTGTTAGCGATGATCAGCAATACCATTCGGCTCAACATTTTCTTAATATTTCTAATGTCCTACTTAGGAGACAAGACTGGTCCAAAGAGTGCTGGGATGTGGGGACCAATCCTCCCTTGAACGACATTAATTCAGGTCAGTCAGAGGAGAATAATTGTGTGGAACTGAATGCTGAATGTGGATAATATGCACACCTTAGAGGCCTTTAATAGGTCTTTGGGGAGCCCAGCAAGAACTCCCCTCATTGATTAGAAATGGTAAATCTGAGCCAATGTGTGTGTGCCCGTTTAAAAAACCCCTCACACTGTAAACTGCTATTCAGCGCATTGTGTATGGTGGTGCTAATTGCAGTAAGCAATAGGGTTGTCAGGACCCAGCGGAGGCATTTAGGTCCTCACACACACATGGTTCATCACTGTCGGAGAGTAGACCTACATTACGAAACACCTGTGTCCCCATTCCAGCCTCCCGCTGCCAGATATCTGACCCGCGCCTATATAAGATTAAGCTAAATTTTAGCATGCATTGATCACCTGCCATTATAGGTAAAGGTATTGCTGAGAGAAATCAGTGCGACACAGAAAGAGACTCTGAAGTTGTCCGTGCAGCTGTTCACAGCTTATAAATCTCAGAGGGGCTTTTACACTTAACAGAAATTAGGACCAATCTTTCCTATTAGGAGCCTATATGTTCAGATCTTCAGGGGACAATTTGTGGCACCTACTGCAGTAAACAATCCAACATGGAACCAAAATAGAAAATAGGACCCCATTGAAGAGATTACACATTATGTGTTCATACGGTAATTTTATAAGCCTGTGCATAAGAACATTTCCCATCAGTGCTCTAAGCAACTACTTACAGAGTCGTTACCAAGACGGTTTCCTCAAGAGCGGAACAACTCCACCGAGAACACTGCATTGTGGGTATGAAGATGCACCTTATGCGCATGGATGTTTAACATATTACAATGTACTGCTGTGTGGATCACACTTGAACTAGCTGAATGCTAATGCCAGCATGACACATTTAGCAGGTCCTGATAACATATGTCATGTTCACTGTCTTACTTAGCAGGTTTCTGTGTTGACATTTGCTAATTAGACCAAAGTTAGTACAGCTGATTGAAATGTCAGTAATTCATGCTCATGAACCAAAGAACTGAATAAACAGAGTTTTCACCCAATGACAGTATATCAGAGTCATCAAAATTATTCTAGTTCTTTCTGAGGAAAACATGACACATGGATCAAATTTCACAACATTACAATAAAGGGATTGTTCAGATTTATTGAAGTGGTGTTCTGCAAAGTAGTTATTAGTAGTGAGTACCTTACCTGTCATAGATAGAACTCTTAGCAAACAGAGTTAGTAGAAATAATGGGAAACTCTCATACAGGAGTCAGTATAATGGTTAGTCAGACAGAGACAACAACTCAAAAACTGTGGTGTAAGAAAAAAATTTGGAGGTCCATGTCAAGCAACGAAACATGGTGAAATCTATATGATGCCCAGGATTTTGCTTTATTAGAGCAGCCTGGAAAAGCACAAACACCATCTTCTACCTTGTTTCAAAAGGGACTTCCACCAAGGGATCAGTCGATTACCAATTTCGAGGTGTTAAAAAGTCACGGTGTGAAACCACCACGTTTTTCTGTTATACAGTTCCTATAGCTTAAACGCCTTTTAAGTTCCCCCTCTCCTACCTGTTACTCCGAGCTGTCACTTAGCTGTGTACAGTAGCCGAGGGGGGAATTCCCCCAAATCTTTCTGCTTGTTAAAAAAAAAAAAAGAAAGCGTCATCTGTTGGTTGTACATTTTATCCAACAGAAAAGTCAGTCAGTTCATGGCTCTACCAGAGGAGCAACACCCGTCTTTCTTTTCAAGGTAACGTTATTTTGAAGCAATTGCAACAAGCTATAAGTGTTAGCATAATAGCAAGTGAAATACATACATCGTACCGCAGGTTTGCTCAGAACACTATTACACAGCTAATTAAATACTGACATCAATTTGTCAGGCTCTCAACTTTACATTACAAAGAGTAAGTCATCAAAGAAGAAGTAATATAGGTGCAATTACTTTAGCAAGTAATTAAGTTATAAGTTTGTTGACTCTGGTGTTTTAGCTGACACTGTATTTAATTTGTTTTTTTAATTTTTGCTCCACTTTATCATGCAGTCAGAATTTCATACCAGCCTGTTCCTACATTCAGCAGCACCATCCGAAACTTTACTCAACTCACGGCAGAATGATTGCTGGCAGAATGATGAGTCTCAGCTGATCAGGTGGACCGATGCAACCAGCTGCCTCAAGACAGGATTTCACATAGTAACAGATGTTGTTCAGCTGAGTAAACAGCAACAAACTAAAATAGATCATGCAAATGTGTACTGTAGAGCTTTAAAATTGGGTAATATAGCATTTGCTTGCACTACTATGACATTTTTAAGTTGGAGTTGTGATAAATGGCTGAAATCTGCTAAATACGCTCAGTTCGGTAAGACGTCCGTTTACTACAGGTGAGGCACTAACTACTAATGCCAACTTCACAGAACCCCACTTCAGAAAATCCAAACTATCCCTTTAAGCACTTCGGACCAGCAGACCAGTGGTGCAGTGTACTCTCAGATGTATTTAGGTAAGCCTTGACCTTTAGTTCTGATACTTTACCTCAAAGAAGACAGCCATGGCAGCGATGATGCGTCTCTCCTTGATGGCAGCGCTGAGGCTGTCAAAGTCATCGGAGTTGTAAAGGTAGATCTGCATCTGGGATGGGAAACAGAGCATAAAAACAGCTTGAGGAGTGGACAAGGAGAACCGAACAGTCCTGTCATCAATCACTCGGACGCACTGCTGAGAACCTGATGAAAAGCCGTTTTGAGGGGCAGAAAAAAGGGTGTATTTATCACTCCTATAAATCTCTCATAATCTGTGTCAGTCTTTTTTGTGTGCTGCCACTCCTGGAGGGTGCCAGAGATATACGGCACCCCGTTCCTTAGGGCGACCGTCCTAACAGACGAGACTGTAACGAGGAGAGAGGAAAAAACTGTGGGGAACGTTCTCCTTCCCCCCCAGTGGAAAGATCTAACAGAATGGTATGCCTCTAATCATGGCTTCCAATTACCTTAAATCACCCACAACACTGCTTCTGATTTCACAACAAAGCTTGGGATGTTTGGGTACAATTTGAAACACATCATACACAGAATATATCATATATCTGTCATGGCTCTGGCTTTCAATAAAAAAAAAATCTAATTTCTTTCATTTCAAAAGCAGACATATTATGTTAGCACTGATCAGAATCAGCAAATGATTCTAAAAGTAGCAATCGGAGCCGTCTATCATCCTGCTGTCAGGCCTCTGTCAACTGAAAAAATTCTTTCATGTCACTGAACTAAGTTAATTGGCAATAGGGAAATAAAAAAAGTCCTGGGTGTTGATTTAATTAAAGGATGTTCCTTTTTTTATTTCTGAAGACAAATCACAAGACACCAAAGGCCACAACTGGCTGTGCTGACAACAGACACTAAATAAATAGGTAAATAAGCATATAATCAAGGATAAGTCCATTTGTGCAAACCACAGGGCCTAAACCAGGTTCAGAATGACTCAATCCAAATAATTTAAGTTAATCAGCTTCCTTCAGAGTTCCTTTAGCTGCGGCCTTTAATGGAACTAATTTGTTGTCTGAGAACTCAGCAAGAAAGAGGCCTGGCCATTCATCACCCTTCAGATGTTATTAACTACATTACCCCATTAAGCTGCCCCCCTTAGGCTTCATTTACTCACCGAGATTAGCTCATGTGACCTGTTCTTGTTAACAGCACATATTGGAAAACGGGATTTTCAATTACACCCTTTCCATAGCAGTCAATAAAGCAACCTGAATCACTTGATTACACATTTTCTTAATGTATGTTTGCAGAGATATGACGAGGTCTCCTTATTGGGGGGGGGAATATTATAAACCGCCTACGGATAGAGTTGTTGATATAAAAAAGAACAGGCAGGTGGTCGGAGAAATCTTTAAGCTGTCTGCAAAGCAGAGGGAATTGCTGTCCACATCTTCAGAATTACACTTTAATCTAAGTTTGTTTTATACTACCCTGTTTTTTTCTTCGTTTTTTAGCACAAAGTGGGAGTGAAAACAAAAGCTTAAATCCACTCTTCAGTCCCATGTTTCATTTAAACAAGAAAAGGTGATAAACAAAGTCAGGTTTGGCGTGATTTCCCAAGACGGCTAAATGTTGATCCAAGACTGGAAAGAAAAAACACACGTAATAAGTTTTTGCAAGCAGAGATGTTAGATCATATCACAGAAAAGCAAATTTATTTCTCCCTTGTTTTAAAACCTGTGCTAGCACAAGTTTGTGCTGTTAAAAATATATACAGTGCCTGTGGTTTTCTGTTTTCTTTCTTCACGGATTACTTCATAAACATGTGAACTGGAGAGCGCGTTTCTGAATATGCTGTGAATTTTATGTTGTTTTTAAATGCTTTTTCTTTCCACGAGTTTCTTATAGCGCAGTGCACTCAGTTCTTAGGCTCCGCACAGGTCAAGAGATCAATCTTGACTCATCCAACGCTCTCCTTGTGTTTCCTACTCAACGTTTACTTACACAACAGCTTTCAGAGCCACTGAAGCTTTTATGTGTCTTACTGTATGCTTACAGTCCCGCTCATTCTTACGGCCCCAGTGCTGGCTGTGCAAACGTATACCCGTCCAAGGTGTGATTTGTAATCCATGTATAATTAATCTAACCTTGGTGACACCCTAATATATTGTAAGAAAAGATCTCCCTAAGGTACCTCGAGGCAGAAAAAAAATTCACAGTTTCATTTTTCATCACGCCGTTTGAGCGAACAGGTGGTCCATCTATCGATTTCCCCACTTCACTCCTATGAAAAAGGCCATGGTTAGATTAATGTCAAGCTCAGGGGCCACAGGCCAAGCAGTCCACCGGGTTCTTTTCTTCTTTTTTTTTCTTTAAGGGGATGTTAAACACAACCACACGACAAAGCTCGATAATACAGCTCGCGAAAACTAAATTTGTCTTTCGCTACTTGCTCATATGCCCCTCTAAATTTGTGTATTTTCAAGCTTTTGGTCAGGTAGGACCTTCTTTTGTTCCCGCTATGGTAAAAGTAAATACTTTATGTGACTCAAAGCTCAATGTGACTTATTTGGACTGAGAGAGAATTAAAAAGAAACCTGGAAAAAACAGGTTCGGCTTAGCAGAAGTAAAAAATAAATAAATAAAAAAAGTCTGGGAGCTCAACCTCCTCGGTCATGCTGCTCAAATCTTGAACAAACCACACACTCGACGAAACAAAAGCTAACTTGTGCTGTAAAAGGTCACCCTGTACACACAGCACAAACATTTATACATACTTTTACAACGTGCACAATGCTGCTGCACACATCTTGTCAGATTTAATATAATCTCAAATACATCAAATTGTTCCAAGTCATAAATATGAAAAATGAAAATAGCAAATCTTACAAGATGGAGCAGTCAAATGGCTAAAGGCTAGATCCTATGAAACCATGTTCCCCCCTTCAGACATTCATCATCTGATTTCGCTTCTACCTTCTGGTTCACAGCGTGGAATAATACATCATGCTTGATAAATGCAGTCTGACTTATTGACAGAATTATTTTTGAAACGCACACCTCCCACTCCGTGTTGTTTCTGTGCTGCGACACGTACGCACACGTATGCCGTTAACTGGGGGGTTTATTGTTCTCCTTAAATGAAAACTCGATGGGAACTGGACTTTTATTTTACCTTAAAAGACAAAAGAACAACTCTTCTTTTAAGGTTGAACGCGAGTGAAGTGGCCGCGAGACGGTTTTGTTCACACTGCGTGTCACACGCGCCCCATCTGAGCTGCATGTTCACTAAATAAGTCACACAAGAAGAGGGCAACTCATGATTTTATTCATGAACTATATGCAACGTTCCCTTTACAAAGCAAGCTGCCAATGAAACATTGCTTTTCATTTATAAATGATACAAACCACATATCTAATTGAAGACAAAAACAACACAAAAAAAAAACATAAATACGGGGAGTTGGGACGAAGGGCCTGTTTACCACTGCGTTGCATCAGCTCTTCTTTTGACAGCACTTTGTAAGTTTTGGGAACTGAGGAGACTGACTGATGTAGTTTTGAAAGCAAAGTGTTTTTCATTTGTTGCTTTAGATTGCAGCTCAACAGTTCAGGCCCTGCTTTGTTGTAGTTTTGGTTTAAAGGAAAACAAAACTTTTTGTAAGGGCGGCAGGCCTGGATGACCACACCATTAGAACAACTGAATGAGCACAGAACTCCTAAAATAAGCCACAACTTCTATGGGCTTTTGCCCGAACAAGTGTATTAAATGTGCTTAAAAAAATAATAGTCTTGTTTCGAATTACTGATGCCTCCACAGACATGAAAGTAGCTCTTCATGTGAGCCACAAAATCATAATGAAGGCTGGCTTTTGAACCATGCACTGCTAACAAACCAGCTGATCCCTTGCCTCTCACATTCTGTCAAAAAAACTACTTTTAATTCTATTTCATTCATCAATAAGACACTTTCCAACTCGAGTTCAGTTCATCTTTTGAACTTTTAAAAATCTAGGACAATTTGGGATCCTTTTGTTTACTCATTAAAATACTTCCAACTGACTCATTTTGTTTTAATTTTTTAACATTACACACATTTCCCAGTCTTCTTGGACTAAATCGCTGGCGTCCGATTTGATTGCGTCGCTTTTGTGCTAATTTCAATGATTTGAAAATAACTTTTTTTTTTTTAATTTTACATAGCGTCCAAGATATTTTGGAAATAAAGTTGGAGCCTTGTGCATGTAAATGAGACACATTCATTATTGTCTAAAAAAAAAAAAAAAAAAAACCATCAGCAGTGTTCGTTTCAGGCTGCCAGTACCATTGCTGATACATTTGCATTCCCCGAATCAGCACACAGTTTTGCTGCAGTTGAGGATGATTAGGTTTCTTCCTCTTTCTGCACATTTTAAAATGGGACAAATTAGGAAAAAAGGAATCCCTTTTTTTTTTTGTATTTTGTAGCATACCTTGGAGTAAAGTTAGAATTAATTAGATTAATTAATTCTTAAATTAATGTTTTATATTATGGCTAGAAAATCTTATGAAAGTTTTTTTTCTAGTCTAAATAAGCTACAGATAATAAACTGTATTGATTGCAACACCAGTACACAACATGGAAGTTACGACAGCTTTAATAAGCTTGAAAAAGAGGAAAATTATCTTGCATAAACAACAGCCTATAAGTCCCAAGGTTTAAATACAAAGCTCGGAGTTTGGGGACTGGATTTTTGACAAACAAATCACTGTATGTTGTCCCACCAGCCGACTGTTTGTTACGTTCTGTGCTGCAGTGTTTCCAGTAATGATGTGCTTCAAGGCTTATTGAGACTACTGATCTGAAAAGAAGAGCACCCTGCAGAAAAAAATGAGTAGAGCTAAGATAAATGGGTCACTCCACGCCCTAAAATCAGTGTACGTAAACGCTTAAAAAGTGGAGTTGTTGCATGGTCTCCTTGTGGTGCAGACATTTTATTAAGATATATATTTATATGCCTCATTTGAGCATGTTTGGTTAAGGGCTGCAGTTATACAACTATCTCTGAAGCTGGCAAAAGCTGGATGTTTTGAACCGTTTTTTGTTTTTTTTTTCTTTCTCCCGTTACTGCTTGCTTGCTCCTGCTTGCTGACTAGTTTTTTATGCACTCAATTGCAGCATGTGGTGTCCAGGTGTTACAGCTTACTCAGGATGTTTAGACACATTTCCTATACAGCTATAAAAAGACATGGAGCAGACATCACCATCAAGCAAAATTTAGTTGTTTTTTTTTTTACAGGGTGTAAAAAAAAAAAAAAATGTGGCTTTTTTTTTTCCTCCTTTCAAAATGAGCTGAGCTACTTAAGTCTTAACACCTACCTCTTTGCAGGTATGCATTGAGCTTCTTATTTGTGTAAAATGATTAGTGCGGGAATCTGAGCTCCTCCACAGCAAAAACCTTGATGTGCACACAAAGACATGCCATGCCACAAATCTACATCTCACATCTATGAATTATGTAACTGGAGGGCATAATTTCTCGTGTTCTCTTTGCCTGCTCCCCCACACCTCTCCCCCTTCTAACAGCAACCTAAATTGGTCATTAAAGTAAATTTCATCATATTATTTAGAAGCACACCATCAAAGGAGCCATATGCACAACAGCTTTATAATGACTGTATATAATCCGGTGCCCTTTAACTCGAACGCTGAACACAAAATGATGTGGCAAAAATAAATCTAATTACCCAGCCATTGAGCATCAAAAGCCGTGCCGGTGGAAGAGGCTCCACAGACGAGGGCCAAGAAACAAACAGGAGCCGGGCTCGAGCTGCGTGTTTGGATTGACCACAGAGAGGCGGTTCAGCAGCAGTTTCCTGTTTTTACACATTGTTAAAGTCGAACTAATTATTAAAAGTGATACAGTGAAACGGGTAAAAAAATAAAAAAATAAATAAACATTTACTTTAGCCCTACATAATATCAAACGTATGGCATGTCTGTTAATTCAATTTTAATAATGAATAGAAGCAGCATAGCAAATGATAAAAAAAATGAAAGGCAGTCATAACTTATTCTCTGCATGACATTCAAAGAGTGAGATTTGTACTTCAGTTCAATACTCGGAATTAATCATAACTGAGGGTTCCACACTTTATACTCTTTACATCGCTTTTATTAGAGTTTTTGATGATTTTTGTTGCTTTGCCTTTATTACTCGCAATCTGTTCTCTTTTTCATTCAGTTGCACTCTGCAGTTTCAATGGATACTGAAAGATCATCTTTCTCTAAAAGGGCTTCTGAATCGTTTGAAACTCTCCAAACTCATTTCGCAGAAAACACCCTTTTAATTGGAAATTCAATAAAAAACTAATGTAAACGTGGATTGTGTCACCGAGTATTTATTTTTTACTTGTTTCTGTATGGGGCTGTTTCAACAGCAAACTGACATTAATGTGTTAACTGTGGAGTAAAGTATTAAATGATGTCGCCTCATAGAACTTGATGAAATTAGTGAGAAACTGGTAATTAACATGGAACTAAGCCATGGAGAATAATCTTTGCACTTTGGATTATCTTTGTAATCAGTCAAGTACAACAAAACTTTGTCAGTGTTCTGTATTTTAGGTACTTGTATTGACATAAGTGTCTAAAATCCTAATCTTTTGTTTTTAGATTTCAATCAGGGTGTTGGGATGAAGCCCTTTGTGGACTTTAGTGCTTCTCATCAATTTAAAAATATTTATAAAATATTATAAAAATATTTTTGTATATATAAATAAACACAAAATACACATGCATGTTAAGTTAACTATTAATTAGTCCCTAGGTGTGAGTGAGAGTGTGAATGGTTGTTTGTCTCCGCGTGTCCCTGTGATGGACTTGTGACCTGTCCAGGGTTTCCCCAGCGTCTCACACAGGGACTGCTGGAGACAGGCACCAGCAGCCCTGCATGAAAAAGCAGGTAAAGAAAATGGATGCATGGATGGATGGATGAATACATCAAAGTAAAGAAAAGAAGTGCCAAGGACGTGTTGTTTCGATTGTGAATTTCAAAACAAAACAACCACGATGACTTAATTAGACTATATTCAGTGAATAAAATTTACTTAAAAGTTTGTTTAGAATTGGGTTTAGAACTGGAGCTGGACAAGATTTTAAAAAATAAGTGCATCTCAATATTACCGTTGAATATCAGTGGTGATAAACCCACATATTCCTCACACCTCTCTGTGTTCTGTTGTTACAATGCTCACAACACTCCCTCCTTTGCTTTAGCATCTGCTACTAACCTGTAAACAGAGTATGGGCACCAAGGGCAGTGAAAGTCCAGTAAACCAGGCAGATATATGACTGAGGCAGACTATTTTCTTTGTATCACTTGGGTTTCAGCATGTTCTGCTGGTCATCATGGTTCAGCAAATGAGCTTCGTTTTTCTAATAACTGTGCATTTTGCTATAGCACGACAGATTTTAAGCACCAAGTCTGGATGCTAACAACCTGCACGGAGGAAAGCAAACTTTGGGGTTCAAACTGCACATCGTCCTCATGAACTCCTGAAACTCGCTCAGCTGCCAAAGTCCTGGGACTGGAGGGATGTAAATGGACTTAACTATGCTAGTCCAGCCCGTAAGCAGCACATCCCTCAGTTCTGTGGTTCTTGCTGAGCACATGGCAGTACCAGTGCAATGGTGGATCGTATCAATATCAGGCGAGGAGGAGCTTGGCCATCTGCTTATTTGTCTGTCCAACATGTAACTGACTGCTTCTAATATATGACTGACATGCAGAATATGAATGCATGGCACTTGAAATGTAAAAACCTGGGATTTATTGCAGTCCAAGTGGCATTCATCAGTATCACAGTTACAATAAATATTTGAAAGAACAAAGGTCTACCAGTATAATATCTTGGGAAAAAGAGTAAAACTGTGAAAGGCATAAATTCTGCATCAACTCCTACACCCTTGAGCTTGTGAAGGTTGAAATACCAACATTTTAAAGCACCACTGGGTCTATTCCTAAAAGAATTCAGTAAAATCTACAAGTCAAAGTGTGTCTTAACCTTTATTTTAGGGTTCAATAATTAAACAGTTTAGGAGGGGTATTAGCTTGCAATCTATTTAAAAACTGCACTAATGATTCTCCCACAATCAGCCTTGACCTTCAGTACCAAACCTCGGACATTTGTCAAACTGCGCGCGGCAACATGATGTTTTACCTCTACAGGGAACCTTCTGCCATTGATGCTGTGTTCTGAGCCTGCTGATCCATTAGTCTGGCCCCAGTGAAACTCCATCTTCTCGGCCTTAAAGCGTCCTGGCAGTCCAGCACCTCTTACGAAGTAGTCATCCTTCAGGAGCACAGCGACTGGGGGGCAAAGAGGGTCAGAAAAATTCATCAAAGATGGAAATTTAAGCAGGGTAATCTAACAGTAAGGTAAAAGAATCTGTTCTTCAATTAGTCAGCAGTACAGCTATTGATTTTGTGAAATAACCCAACTTTTTAATTATAAATGATCCATTTAAATTCTGATCTTGAGGTGACATTTCTTTTTATCCTAAAGATGTCAATCAAAATGCTGATGATTTTATCATTTAAAACTAAATCTATGAGGTTAATGGTATCAATCTGTTTTTAGTTACAGAGTCCCAGTGACATTCCAAGAATAAACGGTCCAACGAGCTATCAAATTTCAGACCATCTCAACGTTGGAGGATCTTTAAGACCTGTGTGGAGAAATTGCTAAATGCAGCAACAGTGCTGCGAACCTCCACAAAGATCCTTGTGATGTGCTATTCACAGAAGCACTAACATACTTCCCCCCAGTGGCCTTGAAATCCCAGAACAGATTCAGTCAAAGCCACCATTTCTCTAATTGTTGCTTGACTTGCGAGGAAGACATGATGGCATTTGCACGCCTTGTGATCTTTATCCACATGCCGGCACTTTACAAGGCTGCATTGCCTCTGCTTCCACTGCAGAATAGCAGGCATTTTCACATTTTCTCTCAAGTAAGATCATTAACAGTAGCCGCTTCGGCAAAGACATTTTTTTTTTGTAGAGAAATAACTTAGACATTTCTTTTGTTTTTTTTTCAGGTCTTTTTGGGAAATATTTTTGTGGTCACTGAATGGATTAAAATTTGTATTTATAGTTTCATTCTACACCCACATTTATGACTTCAAAAAAAAAAATGATACTGAAAAGATTATGAGCGAACGAACTGTTGACATCGTGTAAATTATTCATTTTCTTGCATATGACTGCTGGGTAATTATATGTGTAAATAATCAACGCATAAAAACTTCTCAGGCTTTTAAAAGAAAACCCAACTCAAACGACATGATTGGTTTACTAGATTATTGTCGACGCTGACTATATGGATGTGATAAATGAAAGCCTCAAAATGTCTGCTTTTATATAATTTAAAAAAAAGTCCTTGTATTTATTATATGCCAGTGTTGTTTACGTCACACTGCAATATAAGAAGAGACAGCTCAACAAACGCCTCGATCCCTTCGCCCTGCAGTGTGACAACTATGAGTTTGGCCTGAGTTTGAACTCAGAGGTGAAGACACAAGGAGGCCATTACTCAAAATGTACAACAAGATAAAGAAGATCCGAAATGGCAACTGCATAACAATGTCAATGATATCTGTGCAAGACCAGATAATAGTGTTTAATATACTGCATAAAACCTTCATTTTTCAGCTTTTTAAGGGAAAAACTAATGCCGCAAGCTGGGGCTGGCAATGTGAAAACAGTTTCACGCTGGTTAGAGCAAAAAAACTCATGGAAATATTATGTTCAAATCTAAAATGTTAATTTGCAATGTGATTGCAGTTCAGTTTTAATGTTTTTGATCTTTGACTAGAATGGGTTTTATGGTTTGAATGGAACAAAACCCAAGATGAATAAAATATCAGCGGCAATCCTGTTGAATTACATTATGAAGAGTTCTGACAAACTGAGTCGTGCACAATAACAGGCACAGCATTCTGTTATAGAATCCCATCTACAACAAGCACCACCTGCCACTTCTTTCACATTAGCACTAGCTGACAAAGGTATCAAAAGAATCGGGAAAGACGTGTCGAGAACACAGCCGGTCTTTAGGCAGCTATCTTTACTCCTTCTGTTGTCATGGAAAGCTGTGAAGACTTGATTTACCTTCCTTTTGAGTAAAAACTACAACCAAAAATGGCATGACGTGGAACCGAGTCCGTTGCTCATCTTTTAGATGAGCAAGCGAAATATGTTGTGTGCTCTGTGGGTTAGAGGATAATAAGGCCTATAATTGTTATTCGTCGTGGCTCCATTTAAGGTCTCAAAAAAAAAAAAAAACAGGCTGTGATTTAAATAAAGCATTATTTGGGAATCCATACAGTTGGATATAAGCTAATGTGACTAAATCATAAAACTGCTGTGAAAATAAGTCAATCCACGAGCATATCCTATTAGAATTGATCCGTCTCACATTTAAACGTAAATTAAATAAAGTGATTTTGCTTTTTCATTGGAATCCCTGTGAGCCTGCTATTCCTGCTAAGTTTTTAAATGTAGCTTGTACTTGGGTTCCCAGGGGTTTCCAGTAAGCATTTCTGTCTCCACCGGTCTCTGCACGGTGGGAAGAAGAAACTAATCCCGTTTGACTTTTTCTTCTGCAAAGTTAAATGGTGCAGTCAATCAATTAACCTAAAGAAATGCGCATTCAAAAATAACTACTTGGGTGCTGAATTAAGAAACCAATCACACAAGAATGGAAACAACTTTTCATTGTGGTGCAAACCAGAAAAAAAGATGTTATTTCTAAAGTTGGATATCAGTAAAAAATATGGATTTTTAATAATATTATTAATATAAAACTTTATTTTATACAATTTCAACAAATTAGAGTGGTGAACTTATGCATGAACTGCTACCAAGCTGCTTCGGGAGTTTTGCCCAGCAGGACAAACTAAGGGTTCAGTGCAGGCACGTCTACAGAAGCTCTGCAAAACTCTGCGACCTACCATTACAGCTTTTTAACTTTCTCAGTGGTTTCATTTAGTTTAACCCATTAGCGCTGTATACCATGTGAAAACACTATAACCAACCCATATCTCTCTGCTGTCCGGGCATAGATCAGATGCTACTGTATCTTGAACCCTTTCCCACATCAACAATTGACATCATTAGCCAGATTAGAATTGCTGTGCTGTCGGCTGATCTCTCGCTTTACATGGGGATTTAGTCAGTCTCTTAATCGGGACGGCCCATTTTTAATCATAACACAAAGCAAAAAGAGGAGGATGAGTGTGTGAACAAGAAAACACAGATTGTCAGTAAACAGATAACATAATGGACAAGTTGTGAAAAGAGATTGAAAGAAATTAAAGCAGCTCAAAGAGAGACGCCAGCTGACGAACCGAGGGGGGAAAAAATAGGTGTGATATTTTGATAAACAAAAGGAAGAGAGAGGGAAAAAAAAAGATTTGAAAAGAAAAGAACCTTGTGTGGTGAGGGATGAGCTGAGCTCCTGTCGCGAGGCAAGAAAGAATCTGCCAGCGGTATTAACGTGCCAGTGCTGCTTAAGCTAAAGGCCCGCAGCATGAAGCAGAAGAAATGATGCAGGAGATTTTCAAGACTGAAAGCATTAGGTCAGGAAATAACTATCCATCACATTATCATAATTGTGCAACTCCTTTGCAATAGTGCAAAAAAAAAAAAAAACCCTGATACCGCTGTTGTTAAAGCAGTGTAATCCTGTGTGCAACACAAGAAAAGCAAAAGAAACGGAGATGCTGGCTGGCCTTGGGAGTTTCATTAGAAATGCGGCCCTGGGTTTGTGTGAACCCTCAAACAGCAGAGGAGGAATTAGAAGCTAAGCCAAAAAGACCTTGAATCACAGCCTGTGAAAGAAGGGGAGTGTGTGTGAAAGTAAATCCTTGATCAATGCAAATGTCTCGGGGGGCTTCCGATTCTCTCTGAATTTGGTTTAAAGTTGTTTGAAATTTTACTGAGAAATGTTTTGTTGAGGAATGCTGCGCGAATGGCAGCTAATCTGCCCAATCTCAAAGCGGGTCAAGGCACAGGGGAACGTCATGTAATCAATCTCAATGAAGTTTTAAGATCTATTCATACCACTCTTAATTACAATACTGACTTAAATAGTGTGAAGGATGTTAATGCCTCTCTGTGAGGGGATTTAGACAACTCAATTCAAGCCCCCCTCCACCGTGGCATTAGAAGGTTGGGGTCCACAGAACACACCAGGTGCTTTCAGACTGCAGAAATTACAGGCAGTTCCTCTTTATTTTGTGTGTATTTGTGTGTCCACACAGCTGAAATGTTCATTGTAATTTAGAAAAGAGCACTTTAGGTTTTTTTCTGGTTACTTTTTCATCAGAAGAATAAACGATTTTCCAGTGTAGGACAAAAATGAAGCGATTTTGGTCTTTTTCAGTTTCCATGGTAAAATATTTGGTGGTGAGTTTTCCATTTTTTAAACCAAATTATCATCAGAACCTAATTTGACTACCATGCCATGAACATCTCCTGGTAAGCTTTCGATTGTCCAATGGACAGGAACAGAAGGTAATAAAAATGCATCGAGTCTAATGTGTAGTTGTAACTGGATTTTAAAAACCAGAGCTGATGAGAAGACTTTTTGAAAATAGTTTTTATTTTTATACACAACTAGCAGAAAATGAGTCTAAACTTCAGCTACTTTCTATGTTATAGTTATTGCTAACTAAGTTAGCTTTTAGCTTTATGTGGTATTTTGGAATGCCTTTTTCTTTTTCTCTGTTCAATTTCTTTTTAATTTGTCAAATTTCTTACATGATCAGTGTCATTGCAGGGGCTAATAAGTGTCCTTATACTTTGCAGAACCAAAATAATAACAAAATTGTATTTAATTGAACCCATATCAGATGAGGACTTTTTTCCCCTGACAGCGTCAATCACAGCAGTGAAACTGATGCACCATACTTTTACTACTGAAGCCCGTTAAAATTGCTTACAACATTCTCTCTGTTTATAAAAAACAATAATCCTAATGCTGGATGCATTGTGTTTTTGTGATAATTAGTCAGTGACATATTTGTTTAATATGTAGCTATACTGCAGAATCTAAAACTCCCCTTATATACAGTAGAATTGCAACTATCACTCTTACAAAAAGGATATATTCAAGTATATTTTGCAAACCAAGACCGTACTCACTTCTTACAATTCAGAGGACAGTCTGTGTGTGATTGTGAAGGAGTAAAATAAGGCTGAGTAAATAAAATCTCTTTACTACTAATAATAACAACAATACAACCAGTAACACAGGGATGCTAACAATACATTTTTACTGAGGGGGAAGCTCTTGCTTCATTGTACGTGCTATAACTTTAGTTTCTGACAGTACTGTTTTCACACTTTCAGCACATTTTAAAATACAGCGATAATTGATGAACATGATCTGCCCTCATCAAAAAAAAAAAAGGATGAGAGTGTGTGGTACAGCTTTATTATGCTGCTTCGTCTCCAATGGGAAAGGAATCACCTGTGAAGCAACTGTTAAGTGACTGGTTGAAACAATTTAAGTGTACAGCTTTTGCTTTACAAGATGCAATTGTACAGTGATTGATTAAGCGTTTAAGCACAATCCCTGAACTTGTTAACACAAAGGAACATAGTAATGTTGGTAAAGAAGTCTGTTATTGAGACAGTTCTTCACTGTAGCCTACTGAAATCTGAACAAAAAGCCGAGCTCTGGAGCAGGAGTGAAGCCTGTGCTTTATTGAGGTTATCTGTTGGGGAAATTGCGTGATTTTCACTCTTCTGCCACTCGCCAGAAGGCCTTTACATCACTTCAGCATTCCTATTTCTGGTGCGAATGCAAGGAGAGGAAAAAGCCCTCAAAGCCATTTCGTACTTCGGGGAGTTCCTATAACGCTCAGAAAGCCTTTTGAACTGTTTGGTCCAAAACAACTGAAATGATGTATGTAAGCGTTCCATCATAGCGATGCATCAAATTGAAAAAACGAAATGTGCCTTTCAGGTTATACACTTAGTCACTTACATTTGGCTTTAACTATATTTGTAGAGCACCATCTTGTTTAGTTTCCTGGCCTGCAACTTTACTGGGTTTTTTTTTTTTTAGTCCTTCATTGTGCAGTTTTTAGCCTCAGCAGGCACCAGTTCTCAGTGAAAAAGCTGTAACACGCAACAGCACTCCGCAGGCTCAGCCTCAAATGGGAAACGGGCACAGTTGGTGGCAAGCTCGTGAACATGGTGGCTCCTAAGAGCAACAACATTTCCTTTAGGACATCAAAAACAAGTCAGGTCAAGTCATACATCAGTTTCAACCTCGGGCAGAAAAGCTGAGGAGGAGGGATCTTTTATTTTTTTCCTCTAGGATGCACTATACTGTGTGTACAGGAACAAAGCAAAGATATGAAATACAATCAGGATGATAAAGTAAAATAAAAATACAAGACAAAAATGATTCCAGAGACTGCCAAGTAGTTTATAGGTGTCACTGAGGCTCTAATCTACAATCCTCTCTATTCCAATTAAAAAGGGGAAAGAGTCTTACTGTATTGTATTTAGAAACAAACAATTAATTGAGTCAAATAGTAAATAATGCACATATGTTTGTTGAAACATTTAACCAACAATAATGTTAAGAGCTATGATTTAAGTACACTGAACATTGTATTATTACAGATTTCTTTTCAAAATACACTTAAGGTTTAATGCTGTGTACATTAAGAGTCAGACTAGATATTGATAAGTCAAAATGTGATACATTAATCAATGCTCAGCCCCCAAACACTGGCATTTTAATTGATAAAATAAATAGCTATGAACAGATTTCAGTGCTCCTGGTGCCACTACTTGAAAGCTCCTCGCAGGGGTGCTTTACACACAAATCAGGGAAAGTCAGTCAAAAATTAATCTTTTGAAAAGGAGATAGCTGACCTTAACAGTGGGATAATATCAGACACAGTTATTGCTTTCAGGTTTTCACTAGTCTTTTGTTTTTAGAACAAAAAATATTGTGATGTATCAATTAATGTCTGCCCTGCTATTTATCAGTTTGCCACAGAATTTCTGTACTGATATATTATTATTATCGCGGGTCGCGTTCCGCATCATATTGTGAGCTACAGCGCGACTCTCACCTCTAGTGAACTTTAAACATGTCAGTATGGTAACAACAGTAAACAGGGTATTTAAAGAAGAGAAAGAAAGCTGCGCTTTCATTTATCAGAGTGACAGAAACAACACAGGATGAGTGATTATGTGTGTAATAACAAACTGTTGCAAAGATACGCAGATGTTATCCTCGTAAGTTTGTTGTTGCCCTCATGAGACCAAAAATGAAATCTGCTGATATACTGCAGGTATAAAGCAATCCCAGAATCTATCGTTCTAACCCATTTTATAGCCTAATGATTATGCCCTGGCAAACACCAATATTTCTGGGCCTCCGCCGGAGCCAGCCCGTGCCTCAATAAATTAAAAGATAATTCAGGGCTTGCTACGAGACTGTAGTTTTTGGCTTCTTGATTTAATCTTGTGCTCTCTAAATGAACAACCCGAGTCCAGAGTTTTACAGTACCAAAAATCATGTTTCACGCCTCCAGATTCTGTCAATGAAGGTAATTGTGAATAAAGATAAGATTTAAAACAACTGAAAATTAGACGTTTAATTAACTTCCTATTGATATGAGTAGGGCTTAATAGGTTATTAGTGTGAGTAAGCTTTTAATCACATATGCAAGCAAAAGTGGTCCTATACGGCTGCTCCTCTGAGTGGAAGTGTAACCTCTGAGAAAACATTTGCTCAAGTAGCCTTCTCTGTGTCGCTCACCTAAAAAGCTGATGGTGAAGCCGAGAAAAAGAAGTCTTTTTAGAATAAAATGACAAAAAAGAAAAACAGAAAACTGCGACTGGTATGCAAAAATGCAGGAAGACGAGATGAGATACATAAAACAATCTGTTTAAAAAGTTTAAGATGAGAGACTAGTAACAAATGACTCGATACTACAGAAATAAGACAAAAATAACTAAAGGGCCTAAATTAACTTGTTTATGTTTAACATAAAATTTATTGTCAAGTAGAACTTTGTACTGTATATATTAAACAAATAAACCTGAAAGGCTGGGATTTTGAACAGCATTAACATCAGAAAGACAAACTGTGGAAAAACCAAAAAAAATAAAAACATTTAAGGCATGAACAATGGATAAGAACCACAACTTGTTTGAAACTATTTTCTAATTCTATGATGAGCAAATTACTGTTTTGACCCCAAATTAACACGTGCGACCACATGTAGTCCATGAACATCCACGTCTCAAGCGATAAGGCCTTCAAAATGTAGCCTCTGTGCTGCAGAAAGTACAGCTCAGAAGCAGGCCACCTATATAACAAATTATTTCAGGGGTGTCATGGCCACAGATACGATCTACTATAGATGTTTGGTGATACCTGAGAGTGGAGCAGTAATGCGACAGGAAATTAACCTGCAGAGACCGCACAGCATTCAGCCGCTTCAGTTAGGCGATACATAATTTCAGGTCATGTAGCCTGGCTTTGCTTGGAAGATGGAATATGGGAATTAGAAATGTCACGCTTATGGCAAACGTGTGCTACAGCTGGAGCTGCGGGATGAGTTAGGGGGTTGATTAACAACTATACTTTTGTTAGCTGGTCTTTATACAGTAATGGGTCAGATTTGTGAAGACAATAAAAGACATGACCTTTTACTTTAAAAGAGGCATACACAATTTTGGAAAATTCACATATGCAAAGACAAACGCTAAGATCAGATAAGTTAAAGAAAGAAAAAAAAGATGGAACATGATACAATTCACCTCCTAATCACAACAGTGTGACTTAATGTGAGGTTTTTTTTTTCTGTTGGAGCCACTCTTCCAGTCTGGGGGTCACAGTACTGAGTGCTTCGATGACCACTGGCACCACTGAGGCCTTGAAGCTCCACAACTTCTCTATTTCCTCTTTCAACCCTTGATATCTCTACAGCTACTCGTGCTCCTCATTGATGTTACAGACACTAGGGATTGCTGCATCTGTCACTACTGCTTGATTAGCCATCACCTGTTTGTCAGTCTGGATGTCCCACAGTATATTGGCCCTGCCATTCTCCAACACCTTCGGTGGAATCGCCCACAGATGTTCCTGTACACTATTCCAGCCACTTGGTTATGGTGTTCCATGTATGCTTTGCCTGCCTGCATCTTGCATCCTGCTATTATGTGCTGGACTGTCTCAGGGGCATCTTTGCACAGCCTGCAACTTCGGTCCTGTCTGGGACCTTGGTCCCTCTATTGCTCTTGTGCTGCCATGATTAGTGCCTCTGTGATGTCCTTCAGTCCAGTCCTCTCTAGCCAGTGGTAGGATTTGTTAATATCAGCCACCTCCTCAATCTCCCAGTGGTACATGCCATGCAGGGGCTTATCTTTCCATGACGGTTCTTCTTTCTTCTCTTCCACATTTGGTTTCTGCTGCCTGACACATTCACCTGGCTGTGTGTGTGTGTGTGTGTGTGTGTATATATATATATATATATATATATATATGTGTGTGTGTGTGTGTGTGTGTGTGTGTGTGTGTGTGTGTGCTGTCCTTAAAATTTAGCAAATTTGCTATATTTTAAGTTGACCTTTTTCTAATAGCCTTTGCTATAGAGCATTTTGTGGTGATGCGGCTCCACTTCCCTGACTTTCACAGTACTTAGAGCTATTTAAATTCTCCTTCTGCTGCATGTGCCTAAAATTACACCAAGCCATGTTACTTCCAACTTTGTAAATAAGCAGCCCGCAGCATTGCTCGGCTGTGTCAGTGGCCTTGGTTGTCATGGAGGCTAACAACTCTCATTATGATCAAACGCAAAGAGATGACACTACTCTCAGAGCGAAACGGTGCCAAAAGCAGACAGATCAATTAGGGTCAGGCTTTGCAGACCAATGGTCCAGGGATTTGCTGAATTAAAAATAAAAAAAATAAAAAAATGGGGCAGTAATTTCAAATAGCAGCTAATTGAGTGAGATTCAAAATGTGTCCGTAAACAAGGCGTGCAAGTTGCATACAAAGAAGAAAGAGGGGGAAGGACAATGAATGCAATAACAGGAATAATAAACAACTCATACTCCCCTTTCACACTTGCTCAGAGGACAACAACTGGACGTGTCAGTGTCTTGTCTGAATGAGCACCTTTGTGCTTTTTTTACCAAACATTGTGTGACGGCAATGTAAATGAGCTGACCCCTAGCAACATATAATCTCTTTCAACAGCAAAGTCTAAAACGGTGTAGATCTATTCATACAGGCATGCACAGTAGGAGCGGAAGTAATTTGCCTTTTAATCAAAATTTTTATAAAACTAGTGAAAACAATGACAATGGTGTGACCAAAGATAATTAAATACTGTTGCTTTTAAATGATTAACATGTTATTAATGACAGATCTTATGTCTAAAAAAGAAAATACTTGCGTCAAAGAATCATTGAAAAAGGTCAATTCTAGTGGGTGTAGTTGAAATGTTTTTCAGGGAACCGGCTGAGAAGTTTGTGCCATCTGAAGATGGTGTGTCTGGAGCAACATATCAATGTTTACTTTGATTGAAAGATTTGTTCTGATGCCCTGGATGGATGTCCAGTAACCCAGACAACAACCACTCATGCCTCCATCACCTCCCAAATACTTGTCACCTCAAGAAGACATGTGAGTGACTTGTGGACAAATACTCATTACAGGTTTGTGTCACTTTCTTTACTTGCTTATATTGAAAGACTTCACTGGCACTGGAAAAGTGCTTAGTTTCTGTAATAAAAATTAATTGTTATTTTTTGGGGGGAATTAACAGTTGTTGTCAAGACTGTTTAATTTACACAATAATTTTCATTACAACTCCCCTTAATTTCTGTTTTTCTCCCCCACTGTGATAGTTTAAATCTCAAAGTTTTAGTTTAGAATATGTGCCTTCAAACTAACCTGAAAATTTTACCTTAAATCCATTTAATATTAACATTGTTTTATGCGTATTTGAAATATCAGGTCAGGCTCACGTATTCTACAGCTGTGTAGTGATGAGTACTGCAATTTTTGTGCACTTGAGAAGTAATTAAAACATTTAAAAATATCTATTCTTATTGTGTTTCAAAATTCTAATAATTGCAGTTTCTTTTAATATTTCAGTGTCAACTTACACTGTAAAAGCTATTTGGAAAAAAACCATAATAACATGGGTTGTGTGTTTAAATAGCCTTGACATTAAGGTTCTTTTTCGGAAAATTGCATTTAACCTGAAAGTAGAATGATGTCTACCTAATTAATTTCTTCCTGTCTGTTTACAGCAAAACTGAAAAAAAATGATTAGATCATATTTGACTGACAAAATGTTATTTTCTAACAGCATGTATCAAAAACACTTCTAACGGTGGTATTTTTTTTAAGATAAAACACTGACTCATTTACCCAGCAGGATCAAATGATACTGTGGAAATATAATTTTTTGTTTTGATTTTGCTGTATGAAATCCGCAGACAACGAAGGACTAAAGTTCTCGTGCCAACCTGTCTTTCCAGTGTTTTTCATGGTAGTCTGATTGGAGGACTCCATGTTGAACTTATCAAGCACCAGCTCCTGGTACTCCTCTGAAACCAAAGCTTGTTCATCTACGATATCCACAGGTGACTGGTTCGTTGCAGCGCACTCTGGATATAGGGCTGCCCAGCCTCGAGGTCCATGGCTCCCTGCAGCAAAAAAGAAACAAACAGAAATAAAACAAACACATGAGATTATTAAATCTATCACGCCTAAATTTAGCAACACTGACAATAATGGCACTGCAACAGAAGCCCCCAGGGTAACAAAGCAACAAAAATGGTAATAAAAAAGGACAAACTATCTTTTTATATTCATTCAGCTTTTGTACCTTTTTACTTTCCCAGCTGAGAGAACACAGGAACACAATGAAAATTCATAGACAATCCCAATTCTAACTGTCCATATATTTGACAAATACCAAAGTGAAGCATTTTCCTACCACCTGAAACTGGAAGGAGAGCCTAAATAATGTGCATGTGTTTTTGTTATTAAAAAAATATAAGATAAAACAACAATAGATTGACTATTTACCAGAAAACACTTCCGTTAAGAATTCATGTGCCGTGTTTGTCGCAAACCAACTTCCTGTTGAATCCCTATTCACTTGCTGCTCTTTTAATCCTCTATCCCCTACAGTGGCACTTCTACAAAGGAATAATCCACAACCGACAGGGGTCCCCTTGATCTCTGCCTAGCTACAATTGGCCGACGCCACAACAAAAGCTAAAGGATCAGGGGAACAAGAAAGCATGCACGGATTTCAACTTTTCTGGGTTAACACAATATTCATGATCTCATTCCCTACAGATATAGGACAATTTGCTATGAGCTCATGAAAAAGATATGAGAAGTCCTCTTGACTAAAAAAAACAACACGAATCAAGGGTGGCTTTATGTCTTGCTATGTATAAACACCTTGCAGCCAAACAGACCACGCTCAAGTCTTTCAAAAAACAATAAGATTCAAGATTATTTTTGAAAAACGCAGTGTTACACGACATAAACCAGAGAGCAACACACACAACAGGGGTGTGCAGTCATACTGACAGATATTTTCACAAGTAATGTAACATCCAGAGGTACATATTCATTGAAATGATTGATAAAACAAGCTATTGTACTGATTACAAGGAGATAAACTGTAAAAATGTAACTTGCAAAGCAGCACTTCTTGCAACACTGTAGGCTTTTAAGCTCTGAATTATGCAATAAATGTTGCAATAAATTTGAGCTGCATTTCGAACTAATGAATGCATTAGCAAGAGGGATTAACTTTGTCGGCCACGATTATAGATTTAATAATATGTCTGTACCAGGACAAACCCAATCGTTCAGACCCTGGGATGCAGCCCATTATGAACGAAACACTAATACTATACGGCCACTGAAAGCTGCCTGCCAATCATAAACACACAGAGGATTTCCATAAAACGGAGCAAATGTTTACAAATTTCAGATTAAACGAGTTACGTGGACAAGAATTTCTATTAAGCCTTAGTTTAAAGAGGGGGAAAAAAAACATGTTTAGTTTTATCCATTGCATTGGAGTTGTGCTTGCTAAGGCGTTAGCCACAACCCTGTCGTACAAGAAGGAAACCGTGTGAAGCCCAGTTAACTGCCCGTGGCTCTGTTATACAATATTTTGATCCAAAGATGAAAGCTCTTTGAAGCAATACATTTTATATCAACAGTGAAAGAAGTGACTCACTGTTATGTAATGGCCTTGCTACTACGAGGTTAATCTCACTTTGAATCAACAGCTTCGTCGAAATGTAACTGTTGAGAAATGTCGATCATCAGCCAACAGAAGCGTCTATAAAAAACTAAAAACAATAAAAAGAATCAAACCAGAGCTAAAGCCCAAACCAAGGGCTTACAAAGGGGGGTGCAGAACAACTCAAACAATGTTCTCTTTCAGCAGTAAATAGCTGCAACATTGTCATTTACCCAATGTGATTTGCTTATATTGCCTCTGTGCGTCTTGTCCCATCTATGTACAAATGCATGTGTGATAATACAGCCTCTGTATGTTTATTTCAAACCAGAAGTATATTTATGCATGTAAATACATTTAAGGGGTTGTGTAAAATACATAACATTCTATTTATTTATAAGTATTCTGTGTATAGAAACCATAAAGATGTATATGAATACTACATTAAACTACTAATTAAACAATATTGAGAAATACTAAGTGAGTGTGAAAGAAAACATTGAATGATAATAAATTGGGGGTAGGATTAAACAACTTTCTACTTCAATTCAAACAGATAAAATAGTATATTAAAAACAGATCAATCTTTTTTTGTTACCTTTCTTCTTCACAGCTTTTAGTGTATCTCCTACTTTGTGTGTTTGTTATTTTGTACTGCTTTAACCTGTTTGAAATATATATGTATATAATATTGATTTAAATATATCTGTGACTTATTCATTTGGAAGCCTAACAAAATTACTCAAAAGTTTGTGTAATGAGAGAGCTCCTGTAAAAAAAAACAACAAAAAAAACCTTTATTTATCAAGATTCATTTTTGTTCCCATAACAGCCTTTCATGATATGGAGCAGCAGCCATCAGAGCAGAAGCTGAAGAGGGGAAGGAAACTACACAAACTAAACTCTTCCAAAAAAAAGTTCACTTTGAGGAATCCCTATACAATAAGAATAAAACAGCCTGTAACCCCAATCCTCCTCTGGTTAGGATCTAACGCCGTTTTCTCTTTGTGTAAGAATGCTACAGCTTCAGATCTGTTGCTCAGCAATGCAGAACGTTTTACAAGCGTCCGCTGCTCAGACCTGCCGAAGTCATTATTCTGGGATTTCAAGCAAGGAATCATTAACTGTGACATCATGATTCTGCCACATTATGAACTTGTTTATTCCAACAGTAATTTGTTTTTTTACTTGATAAAATCTCACAGCTTCTTGGTAGAACAGTAGGGTTCGGACTCTTTAGGCATCTAACAATTCGATTACAATTCAGAGGGCTGCGATGCAGTGATAAAACAATTATTGATGCATTTCGATTACCTTGACGCCCCCCGCCTACTTCCTCCCCGTGCGACTACCTGGTAGTTTTAAAGCAAAGTATTTATAACCTTCCAGTAATGCTCTTCCGGCCGTATGTCTTACTCAGCCATCTTGTGCTGACTATCCAGGTTCGACCCTTCCAAACTTTTGAGCTCCACTTTTGTGTTCCTCAACATCAAGTTGATTAACTTGAACAGAATAAATCGACATTTGAAGATCAATTCAGAATCTTCCATGTTTGTGATCCATCTAAAAATACCCATTTACCCCCCATCTCAATGTAACAGCTATAAAAATGTTGCATCTTTAGGATAATAAAGTATAAAAATGTAAGCTTTAAAAAGGTAAAAAAATTAGATAATGCCAAACTCTGGCCCACATTTAGTGGCCTTAGGTCTTAATGGTAAAACATCTATCTAGTCTGTATCTTTAGTCACACAGGCAGACCAAAAAAAAAAATCAATATTCTCTTATTGAAAATACATTGGTACACTAACTCAAATATTCTATGGAGCTCAGACCCAAAGTAAATCTAATCTTAAATTTTATGTCAGTATTTATCAAGTTGATGTTCAGATTATATAAAGGAACACATTACTACAGATACTTCTACAGCAAAGCATGCCGTTTTACAGAGCTGGTGATACTGTTAAATATTTCAGGTCAGTATTAAAGAGAAAGTAAAACACATTGGAGCTGCTCAGGTAGTTATGACTTACTTGTGTGTCTCTTTGTGTTTTTGAAGAAAATGTATATTCTGTTAGCAGTGTGATGTAGGATCCCTCCTGCTGCTTCGAACAGCGTTTCTCTATCTGACAAAGTGTGGTGCATGCAGCTATCAATATTAATAAAAAAACCTCAATATTCTCTTTCTTCAGTGGGATGTTTCAGTCCCAAATTTTATTTCTTTTTAGCCTTCTCCTCTTAAATTGAAGTAAAACTACAATAACCACGTCAGAGGCATGGCTTTCCCAGAACTATATACACTAATTACATTACAGCAAATACTTATTTGTGGTTAGCATCTGTAAATATAAATATATACATAAAATAAGTTGTTAAAATTAATTTAATCATTTAAAAAAGTCATTTTGTAGACATAGACAAAGTATGTTGGGCCCGTAATGCTTCTTATGCGTTTGCCAAGGTCACTCCGTCTTGGCAAAGGTATTGATCACTGCAGTTTGTTAAAAAAAAAACAACTACCGAGATGAATTTCATGAAACCTGGCTGAAAAGCGGAACAAAAGAAAGGAGGAACCCATTAAAGTTTTGTGCCAATCCGAAGCACATTGTTTCACACTGCTATACAGAGAACTGGCCATGGCAGAGGATTGCCCCATCCAGTTCAAAGTGTAACAAAGTGTGGGAAAAAAAAAAAAAGTAATCTTCCTAATTTTCCATTCAAACACAAATTACATTTCATTTACCGCTCGAGGGATATTTCTGCCTTTTAAGAACAGAGAGGGAGGAGCAGCCCTAAAATCAGATAAGTGAGGGTTGCACAGCAGTCGATTAATCTGTCTCATTGCCATTCATCAGAATCAGGCTATAATTCTAGTGGTTAAGTCTTTCCCACTGCAACTGTGACTCTCTACAAGGCTGAGGTGAAGACATTTAAACTAATTACTTATTCCAAAATGTTATTTGAAACATTACATATGGCATCAGTCTCACTTATGGCTCTGGTAGAGGAGCTCATACAGCAGGCTTTCCATTTACTGTGGTGGAAAACTTTTTATGCTATGGAGGTTATTGCATTGAATAACACTTTATAGATTCCCAGAATGAAATTACGTTGATGGAGTGTACGTTATTAAGGAAAGGTAATTACTATTAATGAAAAAAAAAAGAGGTGGACAAACTTTTCAAAAGTTTGACAGAGATAAATGTGATTAAGAGTTTGTTGGTTCCCTGTATGAAACTCAAAAACAGTTCAGTGTCGAGACTAAAATGGACACCCATATAGACATTTCTTGAAACATAAAATCTGTTTTTTTCCTGCTTTGTCTATTCTCTGTATGCAGATACTGTCAGCCCATACAGTTTGGGGGGGCGTTCTGCTCCTGCAGGCATGTCTTGATAAAACACCGCATTCCTAATAACCCAGCTTTTTTTCTTGTCAGCACTCCATGATCTTCCATTCTATTTGCCAAAGGACCTCACATTTCTGATGGCGATCAATAAAAAGAAATAAAAAAATACATATACACTTCCTCCTTTTCCTTTCTTTTTCTCTCCCCGTGCCTCGGTGACAGCTTGTCTTCTACTCGCCTGGACTTTGGTGTCATATTCTCAGCCTTGGTTGAGCTTTAGAAGCCACAGTCAGCATGTAAACAGCTCTTTTTTTGCATGATTACTAAGCACAGTAAAAAAAAACAAAAAAACATCATGAAGTTGAAATAAAAAGCACAATTTAACCAGGAGTACTCTAACAGGCTGGTACTACTGAGGCATCATTCTCAAATTACTGTTTCTGTGCTGATTTTAACAACTCTAGTATTTAACTGAATAAAAATTTTGAGTTACAGTCCAATGATTTTTTTTTCTTTCAAGAATCCTTCATGATAAAAAATGTTATTAGTCACCATTACCCATAGTGCTAGCGCATTCTTATACAACATTTTTGAATTACCACTCGTGTTTGAAGTTTGTTCAGGGATTTAAAAGGGTGCATGAAACAAAATATTAGTCAAATGGTAGGCAACTGGATCAGTACACTTTTGTATTTGTCATCGTGAGATTAAAATATTGTTAAAAAGAAAGAAAAAAATGTTCCAATTCTACAACTGTAGTTGTTTAGTGAAGGACCGAGAAGTGGTGAAAGACAGAAATCGTACAGAAAAGCTCGCAAATATAAACATATGGTACAGCTTGCTTTTAAAAAGTTAGTGCCGGCATCTAAGTTTGAAAACTGTTTTAATCAGGAGATAAAAGGATGCAGCATGATCATCTGGGTTGCTGTGTCTCTCTGTGGTTTAGGCTGAAGCTTTTGTAACCGAGATTTATTGTCGAATGCATTTCATTTGCTTGAGAATGATACACATTTGAAAACGCATAAAAAAGTAGGAGGAAAATTCCTGAAGTCTGATCCAACTGCTCAGCTGTTTGCAATAGAAAGCAATCGCCTCGAAGTGCAAAAAAAAATGAGTTACAAGCAGCTCATCTGTGCGGCCGTATGTCCCTGACAGAACCCCACAACACTGGATCTGTAAATGCACGTTGCAGACAAAAGTTGCTCACATAAATGAATTGTAATACCATAGAAATTGTGTCATCTCAAAGCAATTCAGCAAAAACAACAGCAAAGCAAAGAGTCATATGGCAATCACTACAAAATATAATAACATTGAATTACAACAATACGGATTCGTGTAGGTTGAAATTTTAAATCTCTACTTGAATCTACATCAAGAAAAATCTCATTACCTGGAGAAACATCCTGCTTTTTTTCATAACATGCATTCATATATTATACGTCAAGTCACAATTTATGAATTGCTGAGCATCACATCGACATCAGGACTTAAAAGAAATTCAATCAAGTATTCATCAAACCCTAATATATACAAGAGGCAGGATGTATGATGTTTGTAAAGTTATATGTTAATTTTGTTATTCCGAGCTGCTTGAGGCTTTCCTCTGAGTGATGTGACACCACTGTCTGCAATCGACGAGTTTTAAATAAAACAGGCACATGTTTCTTTCAATCTGGCACTTTTAGTTCCAGACGTCATCCCATTAACCTTGGGATAAACAGCCATGCCTGCGCTTCCATGGCAATGCTGACAGAATGGCAATTGCCTTGTCATTTCCGTTTTGTCCCTTGCGGTGAAGGCATGCATGCTGTATGCCGGCTGGCAGACCTCCCAGAATTGGCACAGTAGCACTTGCAAAAATCCACACTGATCAGTCCATATGTATGAGTAGCACTCACAGCAAAACATGGCCAGCAGATAGAAGAGTGTCACCGCAAAGAAGGGTCACACAATTTGTGTAGATGGAGCTGTGGTAAGAAGATTAAAGCCATGAGGATGCTGGAGAATAACATCAGTGAATAGGAGCATAGGATAACATTTTGAAGAACAATCCTGCTGTCAGTTTCAATATGCTGATAGCACTCCAGATGGTGGGAACAGGCACAGTGCAACACTGGGGAGTATCAATTGTCCAAGTTAGACAAGTGATGAGCTCAAGCCTTGTACAATGTTAAGACAGACCATAGCAGAGGGCTTATTTGGTAATCATTCCTTACAAGCTAAGGAGATTTTTTTTTTTTCATTTGTTCCATCCCATGAAATAAAAGACCTGTGCGTGCAATAACGGTGGATTAAAAGAGAAGAGAGTTTGGATTACATGCTAGTCCTCAAATCAACTACACGCAGGTACAAAAGAGTGTAGCACGCAACAACGCGTGCTTAAAAAGAAAAATAAATGCTCAGATTATAAAAACAAAGCTTAGCAAAAAGCATAAACAGTCACATGTTCAAAAATAGATAAATCTTGCAATATGATTAATAAACTGGCCTTTGAACTTTAACCAAATGGTACAATGCTGACAGGGTTAGGAAGGCTAAAATGTACTTCTGGTTTAAACTTCGTGTTGTTGCTAGAAAAAAACCAAAACTTCAATATCCAGCTAAACCAGTTGTTTTTGCTTTAAAAATGTCAATCCACAAAGTGTATTTTGGCCTCTTGTTTGGTGCATGAAGATTAGTTATTGTAGGACAATACTTCACAAAATCTTTACACACAATTCCAGTAAAGAAGAACTTCACACAATGGCCACTGACTTCCAGAATCAATTCAACATTGAATCACAAGATCAAGATTAATATTAATTTGGCCTATGTCCAAGAAAAGAAACAAAACAAAAAAAAAAAAGTTTAGTTGGTTTTGTTTATTCGGAAATTACAACTTTCACATTTTACAACTATCATCAGTGATAAAATCAAAATGACAATAGAGATATCAGTGGGGGAAGGTCATTTAAAATGTTTATGCCTCTTTATTAAGCCTTTTTCTTTTTTTGGTATCAAAAATAACATTGAGTATCAAGCACTATCTTTCATGTTTGTTTTGAGTTTGAGATTTTAGTATTGTGACTATATATATATATATATATATATATATATATATATATATATTCATTTTAAAGATATAGAATTTCCTGGATTTAATAAAATGATAATCAACCGTTAAATCATAACCAGCCTAAGATACAAGGATGTTACATTTCTGTCTTAGTAAACTGAATGCAAGAGGATCTTTGCACAAAACAAGCAGACAGACTCTATCCCCCCTTTTCCTCTGTCTCTGCATCATGCAGATCTTTTTACATGCTTCCTGGCAGCTCTGTGACCTAATGGCTGAGATGTGACAGAGGAAAGGAAGAGAGCTCAGAGCAAAGCAAAATCATCTGAGGAAAGAAGAAAGCAGATTCAGTTTACTGAGGAATGCTGACTGAGCGTTTAGCAGCAGAGACACAGAGTCCTACTACGCTGCGTAAAAGCAACCAGGGACAGTCGACAATTCCATTAGCTCTCCTTTCAGTAATAATGACAATGGGGCTGAAGTTTGTCTCATTTATTTCTAGTGTAATATAGAATCTTGGAGTCATTTTAGTCATCTAGAATCCCACACAGGAAGACTCTTAAAAAAAAGCAAAGGAAGAGAAGGAAATATACCCCTTATGATCATTACGTTAGTTTAAATATATTAAAAAATGAATCAGACTGCACTACAATCAAAGCGAGGAAACTCATCCTGGCAAAACTGGGGCAGCTTGGTGACTGACTGTTCCCAAGTATAAATGGGGTCATGCTGCCAAAACTGCAAAGTGTTACACCAGGGTGAATTAAGGAACTAAATAGCAGCTCAACCAAGGAAGGAACCAATTTACCCTGATATTTCTGAGCTTTTAAACAAGTAAAATATTGAATAAAAGTAGTTTTGAACGTTTCGACGTGTTCACAGATGTCTATCACAGCTCTGGTGCCCAATCCTTGTCCTCGAGGGCCACTATCCTGCATGTTTTAGTCGTTTTAGTGCTTTGACACCCCTGATTTTTGAATGAATGAGTGATTACCAGGCTTCTGCAGATACTGAAGACCTGCTGAAGAGCAGGGAAACAACTAAAACATGCAGGATAGTGGCCCTCAAGGAGCAGGGTTGGCCACCACTGTCTTAGGGTAACCGAAGGAGTGTTTATTAGAATGAATCATCAGCCGCAACAATTACATTTCTATCTCGAGTATGCCGAATTTGGTATTCATAAGGAACTGTACTTTCAAAGGAGTTTCTTGTCAGATTTCTTTACTGGCCAAACTGCACAAGACGACTCAATTATCAGTGAACCATGAAGGTAAAACCATAATGCCCTCGGTGGGCGTCAGCAGGCTTCAAAAGAGGAGTGGGGGAATATGCAGTGAAGAACAGTGAATAATTTCAACCGTGGAATTAGAAAAAACGAGAAAATAATAGCACCGCTTGCTTACTTGCTTTTTAAAACCCATTTTCTAAGTGTTACCCAGAATCCTTGTCTCTGAGGGAGATCTGAAGGGAAAAGCACTTGACATGTCGGAGCAGTTTGAAAGAATGAGGAAAAAGGCAACTGAGGGGGTCACTGTGGGATACGCACTCAGGGATGCATGAGTGAGTCCTCAGTTACACTTCACCAAATTAAATGGGTATTTACTTGGCCTTGTCAGTTCTGTGGTAAACAAACACACAAAAATAATGTCTATTTATTGTGTTATAGTGACCCTAGCGCAACAATTAAAAAAAAAAAGGAGAAGAAATACAAAACCTAATGAAAACTTTTGGTGTTCTGAGAAAAAAAAAATAGTGAAATTAATTCCAACAAGTAAGAAAGTTGTGTTTTCCTGGATCAGAGCTCTGCGTACCCAACTTTTACGGTTGGTGGATTCCTGTAATTGTTGGCACCACCTGGCCTTGTTGTCTTATGATCAAAAGTTTTAGAGGATTATTGGATCCGCCCGACGCAAATAATCAATGACCAGGGGGTCACGCTGTAAGAATTTTTGGCCAATTTGTTTGACTGATCTTTTTCCAGCAATTATAGCAGTGATAGCAGACAAGTTTCTCTCTTGTATTTAACTTATTAGGCTATTAAATAAAGCAGATAACGGTCATTCAGTCTGTTTTGGCCAAATGGATCTCTTAAGACTACTGGCAATTTTCCTTGATGCCTTTTTTTCTCTCATGTCTATCATAATATTGCACCCTAGGAGTAGTTCTCTGAGTCCCTGCAGAGCGTACTTTCCTCACCGCTGACCTCCTTCCAGCTCCTGTATATATTCTCTTTTGTTGTATTCCTCTTCAGGGGTCCTCCTCTCCTTTTGTGGGCTCCATACTCATATTGGCTGCAGCCCCTCTTGATATCTCACTCAACAACTCCTACCCTGCTAACTACTCCAAATTACCTGGCATGCTAGATATTTGGTCGGCAGCTGAGACGTGTCTGCGAGCCTCATAAATAATGTCTTTGAAACGTTCACGGTGCTTGTTCTTTGCCAATAAAAAAAATTAAATAAAATGCTTCAGATCTGGGATATTTGTTTATGTAATAAATATCAATTTTAAAATATTGTGGCACAAACCTGGCTTCAGTTAACATATAAATTAATTTATCACGAAAATAATTACTTTTCTCCCGAAGTTAATCAGCAACAAGACATACGTTCCCTTGCAAATGCTTCTTATTTACAAAACAGCAATACGTACAAGCACGTGTCAGCAACATTCACAGGTGGTCTTGGATAATTATTTGCAATTATTGATGTGCATGACAAAAAAGCAACCGGAGTTTGTGTTGCGCTGAAGCACAAAATGTGCCGTGAAAACAAAACTGCAGTTATTTTAGCATCATTTTCGGTGGTATTTAGAAAATGTTCATTACAAGTTATGTTGTCCTCTCACTAGCCACCAGACTCAGTTGAAATATGAAAAATAAAACCCAGCAGTTTTATTTTGCAGACAAAGAAGTTGTTAGCGTACCGGTACCTTGATGCGTTAGTTTTTGTGTTGATATTCGACTTTTGTGTATAACCTAATGTGTAAACACCAAAAAAAAAAAAAATCACATAACAGAAAAACAAACACATTAAAGCAGTTGTAGACTAGCATCTTCAGCATGCGAGAAGGTATAATTAGAGTTTTTTTTCTCTCAGGAGTCTGGTGGCTGTGACAGCGAGGGCATCAGTTGCTTGTTTGAAGAAGATATTCAAAAGCAAACGTTGTAGAAGAAACATTCAAAATTAGAAGGAACTTGATTATATATTTTTTAACCCTCTTTTTAGTTTTTTTTTTTTTTTCCCTTGGGTAGGTAAACCATATTTCGCCATCACCCCATTCCTCAACTGCCTTATAAACGTCTCGGTAGGCATTACGTATAACTATGACACACATCTCCATTAAAATATATCCTTTTGTGACTATTATGTGTGCTCTTGCTGTCAACAACAAAAAAAAAATGTGCTTGCTTTACCATCAACTGACATTTTAGAGGAAGCAGACGCAGCACCATTTCCTATTACTTTGTCTGAATGGTTCACTCCAGCAGAGGAATCCAACAAGGGGACAGGTCTGTGCAAATTCTCATCATGACAACTACCGATAAAACAGTTATGAAAAGGAATTGGATAAAATGCCTATTATTATGGAAAACTTGGAGAGGGTAGTATAGTTAAAGGCAGGCTACAGGACTGGCATTAGCAGAAAATGTCTGCTTTTCACAGCTTGTGTTTTACACCTCCAAGGTTATAAAACACATAAAACACCATCAAAATGCTTTTCACCATATGGGACCTTTAAAGCCTCTTGTCTGCCTAAAACAGTAAGTGGTCGCAGCACATTCAGCTGTGCATCTAAACTAACTTTCAATCTGAGTGATCAGTTTATGTGTGAATGTGTCTGAAAGCGAAGCACAGCCACACCCAAGGTGATTTTTCTTTTCCCATGCAGTGCTGTGGTAAAATGTGCTGCAATTTAATCACCATTTCATACTCATTGTGTTGTTTGATAACGGCAAAAAAATGTTAATTGTTGAGCCCATATGGAAACTTTAAATTGCTTTATATCCAGTTTAAAAATTATACTTAAATCCGAACGAGAGGTCAGTGTCAATATTTAGATTTACTAATGTTTGACTATGCAGTCAGTGTATAGAAGAAAATGTAACTATAAATTTGCTTCAGTTTTTATCTGTGCAACACTTCTCGTCTTATTTATAATCTATTTTGATTAAAACCTTAAAGGTAAAGTCCACACTGTTTTTTTTTTCTTTTTCTTCTTACCATTCTGTGTGAAGCTACTAAAGTATCAACTTCCTCGGAGCTACTGCAGAGACATCAGCTGTGGCAGGTGATTAAAGGTCTAGTTGGGATAGCTGGCAGGGGGTTCAGATAAGATAAGTACTTTCATCTAAAGTGTAATGTCAAAGCCAAAGTAACATAAAACGCAGACAAGATCCAATAAATCATCAGATCCAATGGATCATTACTAATCCGCTGCTATCTCAACTATCAAAGTAAAAGTGTTGCAGAGACGATTTGGAAGTTGAACTTCCTTTTGCCAATGCTGCACATTACTTATTGACCCATACTGCACAGGTTCATTTTTCTGTTCTTTTAAAATAACAAGCAGCTATTTACTGCACTTTAGGGTTTGATGATGGCTAATTAGATAAACATTTGGTTATTCGGTTCTGTGTTTTCATTTTAAATTATGAGACATATTTCGGAGCATTTGACTGCTTCTGTGAAGTGGGGGAGGAATGGTGGTGGGGGTGCTCCATGCATATTAACAATCTGCCTCATTAGTGTGAAAGATCTTCAGACATTTATCATCCATAAAACTACAGCCAAAGTCAACAGTAAGCGTCCAGCCACCAAAGACTTTACTGTGCTTTTGACTATCCGCCACCAAAGAAAGCCAAACTGATATCTGGTACAGTAACAGCGAATCTGCCAGTACCAACAAGCGTTCTGCCACTGCATTAGACGAAGAGTGTTTTAGGTTTAACATGACTTTGTTCAAAAGCTTTGTTCTCCTGAAAAACAGCCTGCTTTTCAGACACTGTAACAATTCAATGTGACTCAACTCAAGCGTATCAGCCAAAATGGCCATTAGAAACCAGCACTGAGAATAAAAAAAAATCTTCTGTTTGCAGTTTTTATGAAAGACTTTATTGACCAATTAGCAGATCTGAAGCAAATGCTACAAGAAGAGATTTAAAGGTAGGATGTTTTGGGGTTTTTTAATCCTAAAAGTGATGAAGCCATAACAGAAATGCACACTATATTAAGATGATACTTTGTCTGTAGGCTTGTTACTGTACCTTTTTTTTGTTTGTTTTATTATTTCCATTAGCACTTTTTATGCAACACTTGCCTGGCTTGAGGTGCTTTTTCTCCTGCTTCAGTAAAATGAGTGAAAGAACCATGGCAAAATGGGCGGATCCTCTGACGTAGCAACATAGTTAGACACAGAGCCAATCGTTTATCAGCCCTTTCATAAAATGCTTTCAAGCTGTGTCTAATATGTCTTGTTCCTATGCGTGATTTTTCGAATAACCTATGTGGCACGAGGGGGCTGAAGTCAACCTGCCACTGTTACAATGCTGAGCCACCAAGGGAGGTAGTAACAGAGCCTATACAGTCGATATATGGAAGAGTATGCTGCCATTGGGGCTTGAGAGTGTGATGTGGTGATGATAGTCTGTGACCAGCTGGCAAGATTAAGAATGGGAGATGTCAAACACGTTTTAGTCACAGTGCTCTACATCAACACAGCTAAGTTGCACAACACTGTACACCCTGAGATGAAGTATGAGTTTGTTCTCTGATAAAGACACGATGTTTGCAAGTAGTTGTTTGCTACTATATATGTAGAAAAATGTCACAGATGCCTTCTTGTAGGGAGCACAATAGTGTAGAGGTTAGCACTGTCACCTTACACAAAGAAAGCCTCAGGTTCAAATCTTGGCTGAGGATTTTTTTTTTGTGTGTGGAGTTTGAATGTTCTCCCTATGCCTGCAGGAGTTTTCTCTAAGTATTTTGCCTTTTTTTCCTGGGTTCAAAAACAATAATGTTAGGTTAAGTGAGGATTCTAAATAGATTTTTTTTTTTTTAGGAGTGTGTGGGTACACACAGTTGTTTGTCTTGTGTGTCCCTGTGCTGGCCCTGTGATGGAGTGGCAATTTGTCTGGGGTGTACCCCGTCCTTCACCCAGTGACAGCTGGGATAGGTTACATCTACCCCACAAACCTGAACAGGGAAATAAATTAATTCCTCCATGTCTATATATTCTTAAGGATAAATTTGTTTATTTTTTAAATAAGTAAAGTAGGTGCTTTTCAGAAGAATGGTTTACTCTGCTTTTTTTTGTAGAGTCCATCTTTCCGTGATACTTTAGAGGACTTGACACTGACTGACAGGTACCTGTGAGTGTGCTATCACTGCCAGACACAGGAATCTCATTTACCTTGAAATGAGCAGCTTTTGGTCTGCCACTTTGCAGCGAAAAGAGTCTGAGGTGTGATCAAAGTTAACAATCTCGAGACTTTGCCTGTCTGTCAAACTGAGAGGTTAATGTTGATTTTATTTGATTCCTTTAGGGCCTAAGGCAACTGCAAGAGCTTTCCAGATTAAACAACATTAGAGGACAGCTGTGAAAGGCCTTCAACTGTAGTACGAACCTGAAGGGAAAAAAAGTAATTTGCTGTGACGGTGAATCATTTAATCTAGAAGTGTCTTCAATAAAAATAGCATATTTTGAAAAACTAACAAGCTAAAAAGGTGAAAATTTCATCCAAGGAAGGCAACAGTGAGTTATATTTAGACTGTTACAATATTTTGGCGTTGTAAGAATTTTGCCAACATGCACTGAGTCCTCCTATGTATGAGGACACAAAGTGGCTGGACTCTAAGTATTTATGTAAGCCTTTTTCCATATTTGTTTAGAAATGTCAAAGTTTACAGTCCTTGAGCCAACACATCCTGCTGATGCATTGCAAAACAACTTTCTTTGCTTCCAACTTGTTTCGGCAGCTTTTGCCTTCAGTCTGGTTGGTCAGCAGCATGTGGAAAGCATACTCTTTTGGATTTAGGTCAAAGGACTTGGCCAAGCAACAACACTGTACCACTTGCCCATTAAAAAAAATAAAAAATTCCTTTGTCGGCCTGTTAATTTAGGCGCATTGTTCTATTCCTTAGCCCTCAAACTGGTGGGTAATTAGCACAAAGAGCTTCCAAGTCCTGCATAGTTCACCAAATACGCAGACCCTCAAACATCCTTAAGCTCAAAAAAGCAGCACTCGAGCCTTTAAGAGCAACTCTTCTTGAGAACAGTTCAAACAGTGAGGCACATATCACACTCCGAATATAATCTAAACGCTTTGTTCATTTTGATTCTATTTAAATCAGTCTAGGCTTTATGTTATGTAACACTATCTCTGAGGCATTATCTAAATGCAGGCGTTTCATTATGCAATTAACGGCACAACCTCGTACTCCACCCTCCACCCGGCCATTCAACATCCAAGCTTCACTTCCAGCCAAAGACTACACAAGAGGGTGGAAGAAAAGACAAACAATTCATTTCTCTCTGTGCATATACAATGTGTCTCGGTAAGTGTTTCATAAGACAAAGGGGTATTAATATGGAGCTACAGACTTCAAAACAGTGACTACATTGTACATGCCTGAGCTTCTTATTTAGCTAATTCAAATACAATTTAGTTTAATCCAAATTTGACCTTCGGAGGTAACAAAGTCAAACACTAGCACTTTCATTTTTCAAACCCATTCAAATTATACTGAGCTGACAGACACCTACACGTTTTAGACAAAAGTATATTCCAAAGTTAAAAAGAATCAAAATAACATGCCATAATAAATTGCTTTTCACAAAACTGATGATATTTCAATCAAAGTTTAAATGTGTTCACCGGGAATGGGTGAGAATTTAAAACCATTGATTTTTAGGCAATCTTGCTGAGTTCTGAGAAGGAGGCATCTGATAAGAATGGCGCCATGGCCGTCTCCGAGCCTGAGCTCAATCTTTAATCAGGGGTCATTGTGTTCCACACAGCAGCCCTAAACACATAAAAGCAGGTAGAGGAAGTGGTAAATCATACAGGCATCAGGGTCTAATTGGCCACCAGAATGAGCTCCAGCCAAAATATTGTTTTCCCTTGGCACTATCTGCTTCCATCTCGTGGACTTTCATAGAAACTGTGGCTTCCTGTTCTTGGGTGTTGGTCGCTACATAAGTACAACATCCCTTCGTCTGCAAAAATAATCTCCAGGACCTTGTGTGAAGAAAAAGGGGGACAGAAATACATTCTGTCCCATGAGGAAGAGCTTCCCCTACAATTCAAAGGCTTTAACGGTTTCCTCTTTCATTTGGAAAAAGGCCAGAATTGCCAGCAATTGTTTCTGAACCTAGCTGGATGTGGTTAATACATGTTAGAAATATTCTACTTAATTACCAGAATAACTTAAATAGTTAGTGCATTAGAATTCCTGAAGAATCGTGCTTTAAAATGCTGTATAGAGAGTGCAGGCGGACTGAAAGATGACGCAAGTCTAAATGTAAATGTAGCTTTTAAATCTTATGCTGAAATTCATCATTCATCCTTGTTAGAGTTGAACATCTCCATCATTAAGTGCAAGTGACGCAACAAAACAAACAGCACCACAAAACAAAAACTGGAGATTGTTTCATGGGTCATCACTTTACTAGTGCCGCTGTTTGTTTTGCCTCTCTGGTGCAGCTGCTGCTCAGCAACGAGAACCACAGGTGAGTGAAGCAGGTGGACAGTTCACTGCATCGCATCTGACAGATGTAGACTTTAGTATCTGTCGATAATTCTGTCCACACTTAAGATGATTTGCTTAGCTGATAAAACTTCTCAGCACAGCACAACACACAAGAACAAGAAAAGTGCACCAGACTTGTTTCTTTTTGCAAAATGAACGTGTGATGAAAGCATTTTGATGGTAGAGTTATCAGGTCGACTGATGTGTTTGTTGTTGTTGGTTCAAAGAAAAGGGGGATTAAAATGGCACATGATTTTCATGCCATGTTTGAAACACGAGAGGCCAGGTGGCACAAACTGATCAGTTTATTGCTGGCAACGGCTTTGCGTGGCTTTATTTTTGTAGCCGGGCCCTTAGTTTTGGATTAAATCTGCTCAGCGTTTAAATTAAGAAGACGACAATTGGAACATTTGTTAAAAATTTTGTCATGTTCTAAGATAACAAATTTGTTCATTATTTTTGTGCAGTCACCATGTCGAAAGATGAGCTCTACAAAAGCAAGCTTAACATCTCCAAATGAACACAACGCCTAAATGAAAGCTTCATTTACGTGATGGAACATTGTAGGAACTGACCAGGAACTGCATTTGAGCCAAAAAAAAAAACATTAATGTTGAGGGGTGGTTATTTATACTGAAAGGGGTGACAGCATTTCTATCTCTAGGATAGTTAACTATCCATACATGCAATCTTAGTGTGCATGATGGCAATCTTATGAAACTCAAATAGAATCTAACACCATTACCATGCAGCACACATATGCTGTTTAAAACGGTCATAGTTTAAACTGCAAGTGTAAAAGAATAATCTGAATGGTCGTGAAATTCTGCTCCGAGCTTTTGACTCATTATGAATCCACATATATTTGCTACTTTTCTTCCACCAGTAATCCATACAGAAGCTCAACCGTGAATAAAAAAATGTCAGAGAAAAAAAAAAAAACTGACCCGTTCCTGAGGGAGTTTACCACAGTTAGAAAAGGGCAGCAAGCTAAGGAGTCGTTTGTTACAATCTACAAAGAATGTACACAGTACCATCATGTGCCTCAGCTGCAAGAATTACTGTTAAGTAAAGCCTTGTTTTAAATAAATCATTTGAATTTTTCCTCCTGTTAAAGACGATCTAAATGAAGACATTATCTGTTTTCTGTGTTGTGCTTGGTTTCTGCTACCAATCAGCCCCAGCTGCACATAAACTATTTTCATTCTCTGTATTCATATCCACCAGGTTCAGTTACCCTTTGGTCAGATCCTCACTCCCCTTGTACCCGTCTTGCCCTGGAGTTGTCCTTATTTTTGCTCAGTCTGCGTTCGTTGAGTCATCATACGGACAATAAAGTCGTGGGCTCATCTGTCAGCGTTCCTGCTGCCTCCCATTGTCTGCATTTGGGTCCTACACCTCTGCACCCCCTCTATTTGTGACAACTACTTTTAACAAAGGGCCACCAAAACTCCCCCTGCAAGCACATGTTTCTTGAAGGCATTGTGAGAGCAAAACTCAGCACCGGTGCATTTACGTCAAAAGCCAGGAGGATGTCTGAACATTTGTATTATTTAACATCAATAGTGTCTGTTCATTTTCAAGGCCTGCTAAAAAGTGGCAATAAACATGCACCCGATTATCAAAAGCAGCCATTTGTCTGCAATAAAGACATGAACATTAATATAAATAAGTCTGAGTTGTCTTTTTCACTAAAAGCTAAATTTTGAAAGCAAACTAATTGCACACTGCAGAAAATGGTGCAAATACCACAACCTCTACTCTATCAGTCAGCTAACTATAGCCAATGTTAAAAACCTATGTAGGAAGATAAAGTTTACAATTTCTTAAGCTGTTCACATACAGATAAAATATATCATTTATTTTCTCGAATAATTCCATTTACACATTTTTTTGTAATAACTGTGACAGGCCTTGGCACCAGAGCCAGATGATTCTTTGGCAAATGCTACAACGACCTACATAAAATAACTTGAGTCCATCGATCACCCCGCTCAGCAGTATTACTTACTCTACTCCAGATGCCGTTTAACAAATCGTGATGTGATAACACGATTTCTTTCTTTTCAACTTTTTTCGCATTAAAGTTTTTTTTAAACAAAATGGCACTAGTGCACACTGTAAACTAAGTATTAAACATGCCAGTACTGCTGCTGCATACCATTTACCTCGGAAACCACAGCTCTGATTTGGAAATGATGTTGTGCTTAAATAACTGCGTTCTACTTGCAAGTTGAAAAGCAGCAGGACTTGCACATTCTTGTGCTCAGTGACCAAGCTAATCATTATTACCAATACCAGCAGATAATAGTCTTCTCTGCACTTTAAGGATTCAAACACTTTGGCAGCAAGTTTACCATTAGTGGATGTACAGTACTGTGAGTTCAACTGGATTGAGGTGATATAAACCAGAGGCAGCCATGTTGGATGTTGGGGTCAAGGCTGGTGAAAAAAAGACTTTTTTAATATGAAATTAATTAATATGAAATTTCAACTTAAGGAAGTAGTCTGATTTATTTTCCAAATTTGAATTCTGAAAATCAAGCTCAAATGGAACGGACCATATTTTATCTGTTATGTACAAATAAAATTGATTTATATACAGAAGCAAATGGACAACAACAATCACTAAGGCAATGTTAGTTCTGTGATTTCTTTTTAATTAACTCAAAGGAGTTCGGTCTCAGACACAAAAGCACTGGATGATGACTTGGAAAAGTATTCAAATAATGCACTCAAACCCTAAGTTTGTCTGGATACGAACCAACTTTGAAACAGTACGGTTGTGCACAACCAACCAATCGGGCACACAAAAGCAGTTTTTTTTTCTTTCAACTTCATAGTTGGCAGTTTTCCCTGCACATTTTAAAGTTGTTTTTCAACTGTCTAAAGGAGTAAGTGTTTTCTCCCTGGGTTTTGCCCTCTGAGTATCACTGCACACCGACATCAATCCAACACTGCATCAGTGGAAGGAAACCTCTTGCTAATTGTAAACAGGAGAGGGAGGTGAGCAGTCTTTCGAGCAGAACACAGATCTCCACTGTAGAGCTGCAAAGTGAAACACTGATTAGTGACGCTACATTACTCTGCTTTGTCCAAGGGCAAATGTTTCATATCAGCTAACTGTCGGAAACTCAGACGCCAACATCAGAACGCATAAATGTCCTACAGCTGAGTGTGATGGACGGTTTAATATCAGAAATTTTGATTGTATTGAGATCCCAGTCAAATTATACTGAAGGATGATTTGTAATTCAGTAGTTTTTCATGTCCTTAAAAATGGAGATGAAGATGAAGCTTTGAGACTTAAGTAAATGGATACACTAATGTGTGAAGCCATCTGTACCATAAGCAGTTATGTTTTTAGTGGTCCTCAGAGAAAATACCCCCCCAAAAAAGGCCTGCCTATTTCAGCTGTGCCCCACCACACATACACGAAGAATAAAAATGTAACAACATCCAATTTTTCCCATCATCCTCTAAATCTATTCCTATTGTTATGCCCTTATTAGAGAGCACCTAATCTCAGTCTGAGCCATCACCTCTTCCATACCCACATATTCTATTCATGCAGCTTCATCCATTAGTTTAATTAACTCTTTGGCTCTAGGAACTTGCACTAAGCAACGGCTTCAGCACCTGGCTATTAGAGAAGGCATACTGTGACCACTTTCTCGACTCACTGGCGAGAGCAGAACTTTAATGATGATAATGCCCCGCTGGTCAGTCTAAATCACTTCAGTCCAATTAGAGAGAACAGGATCTATACATGCTGTTCTCTTCGTCTTGTGTCAGTTTTAAGTACACATTTGGTTATGTCAAAGTGAAACTCACCAATTATGCTCATGAGATTAGGACATCCATACAGCTTTTAGATAAGATCTTTCTTTTGGCCTAAATCATTGTGGTTTTGAACCCCACCCTTCCATCTTCAAAGACATTCATGCCTATATGACTAACTAGACTCTTGTGTATTGGAGCAAGTCCTGAACTGGCTTTATCTTCAATCTAAACAGCTTGTTGGAAAGCAGCGGAATCGCCCCCTTTCATCAGCCTATATTCTTAACAAAATTGAGAGGTGGGGTGGTTGGTGGACATGTCTGATCACTTTGTGAAGCCTTTTTACTTTGGCTCTTTGGATCAGTGAAGTAACAACACTTTTGGTTTTCAATGTTGTCAGATCACAGGGTTTACAAAGTACCTCTGGCAGGCCAGGGACATACTTGGGCAGAATGTAGAAATTTAGTAACATAGGACTAGATGTTTTTTTTTTTTTTTCTGAGACAGGCTGATGGTGCTGCTATTGGACTGTTGCTAACTAGACTTTTATCTAAGTCATTTTGTTGTGCTGTTTTTCATGACAGTTAATATTTTTTATGTTACTGTAACCTTGTGAACCTTTTGTTCAAAATTTCCATTTATTTATTGTTTAAAACATCATTCTGCAATGCAATAGCAATAATAATACCGATCTGATGCATCTTTAGTGTAAGAAAATAACGTTGAAATGTACTAGAAACCCTTAAAATGCCCTAAATTATATCTAAGAATTAGACAACATCACAAGCCTTTCTGTAGAGGCGGTTATACCGTATATCACAATGTAATTGGAGGAAGGCTCAACAACATTGGAAAATATAAAAACTGCCCAACCTTAAACAGTACAAGACAAATAGCCGATCAATCAAAGATCTCACATACTGTTCAAATGAAAATAATAGTTTAAATAAGTCTAATTTGCGAGACATTCTTCTCATAAACACAAATACATGTCAGCCTTTAATCTGGAAAAGAAAAAAAACCCACAAAGCTCAGAATAAAACTTTGCCCAGTTTAATAAATTCAGTCTTACATTGAATTGCAGTTGGAGGCTGTACAAAAGCATGACAGACAAACTGACATCCCCACATCAAAGCCATTACAATTTGGCTGAAACCAAAAAAACACGTCCTGGAGACTCCAGCTCCAAATGTGTCATTATTCACACAGCAAGCAGCTGGTCATTAAGTATGAAGGGCAAAGGGGGCAACGGTAGATACCTGCCAGAGGGCCCAGGTCCTAGGGACCAAGGGACACATTGGTAGGGAAAGGAGCCGACTGTGGGTCACTGTATAGCGATAAAGCAGGACAAGCATAAGGAGGCTGCTGTCTCCCAGGGTGACAGAGGTTATGAGACAAACAGAAACCTCTCACATACCTGTCTGTCAAACCGCCAGCATAAATCCATGATATGAGGCTGGGACTAAGGAGACCATTAGCTACATTCAGCTGAAAAAGGTGAAAGATCTCCTCCCACGCAATGACCCCCTCCCACCTCCAGATGGCACGTTAGATGACATTTTATTCCACCAGCCTGAATATATTATTTTGTGAGAGGCTGTATTTTAGGCATTTGGAACTTCCGTGCAATTTTATGCTGTGATATCCAGAAAATGTCTCAATAATCAAAGCTGCACTGCCCTGTAAATAGATGCTGACATGGAAGTTGCAGATATTATAGTGAATATGTGTTCTTTATGATAAGCATGGAGGCCGAGCTATCTCAAACATTGGTTGCACTTCTGCATCAGATACAGTTGTGAATTCAACAAAATTATATGGAGTGTGCAGCCAGAAATTCATTTCTTTTTTAAAACGTGTGCATCAATTCAATAAACAATGAGTGCACAAGCTGCCTGGGACTGATAGCGATCCATGCACTGGCCTGACATTGTAATTACCTCCAAGAGGATTATGAACTATTCTATTTCTCTAATATTCCCAGCATAATTAACAAATGTGAATAAAGACATAGTAAGACAGAGGTTTAATTAGAAAAGAAAAAACAAAAAATAATGAAATGACCATGAAGTTAGAGTAAGATGCAAACATGTATGACAACATTAACTCCTCTATGAGCAATAACTCGTTTTTTTCTACATCTGTCAAGTTTGTCACAAAAAAAAAAAAAAAAAAAAAAACTGGCAAAAAGATCACTTATTACTCAACTACAGGACTGTGCAAAAGTTTTAAACCATCCTTAACTTCTTCACATTTTGCTTTAAAAGAGCCAGACTTTCTTGCCATCTTTTGAAGTGGTCTTGATCAATAGTTCTTCAGGCTTTCTGAAGGGATGTGGTTAATACATCATTTTTTCTTTGGATGTGGCTGCTTTTTCCACTCCTTAACTGTCCAGTTCTTGTACTTGACCTTGATAGGATCTCATGCAGTTTGTGCTTTAAAAAAATGAGAAAAGTGGATATGTGAAGGGGGGGAAATGTATCAAGTTTAAATCTATGTACAGCAGATGAACAGTGTTTGAATGTCAAATCCAGCAAACCATCTGACACAGCGCCTCAAAAGATTTATAATCATTCAGCTGATCATCTACTGTATGTCAAGTTTTCAGCTAATATCTTTCTGTGAATCACTTTGTCAGTGTTAAAATACTGTTATGTGTCAAACTGTGTTCTTCTGTATTTTTCATAGATTTAGCTAAAGAAATGGGAAATGGGTGTCTTTGTGAGGCTGCTGGTAACAAAGTACCTAAAAATCCAATTTAAAACTGGTTTTCTGTTAAGTTGTCCGTTACGTGTTGTAACACCGGTTTAATCCTCAAGTTTAGGAGTTTTCTTATGCCTGAACGATTCACAAGTCACGGTTAAATGGCTTAAACAAAAAAACCTTCTTCTGAAAATGATCATGTGCTGGACTGAAAAGGAGTCCACGGCAAAACTTTGAAAACCCTCCAAAAAAGTCCGGAGAACTATTTCTCAAGACCATTTTGAAAAATTGCAAGAAAGTCTGGCTCCTTGGAAGCAAAGCATAAAGATATGAGGGGTGGCTTAAGACTTTTGCACAGTACTTTATGTTCTAAACATTTCTCAAGGTAGCTGTTACTGCTGCAGTGTCCTGAGTAATAAATACAGCAGAATGGCTGTGCAGAGCCTATGTTTGAATGATAATGACTGTATAGGAAAGGTCACAGGGTCTCTGCATTTAATAAGTACCTTCCTCTTTGGTGCATGAAGTCCAAACTAATCCAGTCATTAACATGAGATGTTTAGGAAACAGACCAAAACAGACAGCCAAGGGCCATCTTAGCCTAACCTTCTTGGCAGAGGTAAACAACAACGAGAGCCAAATGATGTTTCAGATTCACACCTGTGACCTTTGACCCGAGCTAAACAGACACGTATTTATTTATTCTAGTAGTGGCAAATTGGCAGTACAGAGAAGCCTCTATCTGCAGAGCTTAACTCGTCTATCTGAAGCTTATACAAATGGTTTCACAGTCATCCTGCACTTGGATTTTCAATGCTTAAGGGTGGGAGAGTGTGTTCATATGGGGGGGGGNGTTCTGCCTTGGGTACCCCAAAACTGCTAATTAGGTCACAAATCACAAGACTGCACACAGCCACAGCCACAGATAAGTGTTGAGCTAAGCACAGTGAGCAGACATTTTAAATCAACCCTTAATCCAGACTGTGTCTCACTCACCCTTACTCACTACCCCACAGCATCCACAAGGAAAAAAAAAGCTTGCTCAGAACTGGTATGTGGCCTGCATTAGGAACAAGAGATGAAGAGGAAAATTAAAGAATGGAGGGGAGGAGGGAGCTCACAAAAAGCAGCAGAAAATTGATTCCTAGGGAGAGGTGAATGCTGGTGAAGATTGGCTAAATTCATTTCAAAATTAAAGATGCTGGAGGCAGGTTTCCAGGTATGAACATTTAGGGAGGAAAAAAGTTTTCTAAAACAACAATATTAAATTGTCTTCTGCCGTTCAAATAACATTTATTGTGCCTTCCTTTCAACACAAGCTCTGAGAAATAAAAACACGCAATGAAATGATTCGTGAGGTGGCTGATGTCGTCAAGCTAATGGTTGTAAAAGCAAAGTCAGTAGTGTAAACATGAATGAATGACAAAGTAGTCCTTCACCCTCTGGCTTTTAAGTTACTCTCTTCTTCTGGATGCTAAAAATGTCCTGCAAAAACAAAGACAATAAAAAAATTGCTCAATTTCTTTAAAAAAAAAGAGAGAGAGCGAACTAAATCAAAGCTTCTTTTGTAAATCCAGCTTAATGCTTGTGCAACATGCTCATCTTTAGGCTTTAAAAAGAGAAAAATAAGAGAAAATTGGTGAAGAGCTTTAATACAAGATGAAAGGTTTAGACTATCGCACATTTTAGAATGCAAGGAGCAGCTTCTACCCCAATAATTTCATGATACATCTGCATTATTTACTATCCCTTGCAGGTATTTGAACTCACACCTAAATGAGTCATGAGACTCCACAAGACAAAAGGACGACAGAACTGAGTGATCTTCTACCAGCAATTGCGCATTATGAAAAATATTAGTGCCAGTTGCTTTGAATTTTATGGGGATTGACAATTTTTACTGCCTTCAAACCTTTATATATACACATACATAAACATGGAACACCAAACCATATTGTCCACCTCAAAGTCACTATTAGCCCACAAACTAATTCAGTCGTAGGGAGCGGAAAAAAAAAAAAAAAAGACTCAAACCACTCTGAGCTATTGCCATCTCCGCTCCCGTCTCGCCCCCTCGGCAGCTATTATTCTTGCGGTTGTTCTGTAAACAAAGCAGGAACAACAACGGCTACCTGTTTGCACAGCAAGTGTCCTTAAAATTTAGGATCCAGACGGAAATCAATATCAGCAGTGTAACTCAGTAATCCAGAGATAGTAGCACGGAATAAACGAGCTAACAAGCCAGGAAAAGTCCAAGTGATGGAGCACAAAACGCCGTCAACTACTTCCGTGCAGTCACTCGTTGGTTTGGAGTGCAATTTAATGCCTCAAAATCTCACTGAGTTCGAAAAAAACAACAATCATCAAATATTGCTTCATGATACAAGGGAGGGACTGCAGGCTTTTCCAAGATTGTGCCATCATGTCACTATTACGACCTTGCCCCCACCAGTTAACTTCTCACCTCTCCGGGGATGTGTACTCATTATAAAGTCAGTCATCGTGATTATGAGTTTAAAAAATTTGCTGAGCTGCTATCTAGCTCATTTCAGCTCATCAGCATAACCACATTAGAGAGGGAACCTGTGGGCTGGCAATCTCACATTTCCTCAATATTGCAATCCCAGCAGGCCGAGCATGTCCACATCCATTAAGTTGGACCCGAGCCACCAACGAAGCCTAATATAATGCCACAAGGCACACCGGCGCCATGCGACAACTGGAATTTAATTAATTAGCTTTACACAACAAACTGTCAGTCCAACGCATCAATCTGGCCTAAACAGCAAAACCAGAAAATGTGGCTGCATTTATCATATCTGTTGTGCACGGGGGGGGGGGGTTCATGTATAATACCAGTGCCGGCCGAGAAGTCTGTTCTCGAGACATGCCACTGTAACAATACAAACAATCAAGTCAACAAAAACTCAGTTTACTCAGTGTGCAGGAATCTCTAATTTATTTCCGTCCATAATATATTTACCTAATCTAGGAAAGGAAACAGATTGTCAGAGGCAGTGGGAAGTAAGATGATTTGGAGCTCAATTCTGCTAAATTGGTTGCTGCCAGTGTGATACATCATGGAGAATTAAGATGCCTCTCCCCAAGCACAGAACTTCAGCAGCCATATTGGCACATCTGTCAAGGGCCCACCCCTGACAGAGACAAATTGACCAATTCTGGCACACAAAGGCTGATCCAAAGTGCTAGCAATAACCACGATGAATAATGAGCCAGCTCGGGCTCCAGCAAAATTCATTTTTAATAATTAGTGTTCCTGCACCTCTCATTTTCTGAGAAAATGAGTGCAGGTACATCTACAGGTTGATACAACACATCAGCAAGACTGGAGGAATACAGATGATGTTGTGTGTTAAGCTTCCATCATCGCACAGAATGGCTGCGACTTGAAATGCGGGCCGTAAGACAGATGAATCCCTCTCTGTTCTCCCAGGAGCAGGAAATTAATCAAGTCCAGAGAGCTCTGTGGTAGGAGCTGCTGTAAAGAAATGTTTCAGGATGAGCCCCATAAAGTTCAGAAGGTCAAAATAAGGAGGGAAAATGTGGAAGAAATGTTTAAAAGCAATAGAAACTGTATGTTCTGACCGCTACTGCCCACGTACCAATTTTCCATACAGAAAGAAGAGGAATACAAACGGCAGCAGAAAGAGTGAGTATTAAAAAATTGCTGCTTTTCAGTGCACTTGACATCTGGCAATGATGTGTGTTAAAATGCTGCCAGAATATAAGTGAAAAAAAATAAAAACTCCAATAGATGCAGGTGTTTCTGTGATTGTTATGGGTTGTGTTGCTCTCAAGAGCTGCTCCAACTAATTGATTAAGAATATAATTAGTACTTTGTAAAACAGTCGGCCACAATGACTTTTGAGCTACTATTGTGTAAATGTGGTACTGATCGAGTATACCGAGGCTCTTACTGCAGAAAGCAACAAGAATTTTAAAAGCCTGTGTGATTTGAATAGATTGCAGTTTTATGTAAATGAATTGCGGTCGATGTGCACAGCAATAAGATGACAGATCTAAACAGAGCGACTGCAGTGTCGTCCCTGAACTACATCACTTAAAGCATAATGGCTACTTCACAGTTTCTTTAGGTTGAATGATAAAAAAATTGAATATTAAGACCATCCACTTTTGACATTAGTATTATTTACAGAGTCATTTAGTTTGAAAGATCCCATTAAATCCTGCTGTTGACAACATCACAGGGGCATTTGATAATTTGAAATTAAACTGTAATTTTAGTTGACATTTTAGGCAGGATAGGCAGAACAAATAAAATAAAATAAAATCCCAGTTGCATTCATTGAGACTTCATTGTCTTGGAACTGTGACAGCATAACATTATTATTTAAAATGAGACAAATTTCATCAAATCGGACCACAGTGAGCTCTTTGAAGCTCTTGCGAACCGAAGAGGCCTTGGCTTATAAACTAGTCTTTCTTATGTAGTAAAAAAAAAAAAAAATGTTTTTATCTTTATCCCTGAGGACTTTGTCTCTGGATCCCTGGATAGAAAGCCCCATACTTTAGCCTCCGTGCTTGTCCCCTGTGCAGCTGTATAGTCAGGGAGCTTTGCTTTAAACTCAAGTGCTTCTCGTACATGGAGGTCTACAGGGAGCAATCCTCCACTCGATTCATTACCTCCAGGAGCCTGAGCTCCTTCTGCTGGGCACCATGACAACATGGCATTGCTCTTTTCCCTCAAGCCTTTAAGGGTGTGGGGGGGTTACGGCATAAGAGACAAAGTGCACTGCTTTCACGAGCACCAAACTAATTTAACACGAATCAAAGGGTCGGAAATATCTCACCTAACAAAACGTCTGAAGAGAACTGGCACATTTTGAAATTAACCCAACAACCTTGCTCTAACATTAGTCATGGGGTGCGACGGTAAAATAATAATATTTGACATTATTAGGATATCCCACAGTAACGTCCATTCCAAAACATATGAATAATTCATGATCAACGAAACTACATTAAGGGCAAAGGATTAATGTGTGTTTACTTATGGAATCATAATAAATATAAATATACTCATTTTTAATTTGGTATTTTTCATATCAAGGTATAACTAAAAAAAACAACTAGGTTGATTTGACACTGTGTGTTTGTTGGAAATGAAAACGGATTATTTCAGCGTTGTTGTTCCACAACACAGAAAATTTATTTTTCTCTGCATAAGATTAGCGTTATGAATCTGCAACATCTCAGAGATCAACACTGAGCAACTCGATTACAAAACAAAAATCTTAAGACTAAAATCTTTCATTTTAAACTTCATTTCAATTCATGAGGCCAGAAGTCTAGAACCATATCAAAATGAAGAAAAGCAAATATTGGCTACTCTACAGTAAAACCAAATGAGCTCATCGCAATAATGCATCAGCAACAACTTTGCAGAGGCGCATTCCGACTGAAAAGACATCGTCCACGAGAAATTCTGCAAAAAGAGCCAACTTCCTGACTCATTCTGCACAAACTGGAGTAGGAAGTGATGAAACCATCTCTGTACGTCTTTACGCATAGACTTCCAACATGCTTTGAGAAAAAATTAAGTACCATTTTACTGACGCTGACACGTTCTTAAAAGATAAATCACAAGTTGTATGACTTCTACATATCCAGCATGGAGGACTTAAAGTATATCCGCTCTGATGAGGAACTCACCTGCCTTCAAGCAGATTCTGTGTCAAGAAAATGTTTCCAAGAGGAAAGAGACTAAAGGTAATGATTCTTAAGACAAGACGTTGCAATCTGGCCAAATTCAGAGTTTCAGGTAATTATATCATTCATTTTGTCTACCTGTCAGAAACTCTATCACCTTTTAACAACAACAACGACAAAAAGCCTGTAAAAAAACTGTCACAATCATGTCATTTCTAGACTGAAGGTATGCCAGATCCAGGTGACTGTATTTTATATGTAGAAATGATGAGGAAATGATAGAAATTCAGCTCCGTCCACCTCTGTCAACTAGAGAATTCACAACAGCCACAGGTCAGTACAGCCGCAGCATGAAGACTGTATGCAGGCTGATGTAAAGACATCAGAGACCAATAAGCCACACAAACCTGCTGCACAAAGTCTGTCTTCTATTTGAACCCAAAGAAACGTGACGAGTCCGGCTACCGACCCAAGTGTTGTTTAATTTCTTGATATCGAGAAGATGGCGCTGCTTCAAATCAAGAACCAGAACGAGCAACTCAGGCAACAAGGCTGTGAAATCTTTACTATACGGTATGTGTATATGTGCTGCATACTGCATATTTGTTAGAAGGGGGATACGGCCGCAGATCTCATGCACTGGAGAATTCCAATAAGAATGCTAAAGAAAAAATAAAGTATGTGCAGCAGCAGAACTGCAGGTTAATTCAAAGCCAAAACAAACAGCTCTGGCAATCGAGTACCGTGAGTTACCTAATCTTGTTTTGTATCCTCTAAAGTACTAATTAAGTTGGATCAACATAGCAGTTGATGGAAAATGACACTTCATTCACTTCATTATGTGAGACATGAGTGGAAAGATTGCTAATGATCATGGGCAACCTCAGTGAAGTGGAATAAAACAGTCAGGCTGAGGGGGAATATAATCCACACATATCAGACAATTGCAGGCTCTTTCAGTGGTTGCAGCAGCTTGTCAGGGTGGCTTCCATCCAAACATCCACAACTGCTGCATGAAAAACAGACAGCAGGAGCCCTATCTCTGTGAAGCACTGCACTATTACTACGTTGTTAATATGAAAAATTACTAATACGCAGCACCTTGAGCTGCAGAATCAATTTGTGGCGGCACTCTAAAGTATCATCAATTCAAACATTCAACCTTCAAACTGAATGTGGAAAGCCACTGAGTCTTAATTTTGCAACGAAGCCAGGCAAAGAGAAAAGATATAATCTGAAGAATTAGGGCTGCAGTTGGATCTGTTCTTCACCGCAGTTTTAATTTCCTTCATTTCACACAGTTATTCTATTTTTCTAACCAACATCAAAGCCAAAACATCAGCCTTTCATTAAGGATTGACTGCTTCAGACATTCCGTCTAAAATGATGCCAGTTAATTCAGGAACAATCTCATCAAGCAAGAAAAATGAAGATCGAACAGCATCTTGGGGATATTAATCTATATTTCTCTACATGAAAAGCTAGTATTTCTTGCTCCCCCCCACCCCCCACCCATTCTACGCACTGTTAGAGAAGATCAGACTTAATGCTTCTGCAAATGCATATTAAGGTACTCCCAACTGCTGTGCTGTAATTAAACCACAACAATAAATCAACAAGAAGCCGATCAAAAGCAAACTAGTCCGCGTGTTGGCCAAAAATATAAAAATACCGATAAAGGAAGCGAGTGAAACTAACAGAGATGATGTGAAAACCTGCAGAGATATAAAAAGGGGAAATGATGCATAGCCCTGTTCCTGTGGGAGTCTTATGGTGAGTATGATATCATCCCTCTTATGAAAAATGCCTCCACATGTGCACTCACCCACAGACACACACACACACACAGAGCCAGCCTTAAATAACTTTTAATCAAGTTTCAAGGTGTGAAGTTTCAAGACTACTTGCGTTGTGGTTCATAATCAAAGCGCTCAGGAAAGAGACGTCATGAACTGATAAGAGTTCTTATTGCGCCGTCTTAATCTCTAAAGCTATGGACAGTGTTAAAAAAAGAAGATGCACCTCAATACTTACGGTATAATTAAAGTCAAATGTAGCAGATGGATAAGGATAAGGAAGGGTGACAACCTTTCTTCAACTTACCACATATTAAGCTCTTGTGAAACAGGGGGAACGGGTCAGAGAGACCAAACAACAGACGGATTATATACCTCATAGGAACTCAATCAGTAGATTATTTAATCTATTCACCCATATTATCAGTTCTGAACAACCTTTAAGGTTTTATTCCAAAAATAAAACTAAATCAAGAAAATAGGATCAACAATAAACAATTAAGATAACAAACATAAGACTAACACTAGGAGTTTAGGGAATATCTTAGAGGAATGACTCTTAAGTAATTACTTTGAATGAGGATTTATCAAGATAAAACACAGCAACAAGTAACACTTCAATAATCTAAGATGAAACAATGATTGTTAGTTTATCTAAACCAAAAGAATTCTTTGAACAGAATATCTGGATTTTAGGATTTATGTTTTTTTTTTATTTCTTCCCCGCGCAAGAATTTGAGATACTTTAAATTATTTTGGTAAATGGTTTACTTTGGAATTTGGTCCGAAGATGTTATTAAATCTGCCAGGTTGTCAGGTTAATTTTGATGAAACATCAGATTGGAAATAGATGTTATTGATCAGTTTGCTCCAGTTAAAATGAAATAGCCAGACCCCAAAATGGCTTCTTCTTTTATGTGTCTCATCAAGCTGAGTTATAGGTTATGCCTCGCTGATCAGAAGCTGCGGAGGGCCAGTTGTCACTTCGTCACTGGGGAACTTGGAGGCTTGGAGGCCCAGAGCCTGTTGAGGGTCAGAGGTCAGCGTTCTGTCCAAGGTCACCTGAGGTTGTAGTGATGTTTGCGAGGGTCGGCCAGGAGTCAGGCGGCGCGCAAATTAGAGCGATTCTTAGTCATTTCTCAACTCAAGTTTCTCTTTATGATTTTCACTTTCTTTCATCTTTTTTCTGCTGGACTTGAAACAATGAGGAAAAAAAAATGTTTTTCTCATGTTACAAAAAACGAGGGGAAGAAGGTGTTCACACGATGAACACAAAAAACGAACTACATAACGAACTGAACTGCAGTCACCCGCCAAGACTTTCTCCTCAGTTTGTTATCAAGCAAAGTTTGAGAACAACAAGGACATTCAGATTGCTGGGGGGGTTGGAAGACCTTGGGGTGAGCAGAAAGACTTTTATCTCACTCTGTCCAGAGTCTTTCGCTCATAACGAAGGACAGATCTCCTGTAGGACAAAAGAGGAAAAGCTTGTTTCTAACACTGAGTATTTGCACACAAATAATGATCAATAATAAACATCTTATTTCAGCAATGAATCATAAACTTTTCAGAGAACAGTTGCTGAAAGATGACAGCAGGTCGCAGGTCATGAAAAATTATTCATGCTACATAAATAATCCCACACCTAACAATAAATTATTAAAGATGTTTGATTAAAACTGAATAAACTCTGTAATAAAAAGTGTCCAATTTCTCACTTTTATACATATCTAACTAATCCAGCTAAACTGAAAGATTAAAAAAAAAAACTAACTTTTTTTTCATTATTACTCTGTTTGCTGTACTTTCTGGGGCCAACATTGCTCCATATTCTTGAAACGGCTCTCCCCTGCAGTCATTTGTGCTGGGAGGCTACACAGAGAGTGGAAAGGAAAAGCTCGCTCCTCTGTATGTTATGTGTGTCTAGCTCTTTGAGCTGAAGCCTGTCTTGCACAAGTATGTTCTAGCTCAAGGCTAACGCTACTGCGTGCATTTCTGTTACACTCACTTGCACAGAGCAAATGCTCTTAATAACCATTTAGCTGCTAAGGCACGCTTGTCTGTCTTCTATTCACAGCCTTAGCCACTAATTACATTCCCAAAGTAATGGACAGTGCTGTGTTCCCTCAATGCTTCCTTTTTTCTTTGTACAATCAGCCAGCTGCCTTCACTAGTAGGAATCGGTGGTCACTGCAGACCTGAGGTGAATTTACAAAAGTAAGCCCATGTCAACCAGTTCTTTAGCACTACGTCTGGATTTTCAGGGGTCTCTTGTTTTTAAAAGTACTTCTAATGTTTTTTTCTAAGTATTAGGAGATCCCGTGGCCCTTCAATTACTAATTTAGACCGCATGTTGAATAAAATTAAAATTAAAAGACGGGATGTAAATAAATTACGTTTGCAGCAACGCTTACAGAGAAATAAGTCTGTCGGTCAAGGAAAAAAAATAAAATTAACATATAGCCCCAAACTTTATTGCCCCAGATTAAAGTGTCGTTAGTTAAATATATATTTGAATTTTTAATTAGGAGGTCAATAGGAATACCGGACGCAGGCTTAATTCCTGCACAAAGTAAGCAAAATGAGAATTTATGTTCTGTTTTTAGTTCTCCCCCTACCTCAACTAATCAGCTGGGTGATTTATATCACACACGCTGCGGTTCTCCTCATTTTTACATTAACCACAAACACAGGCACAGGCCAAAAACACGCTGATTACCATAGTGTTGTATCATCAAAATTCGACTCTAATCGAAGCACTGAAACCGTTTAATCTCATCATCAGATAAGACACACCAACGGAAAAAGGTGATTAAGGGTGACTATTTATAGAACGGTTCTTTGCATAGAGGATTCCAGAAAACAAAACCGTGTTTGAAGTGATTAGGCTTCTTATTATGGGCTCCACATACCTTGTACATTGTGAGAAAGCTGTCATGCTTGGATGGACAAGGCAGACAGTCTTTCACTGCCTCTACCAGACAACTGAAGGAGCCGAAGGCCACTAATAGAAGTGACATGAATACAAAACAAACGTGAGTCCAAAGTGAGCACAGTTCATTTTCCCACTGTGAATTGTGCAATTTTCTTGCCTAAATCCCCCCCACTCTCTTTTTTTTTTTTTATTATTATTTTTCCCTTCCCGACTCACAACCACAGCACCAAAGACCAAATATTCCATCAGTGTAATAATTTTCGGAGTTGCAATGCACTCCGGTGGCAGGGGGGAACCGAGAGCGTTATTTGCAAGGTTGTGTTCTTGGACCTGTAAACACGAGCGCTCCCTCCCCGAGTCATTTCAGTGAGGTGCCCTCAACCAGAGCATGCAACCCAAATTTCCCCTTGGAACTGTCTGATAGCCAACATGGACTGTGTTTGCATTAGTGTGGATGTGTGAAGCTGAAAGAGCAGAAGTTCTCCGACAGAACAGGCTTTTCTGACCTCTTCAATGCCCCACACAAAATAAAAATAAAAATGTTACAGACCAGTTTATAAAAGAGCAAGGTTCAAAGCTAGATGCAAGATTTTTATAAATGTATAGATGCTTTAAATGATACTTACCTTTGTCAATACATACAAAAAAAAGCTGCTTCTTATTTATAGTCACACACAGTGAGCTACAACATCATAATCTAACATTAACCATCTGAACATTAAATCCCTTTGCCATATGTCAGTGTTTCTCTCCCTAATGCATTAGTTTAATTACCGTTATTAAGAGCAATGAAAACATACAGCTCAGGTACACCATTATATGAATACTAAAAACCCCTAAATCAACCCTTCTGGCTGCAGCAGGGTGAAAAGTGCAAAGGTTGCTAGAAAATTGTGGACAAAAAAAAAACAACAAAAAAACAGGGAAATGGCAGGCAAGTCAGCGTGGAGGTGAGCTGTCTCTCCCCCCCCACCTATTTCAAGCTCAGGCCAGACCATAAATGAGAGCTCACCTGAATAGGACCAGTAGGGGTCACCAGCTGTCCTCCTCTCCCTCATTACGCCTGTGTTCCCAGGATGGCTGCCTCCAGTGAAGCGAGGTTGGTCACCCGATGCAACTGAGGGGGACAGAGATGGAGGTCAGAAAATCCACCGGGACCAGATAAAAAATAACAAAAAAAAAAAATTTTCCTTTTCCAGCCTCACTAAACAGCATAAAACTGATTCATTTATATTTCTAAATGCCTCAAGAGAGCATACATTTACATTCAAAAGGAATAAACAACAAATCATCAAAATCATCTGAGACCTTGCTCACACTTAGCTCAAAGCATCTCAGCTAAGCGTTAACTTGTCGGCGTAGCAGGACGAACACTGAGACACAAACAAGCAGTCAGACTCACACCTATGGAAGATTTAGAAACACCAATTAGTTTAACATGTTTTTGAGCTGTGGGATGTAACAGGAACACATGGAGATAATCTCAACAACCTCAGCAGGATCACGCAAACTCCACACAGGGGCCCAGTCGAAGTTGGAACAAGCCCTTTAGCTGTAAGCCAACCACCCTTGCATCCTTGCCAACATGGTTATTTGTTTTTATATATAAAATACAACAATGACACAAACGCCTGCTAACATCTTAATGTGCATTGCTCTGCGTCTCCAGTCCCGTAAAGTAAAATGATCTGACTACACAGATGTAAACATGTAATCAGAAACATCCATTTCAAAGCAGCCGCACTGACAAGGCTGTCTGAAATACAATGTATCTGCATTCATACTTGGCTTGTTGGCCACTTGATGAAACGAGAACTTTCCAGAAAATACCTCCAAATTACCAACAATTATCCCATCAGCTGACCAACAACTCAATTAATTCATGACCTTCGTGTCTCTTCGAGCTATTTCGACGAAAAAAAAAAAGGAAAGGGAAAAAAAATCTGCTTTGTGTAATGCAAAGCCTCAAAGTCTAAAATGAAAATGAAGCAAAAGCAACAACGGTGATGATCTGAATAAAAAAAAAAAAAGAAGAGTGTGCTTTCAATCCAGGTGCCATGGTTTGACACAAAGCATTAATGGGTGGTAATTACCACCATCAGGATATCAGGGCTCTGCAGAAAACAAGAGGAGACTCTCCAACAGCCCATATGATTGCTTCCTACCCTCTTACACTTAGAATCCATCGCATCCTTTACAGCAGCACTTCATCTGGGAAAGAAATAGAGTTAAAAAACGATAGATGGTCAATATAATATTATAATATATGCATGACTGAACTAAAGTTACAATAGCTTTCCTTCTGAGCTTCTATATAATAAATCTAATTAGTGAGATGCGGGCAGTTTGTGCAGCCAAGGGTGTAGAGACGATCATCCCCATGTCTTATAGGCACAAATGTCTCTTTAACTTCAATGAAGAATTGCCCGAAATCAAACACTGTCAACAGAATTACAGCAAAGGCTAGGGGCACAAATTGTCCTTTAGCATACATGCTCCCTAGAGCGTCGCCTCAGACTTACAACAATCAAACTCACTGGGGAAAATTTGCTGTGCAACGGATGCAGCCAGTGCCAGCGGAGAAGAAAATGTCTAGCCGATGTCATTGTCAATCAGGGGCACAAGCAAAACAAGAGTGTTTTGTTTTGCTTTAAGCAGCTGAAACTTGCCGTGGCATTCAAAACCTGGAGATTTGCTAATATTGTTCCCCGTAGCTAGAAGGATGCAAACAATTGGGGGAGCAGATTGTTTCTGTGTAAAAAGAACAGCAGGGAAAGCTAAAACAAAACCTAAGATGACAATCTTCTGCTCTTAAATGGAGGTGACAGTCACAGAATTTTTTTTCTTCTTTTACCAAGTGCTGTAACACTTATTTTTTTATTCAATTGGTTACATATTGTACTATAAAATTGGTTTCACTATTTTCCAAGTCTTCACGTGATTTCCTCTGTAATGTGCAGCTCTGTACAACATTTAATCTCGAAAACACGCTAAAGCTACCGGAACAATGTATTTACGTGTGTCTTCGTTTGTTCTCACAAAACTCCGGCTCCACACTATAATTTTGTGGGATTTCCTGCAAGCTTAAAAGCTTTAAAATCTCTGTTTTCCTGCTTTGTAACTATGACAACTGTCTCTATTGCACTTATCAGAAGTCTCAAGAGGTTTAAGGTAACTTTCCTACAGGAGCAGAACTCCCAAGGCTCTTGACGCTCAACTGTGTTCAGTTTGATCGGCTTGTCAACACATCAAACACAAACTGATCCAAAGTGGCTGAATGAAAGGCAGCTACACTTCAAAGGTGATGGGGTGACAGGGGTGGGTGGGTTCAGGCTTAATAATTGTTATTTAAACCATCATAATTTGAGCTCCTGAATGTGAGATGTTCAGTCACATGTGAGAGAGCAAGCGGCTGGAAACCGCCTGGGGCCGTCGAGTCCAAGTCTTTGACTGTACAAAACACCTTACCACCATTTTAGCACCTCTGGTTAGGAAACGTCCTGCGTCACATGGAGAAATTCACTGATTTTGTCAACCAAGTTCAACACCTGAACCTGGCCCCAGGTGTAATCATCCTGTCAATGGATGTCACCTCATTTTTCACACGCAACAGAGACTGTCAAGAAACAAATTCATCAAGGTAGCTCTTCGAACAACAGGACCCAACTTCACCCCTGACCAGATCTGTACCCTGCTGGACCTGTGCCTCCAGACCATCTATTCCAAATGAAAAATGACAGAAACATGGATGTGACAAGTGCTCTCTAGTGTCACCTAGAGGTTGAAGCATATGGGATTTTCATGGCTGATGCCAATCTTTAGCAATCAGGACAGTAAATGGCCACTAGATAAAGCCATTTTTTGTTTGTTTTTGAGCCAATACTAAAAAAGTTTATTGTATATAAATTACAATCTACAAAATCTTGAAAAAAAATTATTTAATGTGGGCAAATGCTCACAGTAGGATATGTGTTAATCAATAGCAGGAGTAGCAAAAGGCACAACATCTTTTATAGACTCCTGGATTTTCGTTTTAAATTGTATAGCTGCTTACAATTTTTATTTCATAGATATGGCATTGTTCCTTCAAAATTTAGAATAATATTTTGGTAAACTTCCTTTGGGGTCTGCCAGTGTTATGAAGAAGAAGCCCTTTTGTAGCAGGAAGCACTCCTTGTTTGACCCAAGGGTGAAGGATCACATATAACATTCTGCTGCCCACAGATATGCTTCCCTGTTGGTCAGCTTTATACTCAGACCTGGCTGCTAATAGTTATTTTTAATTTTTATTTTTTTTAAAATGCAATAATTGGCTTAATTAATCAGCCAATTAATCAGCCAATCAAGTCTACGGAGCCAGTCTCAACATGGACAAAATGTAAAGTGCTGAACTCCAATCAGGGATCAATGTCGCTCGCTCATTCAGATATATCAATGACACATGAGACAACATCCAAGTTCAAGAAGTAGAAACCTTCAGTTATCACACTGACTCCGTTGACAGTAACATTAAATTCACAAGAGAGGACACGAAAGATAACAAGCTACCTTTTTTGGGCTGTACTGTGTGCATTAAAGAGGATGGAAGGTTAAACATTGAAGTACATCTAAGAAACCTACACACACACGCACACACAGATCAATACCTGCTGTTTGAATCTCACCAACTGCTGGAATACAAACTGAATGTCATCAGAATTCGGTGCTGAGATTGTTCCCACTAAGACGGAGGTGAAGGAAAAGGAACACAAACTCATCAAGAAAACATTTCAAACTTGTAGATATCCAAACCAAGGCCTTTGTACAGTCAGCTAAGGATTCTGGTAAAAAAAGGGTAAAAATATTGTCATCCCACTCAAACCTAACACCACCCTAAGACGAACACTGGTCCACATCAAGGATTAAACAAACACAAGCAGAGTGGCGTGGTATATACAGTCCACTGTAGTGATATATAACTTAAGAAAAGACTTTCCAAGTGCATGCACCAACAGATAAAAGCCCCTTATGTTAAAACTCAGTTGTCCACCAACACGTCAAAAGATTAGGGACAACATTTTTGAGGACAGTAATGCCTACACTGGACACCAGGAAGACAGATGATTTTAGAGAACATTAAACTAAGCCATCACTGGCCCTTTTCAGACATTAGTAGCACTTTATCAGCGCAAAAAAAAAAAGACATCTTGTTAAGCCCTTGCTGATCCTCTTTCGTCAGTCGCAGCCCAAACAGAAACAAATCACCACTGCTTCATTGTGCACACAGACACAGCATCGTTAAATCAGCCGAGTGACAACACCAACGTTGATTATAGCAGCGTGCTGCATGCGCCACCTCCCACTTCACACATATATGTTCATTCGTCGCCGTGACTACTTGCTCTGCTGGCTCAGAGGCGCGTCACTGATGGATCGTTTTCAAACTCCGGTCCTTGGCTGCACTTTGACTCATGACGTTTGTACAGCGAAGGTGCAGGCCCAACTTGAAAGTGTTTCATAAAAGAAAGAGAAAAGAAATCTGCAATAAAAAATAAGCACTTGTCTCAGATATCAGCTGATGATTTTACAACCATTAACCCTTGTAACAAATTACTTGATCAAAATTTCTCACAGGTCAAAACGGCCAAAGAGACTCACAGAATGGTCAGCAGGGTCAGCAATCCACATGACTTCAAAGAAAATGTTCATTTCTCTGCAACACTTTAAAAGGATGTCCAGTCGCCTTTCATTAAAGCATTTAGGATTATCATGACCTGAATGACTGAGAATCTACACAAACATCAAATACAAACTCCTTCTCTCTCACACACTTTTACATACACACACACTTACAGCCACTTTAAATGAGCTGAGCTCTTACTAATAGTTGCATCATTACCGAGGATTAATTAAAGCAAGCACAACATCGAGCCAAATCTTTACTTGCACTTAAAGTCAGGGCATTACCGACTCCAAAAGTGGTTTCCACCAAGGCCTGAGCGACTGGTGCAAGTTTCCCAAATCAAATTCCCTGCTTGGAGGGAGGTCACAGAGGCTGCATGAGCACAGTCATAAATGGCTGCTTTGTTAATATCAGATGTATCAATTTATTATGGGGAGACACGGGTTAACATAAAGTGTGAAACGGAGAGGGAGGGAGTCTCCGAGACTGGGACTTGGAGCATATTTGAAGGCAGGTTGTGAAACAGGAGGGCTGCACAGTCTTTGATCAGAGTGCATAGGAGACAGCACCATGTCAACAGTTTACACACATCCATGTCAGCCGTCCCCTGTGGGCAAAGGATTAAAGCCACAGCATTTTTGATGGAGCCGAGCAGACAACGAAGTCTGTGCCGGGCCTGAAGGAGAAGAGCTGTGCTGCACTCAGACAAAAACACATAAATCTCAAAACAGTGGTGAATTATGTAGCTTAACAAGTAGTTTAAATGAGACAATATATAGATCTGCTTTTTTTGGTTTTTCACTTTGAATTTTTTTATTATTATTTTTTTTTAGGAAGCTGTAAGAGAAAAAAAAAAAACATTCAAAAGAGCTACAGAAAAACACTTTGTACAGTGTATATTCCCACAAAATCATTTTCCTTTTCCATCGCCCCGAGGGCTGTTAAATCATCTACACCACCATTAAGCCCCACTATTTGTTCCATAATATCACACGCAACAACAAGCCAAGAACCCCTGAGAGCCCTTGAAAAACAGCAGCCTAACAACAACCACAGGAGCATTTAACTTGCATTAGTCATTGGGGGACGGAGTTAAAATATCAATCACCCGCGTTAGCGTCACATATGTGAAGGGTAGCCAGGCTGGCACATTTGTCACCAGGAGGATTACCGAGGGATGGTTTTAGCTCTCAAATGCACGCTTATAGAGTTAAAAGTTCAAGGTGGTTTCTAATGTTTGCATTTAAAATGTACAAGAGAAGCAGTGCAGGAATTCAAAGGAAGCTGTCTCATGGAATCAGCTCCAGTAAGTGGAACATAATGGCTCTCCAGCTAAATAATCACCGTGTTTAATCGGGTGTCAATACAATAAACACCGTCAAATATGGTACAAAAATAACCTTACCAACAGTGATGATTTATATGCATTCATAGAAAAAGAAAATGGTGTTTTATGTAAGCCAGTGAAAGCCTGGAAATAAAGCTGAACTCAAAGGCCTGTGCATAAAAATAAAAAAAAATCAAGTTCTAATCTTTTATTTGTACCCATCCTCAGTCAAAGCATTTGACTTTAAAGGATAAAGCTGTCAAGACTTTATATGTTTGCTATTATCAACAAATCCCCTGCAAACACCAAACCCCTGCAAACTTTGGACTGTTTGTCATTATCACAGATCTTCCCCTCCGAGGATTGAATTCTGATTTTAGGGCCACAAATAAATTGTTTTTTTTAATTTTCCGTAAAGGTTAAATAGTTTCCACAAAACATCTGCTATTTTTAAGCAAACATTACCAATTAACTGCGGACTATTTTCAGATAATGGTTGGGTATGCTAATGTAGATTTACTGTGTGTGTGTTTGTGTGTGTGTGTGTGTGTGTGCAGGGGGGAGAATGACTTAAAATAAACTCCAGTGCCCATGTTCGTGGTAATGAAAGAACGTGATGAAAAGAAGGAGGCTCAGTGATGTATTTTTAATTGGGTTTGATAAAAATTAAGATTTCCAGTGCTGTGCTGTATGAGGCTCTGTCTGTGCACCACTTCTTTAATAATTGTTTTTTTTTTCACAAATTTTGAAAACCACAAACAATTTGCTTATATATGCACAGCTCTAGTGTTCCTCTATGATCCCTAAAACCTACTGACTTTGAAAACAGATAAGCGTGGAGCGCCAAAACTGATTAGCTCCGCTAATTTATGCATACCTTGTACCACTTCATACAAAGTAAAACAAAAAAACGAACCCACCCTGTTGGCAAAATCCCTGAACGGTATGTGTTTTAGTTAACAATACGTTTCCCCATCATGCCGACACGCCTAATGAAGTCGGCGTGATGAATCGAGGGTTTAAAATAAAGCGGCTACTTTCAGGCACATCAGCGTTGTTACAGTTTTGACATTCTGCTTCAGCTTTATCCTGATTTACATTCAAGCTCCATGCAGCCGTTTTGACAGTAGCTGTTGTGAGAGAGGGCAGCACAGCCCATAGCCGTCACCCATCCCCATTTTCTCAACTTGTCCCTATAATTAGAGGAGGAGAGAATGCATTTCATTAAATTTACTAATTAAACCAACTACGGTCTAAACAACATTTACATTATCCTGCCTCGAATCACACTGAACAGAAGTTTCCACGGGCAGCACGAGCACATAAAGGATGCGGTTTTGATCCCAAAATTGTTATGTATGAGGTAAAAAAAATGTGCATGCTGACGGAGACAGCTGCTGTCTAGGACAAACTCATCTCAGATGCAGAGAGTCAGCTGTGAAATATAAGGACATCTGCTCCGTTTTCTGTTAACTCATATCTTCATGACAGGTGCACCTAAATTTCAAATGTGCTCCTTTTTTAATGCCAAATACCTCAGTCTATCCACAGTGCATGAAGCTTAAACACCACCACAGTACAAGCCACAGTGGTTTTTAAAATATATATATATATATTAAAACTGGTGCTTCTGTTACACACAGAAGCTTTAAAGAGAAAAAAAAAAAAAACTAAGTGGAGCTCGGTCTTGTTGAGAAACATGCGTTTCTCCCTCCTTGGTAAGTGGGAAATGTTGCAAGATATCCCCGGAAGTGTTCGAGTCACACCAAGGACCTCAGGAACATGAGAAATGCCAAGATCAGCCAGAGATACAGCACAGAGGGAGCCGGGCCTTGGGGCGAAAAACATCAAACTCTGAAATAATAACACAACAGCTCAAATCCCAATGCAGATATTTAGACCCACACAGCTAAACGCAAATGAGCAGCTTCAGCAAACATGCAGGCATCGGCATCCTTCGGCCAGAGAAATGAAGCCATGTTACAGTAAAATTAAGCCAATTAGTCTAATGGCAAAAAAGGAAAAAAAAAATCCTCAACTGAATAAAATTAATTATTCCCATTTTGTCTTTGTCTTAGTTTTTTTTTTTTTTTTTTTTTAAATACTATGAGCATATCTGTGTTCACACCTGTCAAGGCTATGCGTTCCTCATGTTAATTGACAGGAAGTGCTACCGCATGCTAAATACTAAGATGTTTGTCAGAGCAAGTCAGGGTGCCAACAGCTTAAAATGCTAATTCATATTGAAGCTGCGGAGACGAACAGACACGGCGAAGAGGCAGAAATTCAAAACCCGTTTTAAATAAGAGGAGAAACACCGGGAAACACACACAATTGTGAGCATTGTGTGTTTTTCTACAGCCTTGAACCTCCTCCCAAACAGAGAGCGTTTTTGTTTGTGTTGCATTATAGAACTCCGACAACACGGCAACAGAATAAGAGGAAGGGCAAAGGAGCCACGGCTGACTTTCTCATTATGTTTAGTCTTTTGTCTAAACTTATCTGGGAAAAAACTCAATAAGGCCATCTCATTATAACAAAATCCAAACGCGTCACCAACCTTCAGCACGGTTAAAAAGGTCAGATGTCTGCATTCAAAGAGAGTTTTCCACTCTTAAAAAAGGTATATCATTTGTGCTAAAACATTACATAAGTCAGAGGTGGGAAGGCCCGAGCAGTGCGATGTGCCATGCGCTGGAGTCTTCTTAAACCTTTTACCACAAGGGAAAAGTGAGAAACATAGTACATCATGTGTCAGGCTTTGATGGAGCATGTGGGCGAAAAGGTCTAGATGAAAGTCTCAAGCGTATTCAGTCTTCCTTAAATACAAAGAAGAAAGAAAAAGAAAAAAAAAAGTACACACATCCTGGCATTTATTCCCAGCTTAAAAAGCTCCTGGAAAAGAACAATCGCTCTATTGTCTGGCCAAAACTGACTTCTGAATTAAAACTGCACGGCTTCCTGCTGAGAAGTCAATGTTTAACATAGCCAATTATAGCTCCTCCTCAGAAATGATGAAATTATACAGTAAATCTTAACTGTGTCAATCAGCCTTTAAATGTGCTTCTGGGCCAGTGCTTGTACAGTGAATTAAATGCATTAAAGAGCTGGAGTGATTACTGATTGAGTGCATCAGGGGCTCTGATGAAAAACCATTAACAAGATTACACAAAATCAGGCTTGTGACCCTCACTAGACCAGCTATGGCGTGCTCCTTTCACAGACGACAATAAACAAGTTTCACATCTGCGTCCGTTCGCACGCGCCAGTGGCAGGACTGTCCACAGCAGCTTCCGACGGGGGTCAGGAAATTTTACCGTGTAAAGCGAGTTTTCATTTTTCAATATGTGGCAATTGGATCACTTAAGTGCCAGGAGCTTATGAGGTCATTCTTCAAAGCATAGTGTGCAGTCCTGCATGAATTGTCTAGTTATTGATTCTGAAATATATTCAGCCGCTTCTGGTGGATACATTACACTCCTCACACATTAACAGTGTCCGTGAGTGGAGATGGTTGATTACCGGTAATGTAAATGGCTCCATCTAGGACCAGGTTGGTCATTTGCTCGAGGCACAGTATGGCCACCCAGCCGTAAAAGTTATGATAAAGCGTAGCTGCTGCTGCTGCTGCAATGTGATTTTAAAAGAAACGTTACAGTACAATCGCCAGGTTGTGAAACACAACTACAGTGAAGCTGAAATGTTTGGACTCAAATTAAATACCCGGAGAAATGGGCCTCTGTAGAAAACGTGTGCCGAGCGCTGATGAAAAACGCCTAACCTTTGGGTCAGTGTTGGCCATGAATAAAAACATTGCACCAGGACGATTGCATGCATCACTTCCAAACAGACTCGTCATGCCTGCCCAGGGCCATACAAGCAGTAAGACCTCCTCCCTTCCTCTTTAAATGCTCTTTGATGTCGGGCTCTAATCAATACTTGAAGGCTGAATTTAGAAACGACAGATAAAACCTTGAAGAGCATTGCACCTGATACTTCTCTAACAGCCTCTGTTGTAATCGCACTAGTGTTTAATATCTACTGTACAGCAGCCAGGACGTAACTGGCTCAGAACAAAAACGGATGCAAAACACATTTTACCAAATCCTTACACCAGAATATAGTGGAATATTCTGCCGTCTGACACATTTACATACTAGCATGAGCACCAAAGGAAGAAAAATAATGAAAATCTGAGATTTTTGTAATAATATAAATGATACTATTTAAGGTGACTGCCCCAGCATGAACTGAAAACCAGCAGCTTATAAGTGCTGTGTCCATTTTGACCTTGAAAATCTTCACCAATTTCTTTTTTTTTCTGCTTTTGGTACTTCATAGATTTTTTTTTTATTTTATTTTACATGGTACCTTTTATTTCCAAGTACATACACACATGCTTTCTGTATTGACAGAAGAGGTTTTAATAGTTCTTAGTCATAGCATGCTAAAATAGAAATCGTGGAAACTGAACCATTTCTGTTTTGTTCCAAAATTTTCTGTTTCTTGTTGCTTCTCAGTGCCCACTGTTACTTCTTTAATCTCAAAGTTGCCACATTTGCCTCTAGCTGATTAAACTGAAGAAACTGATCATGAAATCAGTTGTCACGTTTTCTAAAACAAGAGTAAGCAGCCCTATAACTGGAAGTAGGCATATAGTGATTAAATTCCTCAATGTTTGCGGTGCCATAAATCCAGTTTCACTAATCTACGTCTATTTAATTCATAATTGATGGTCCAAAAACTACCAAATTGTTCCTTCTGTTTAATTTTGGGAGGAATAATAATGGGGGGAAAAAAAATATCACATGGCATGCTAAAATGAGGTGGCCATTAATTAGCCAAAAGGGATTACAAGACCATTACAGTACAAGTCATCTATCGCAACATATCACTCATGACAAATGAGGACATCTGCTCGGACCACGGCTCCTTGACACTCGCTCCTTTCTTGGCCTTGTTTTCATGCATAACAGCTCGGTGGCTTTCTGCACTCGAATCAAAAGGCAGCAGCACAGTACACATTCCACATCAAACATACTGAGGCCACTTTGGCGATAGTCCCATCATCTACATGTAGTCAAACTTGTAGAAAAAACAATTTTAGGCCCTTAAACATGTGGTCTTGGACACACAGAAGCGGGGGGAAAACAAAAACAGAAAAGCAGCATTCAACGGAGGGATACTTGGCCGTGACTGGCGGCAGTGATTCTGATCAAATACCAAACCACAGCTGAGGGCGAAGCCATCGACCAACCTGCCTACAGCTGCCAGTCTTCTGACCCGACAAAGTTGGCCCCAGAAAATTCATGTGATCCTAATTCAGTTCTGCATCGCCTCAACACCGTCCTGTTGTCTTTTAGGACAAATAGAATTACACATTAAAGCAGTAGGTCAGCTCTTTTGAAAGTGATGTCTTGCGGAAAGTTTACGAACTCTCAATCTCTTATATGTTCAAAGCAGCAGCAGTTAGTTGCAGCACTTCTGGTGCAGCCCGGGGCACTTCTGGCAGAAATATCATATTTCTCTTTGCATAATGTGTAATGCAGACCTGACGTCTGTGTAAAAATTTATAAAACAGCATTTGTGTGAATCGCTATGAAACTTTAGAGATTGGGGCTGTTTTAGGACGGCAGCCATCCACTTTGGTCGAGGCCCTGCTCTGACTAACCATTAGCTTATCCAGTCAGAATTAATTAATTTCTCAAAACTGAGGCTGTTCAAAAGGCTATTTGCAACAGATAGGATTGAGTGTTCATAACCTTTCCACAGAAACCCACTTCAAAAGCGATCTGAACCGTCACTGGAACTTCAGGTCTGTAATGAACCAAAAGAGAGCTGCAATTTAAGTTCCTCTGTCCACTAATTTAAAATGTTTAACTATGTTGTATACAAACAATAAAACTGACAAAATTGACAAATTCTGAAAGTTTGTGGACTCTTCAGATGTCCAAAAAAAGTTAATTTACTATGCAGTATATTTGATTCATTGATAAATGGCAAAATATATTCAAAATTAAAAAGAAATCAGACTAATTCTCTGTTCCCTGGATGGATCACCTGTATCTACTGTTAGAGCTAGACACGACATCACAAAACAACCACTTTCATAAAAATCAGATGACAAAAACTAATGCGACTTAGGCCATAAGTCTTTTAAAGCCCTTTAATTCAAAACGTGACAGCAGTACATACGATCGTCTTTATTGTTGTGATGTTGATGAAGGAAAATGGTTGCGAGCTCCCATCTGCTTGACCCGGACTGTTAGCTGTGGGGACAGATGATATTTAGATTTCCTGAGTGATTAGTGGTTACCTTGGGATACATCTCCTCTGCTGGGAGAAACACATGGAATAGGTTTAGACTGGCAGTGGCAATAACGTACAGCAGCTGTCTTCTTACCTTTAGTTTACACCGGTGTTTGACAGATAAGCACACACGCAGGAATTTGTATGACAGCATGGCTAGAATTATCCAGGCATCAAGTTAAAGGCATTTTATTTGAAATGTTCAGTAAATCCAACTGTTGACTCCTCAGTCATAAAATTTTACCGTCTGATAAATACGAGGGTTTTCTTTGTTGAGGAAGTGTGAAACAATGTTTCTGAAACATGAAAATGTCAAATGCAAAGGCCATGGTATTCAAATTCCAAGTTAATTAGGGTTCTACCACTAGGAAGGTTTCAATGTTTGCGTTGAAGAACAGAAACATTTGCATTCCCTAAAGGGGACCGTGTCAACAGGATCGATAGGGTAGTCTGTGAACTCCTGTTCTGCTCCCAAAAAGCATTGAACTCAGCAAATCTTCACAACCGGCGTCTTCTGAAATTAGCCAGCACCAGATTTCAATACCCGCTTTCACAATATCACAGATGCTTTTCACTAAAATTAATTTCGCAAATGATTAAAGCATCCAAAAGTAAGATTTCAATTATCTGATATTGAGCACCTGGAAGAGGCCATCCACTACCTGAAAAGCTTTACAGGCTTTCAAGTAACATAGTTAAATACCAATTATCTCTTTCTTTCCATTGATGTTTCAGTGCTTTCTCTCTGAGAGCTAACTGAAGTGTGGGAGAAACAAACAGAACATCAATCTCACTCTAAACCCAAAGCCTCAGGACTGATCTCTCAGGGTGTTAACGTAAGGAAAGAGGGGGGGGGAAACATTTGACACAAATTTAATGAAATTAGTTAAAACACAAGAGTATATTAGGCTGGTTTTACAGTTTGATATTTTCAGTATTTAATTGAGTGTGGCCTTTTTGATTTACCATTAATGTCATACTCGAAATGACCCCTAAATAAGCTGATATTTAATGTGGTCATTTATTTTACCATTCCACTTTTTTTTCTTTTATTGGCAAGCAGAACATAGAACAGAGCAGGATGATGTTAGTTTAGTTTTGAGGGAAAGGTTTTGAAGTGTTAAGGATGGGTAGGTCCAGCTAGTTTTAAAGTACAAAGGACGTTTTTCAGACTTCCTGTGGCCACTCCCAACATGAGAGCGAACTGAACCGAGATCAAATCTGCTCCGACCGAGCCACATGCTTCAAAAACTATACGTCGCCACTGTAATTAACATTCAAACTGAAATCACGAATTACAAAGACGCGAGCCAGTAACACTTCCACTACATCTAGGCTAAGTGTCAAACATCTGGGTGAAACTAATAGAAATAATTTCATTTCGAATTATTGTGCTCCATTAAAAGATTGTTTCAAATAGAATTTGTGACTTCTTAATGACATCAGCTCGTCACACCTCTGTTCCAGACTTAAAAGTCATATTAGTGAAGACTTACAACCCCAACCAGTGACCACATACACTCGCTCTGGTTATCTATAGCATCGCTTCCCAAAGTTGGGGTCAGGACCCCAGTGTGGGTCATAAAACATCAGGTGAGGGTCCTCAGAGGATTTCCACCAGTCCAATTTAATAACTGCTCATGGCATGTTTTCACTATGTTACAAATTAAAACTACAGTGATAAAACTAATAAAAAAGTATAGTTATGTCTTAATTATTTCCTATAGTTATTAGGAAAGTTCTTCTGCTTAAATTGGTGATACTCTGGGTCACCAGCTGTCGCCATTGTTAGTTTGTGGATCAGAAGCTGAAATATTTGGGAACCACTGAGCTATCCTTATAATTGCATGGGAGTATTTGTAAAACTATTAACAGGAATCAATTAATATTATCAAAGGACCAAACAAAAAAAAAATTTCTGGGTTTTTTTTTTTGTGTTTGTTTGTTTGTTTTCCCCCTCTGGGTTGAGGTTCCTAAACCCAGACAAATAATAAAACTTAATAACAAAACTGTCAGTAACTCAAACCAAACAGCAATATGAGACAATTACTGTCAAACTAACACAAGAAGCAGATAAAAATAAATAACTGAAAAAGAAATGCATATTTCTGATTATATTAAAAAAACAATATCAACGTTTTCTACTTCTCTCAACAGTAAGAATATCAAAATCCTAAATGCCTTCAAATTTACACGGCAGCTTGTTTCCCATATATTCTCGTATTGCTCAGTTCAAACAAAATGTTCATCCTCTTGATAATGCATACGACACGTTCCAAGATTGACTAAGTGTATTACTATATACATATGGACTGCAGTGACCCAATTCTGGATTCTAACTAACCCACATGAATGCTAATAAAAGATATTACTTCCCTTTGCTGAAGCAAAAGTAAATTTATTTTTCTACATCTGTTAAATTTGTGCAAATATCAAATTCTTAATTCTCAAACACACCACTAGTCCCATTAAACAAGCTTATTTTTAATTCAGCACAGCATCCAGAGCACGGCAAAGCATGTGGAGCCTAATTCTATATCTTTAGCGACTGTGGCCGTAATTCGTGATGGCCAAAATGGGGTTTTTGCGCAGGAGATAGCCCGTTTTTCGACGCCGCTTTCCCCGCGTCGGACAAAAAGACAATCTAAAATGCAGCCACACAAAAAAACAAGAGCACAAAGAAAGCACACAGGGTCTGTTGACCCACAATAACACAATAAAGGAAAGAGGAGCCTGAAGGTTCCATTGTCTCCACTCTCCACAGGGCAGCATTGACTGACAGTTCAGCTGTAAGTAAAGCTGACACAGTATCACATCGCGGCAAGATTGTTAAGGGGGAAGCGGACATAGAACTGAAGGACAAAGGACATTTATTGATATGGCCAAGTCCTCCAGTGCAGTAGATGTCCTTCAGTGGAAGTGTCTTGTTGCCTAGATATTAATCACTATTGTCACGAAGCACAGGAAATAAGTACACTAGTTTCCCCAATGGCAGTTTTCTTCCCCTGTTTCGAACCCACCTGGTCAAATTCAGTTAGAGAGTGAGTGTGTTTTGGGTTTAATGTCGCCAAGACAGATGAAATCTGTCTTGATCTGGAGTGAAGTGGCTGTGACTCATCCTGAATGATTAAAATGCTACTGTGACCAGCTCTGAGTGTCTTGGCTGAAAGACTAAGTGAACTCGACCATATGCATCAAGTAATAAAGCGATGACTGATCGCCTTAATTAACATAAGTTAAACAGATAAACAGTCTAATCACTATTAATGTCAATTTACTGTGATTACCTTATAAGATAAACAATGTTTTAGGAATGTTCGTCTCACATGAACTGAAATATTTCACTTGAACACCAATTTCTGCCTTTCCAGGTAGGGCAATCGCATCCCCAGTGTCAGAAAGTGAGCTAATATTTAGCAGGCAGACGACATTCTATTTTACTCAAGGCTCTCCTTGCCATATTGCAATGTATTTATAACACAAGAACAGTCTTTGCCAGACTGTACTTTCTGGCGCATGAATTTCAGCAGCGAATGTTTAAATACTCATCGACAACTGAACCTGCATTAATATTTAATAATGTTTTTCATTTGTTATTAATTTTTTCTACACAAGTACGTAAAGACCGAGAGGGAAAAAAAAAAAAAAAAATCAGTGGTTTCAATTCTGACGCAGGCAGCTGTATTAATTAAAAACAAGAAAAGCACAGTCATGAAGGATTCCTTGCCAGATTGATTATATATGAGCTGGAAACGTGTCTCTTAGAAGCATGTAAAAGCAAACGAAAACCCCAAAGCAACTGCCAACATGGCTGGGAATGTGGTTGCTGCAGAACAGACTGCTCGAGGGTGCTCCATTTCTGAAACTTATGAAAATCCCTAAAGAGATATGACAAAGCCATGGCACAACTGGAAATCGATGTAGCCGGTGGACACACGAGCCTTAGTGCCGATCTCACATGTGCTTATCACAAATTAAAAAATAGAAATGGGTACACAAAAGTCTTTGCCGTCGCTCATGCATTGGTAATCTGATAATGCTGACATGATTCCACTGTGGAAAGACTGTTGTAATGAATTAATTGTATGTTTTGGTTTTTTGGTTGTTTTTTTTTTTTGTAGATTTATGTCTGTTGAGCAGTTGGTGAAACATGAATCTGTCAAATTTAGTGACATCTAGCTGTAAAACTAAAAGCTGCATCCAACTCAATATTATCTGCCTTTCCAAGAATGTAAATGGAACAACAAAAAAAAAAACAGAGAATTTTATAGAAACTGGGATTAATTTGCCAAATCTTGTCTCATAATGGCGCGACATGTCCAGCTACTTGGAAAATGACACATCTTTGTTTGAAACAAATGGCCCATTTTAAGATAAGGACAATTATAAATGAGGGGTCGTGACCCCACCTCACCTACTTCCTGGCACATGGGAGAGGGAGGAAAGCTAAACGGGATGAATTTCCAGCCGCTCTTGTAGCGTATAGAATCACCTACCAGACCAACACGTTTCACCTTGTAGTGTAGAGCAAGGTTATCTTGAGAAGTGCCATTATACCAGCGCTCATTTTGCATTTTACAAAAGATCAATAGTCGAAAGAAGATTTAGACGAGAGGTTAATCATTAGGGATGCAGACTACGTCTAATTGATAAAATAAGAAAGTCTAATTGTGAATTTTATTATCATGAAGGAGATAGATGAGTTATGATTTTAAGACTAGGGCTGCACCTAACAATGATTTTCAGTGCTTATGGATCTGATGATAATTCTTTCCATTGATCGATTAGTTATTTGGTCTTAAAGGGTAAAAATGTAAATCTTTCTTTCCTAAAGGTCAAAAGAATACTGTGAGTTATTTTGTTTTGCCCAGTAATAAACATTAACTTTTTTTTTTTTATTATTTTTCGTTCCTAAGAGCTGTGCAACGCAGCAAGATTAATAAGTTAACGGCCAAATGTTGAGCCCAAAGCACGAATTCTGCCGTAAACAAAGTTTAAGAGCTCAAATAAGCAGCTGTCACATCAATAAAGATCAGAGACGGAGACTGCATTGAGAAGTACAATGAATTTATTAACTAACAAGTCTGCAAAATTAACAATTTTCTCCGATTATTGCATTTTAGATAGTGTGCAGTAAGAGGAGTTCAATTAATCATTTTTACTCATTATTACTGGTGGTGTAATTTCACGACTCAAGAAACTCCACGCACTCACAAGTACAATCAACTTGTAAACATTTTTCCTACGCTTTCCCCGTGTTGCCTAATTTGGTTACATTAATATCTGGATTTTCCACATTTTAGTTACATCCTCGCGCGCTGTGGTCCTCTCCCGCAGTGGCTGCCAGCATCTTTTTAGAACCTCCATACATGACCAAACAAACGCTTTTCAAAAACGAAGGCAAAATCTAAGATAAAATATCTTTTGGGGAGGGCAATCAGATAAGCTATAAATTCTGAAAATAAAACACGCAGTTGCATGTTTACTCAAGCTTACCTTCTTTACGCTGGGGAAATCACAAAGGCTTTTCCAAACTGCATTTTCCATCAGTACAGACACAGAAACCTTTGCAATAAAGCTAAAAAACATACTACTAAAACACTGCTCTGCAAGAAGCTCAAACCTTAAATCATTCCTTATTGTGTTTGTAAAAGTTAATTAACTTTCTAGGGTGTCTTCTGTGCCCTTAACCCATTAAGACCTGCGGCTCTCTTTCCATATCTGTGCAGAAGCAAAGGTGGACTAATGGTGCATTCAAGTTACCACGAAGGTGCTTTGAGTTGCATTTAAATTGTAATAAAAATGCCATGCCTTTAACGTAATTATTTTAGGCTGTGCTGTGACATAAACAAACGTTGTGCTGTTTGTAACTTGATATTCTGAAGGAAGCTGTGGAATAATAATGAGCACCTCATTTCACAAGCTGTTTCAGCCAAATGAAGCACATTTTTCACAGCTGATCAGTTCGAGGTAAACATGCCGGGGTGTTTTTTTCCCAAACCACAATGGTGATCACTGCTTAACCATCATGATAAGGAGTGTACTAAGTTTTGGTTCTCCAAAAAAAAAAGTAAATAAATAAAAACAGACGGCTTGCGCAATAAAGTCTGCTCCCTTCCGTTTGATTTAAAAGGTTGGCGTTTTAAAAAGGAAAAAATGTTACTGGTAGCTAGGATTGCACAGTATATCAAAAGTTTGCTACTGCAACACCAGTGTCTGCGAGGGCAATATCGCAAAAGACTGCAATACATCACAAACACAGAGTGCATGTCTGTAACATAACTGGCCGATCAGATTGACCCCTCCACTGTCCTTGGTGTCCATACCCAATTCAGCTCATAGTAGCTAAAATGCTAAGGCACATTGAGCGTTGTGAGAATCACAATAACACAGGAAGAGAGGAGTGAGGGAAACGTGGGTTTATCACAGCCGATTTCGTTATTAAATATTCAACAATAATATCCCAATTGCATGTTTGGCTAATATGACGCAGCCCTGTTGGTAACAATAATGCATTTTTGTGTTGCAGTTTAACTCGTTTAATTCCAAACACAAACAATCTACTAATTAAATCTGGAAGCAGTGAGGGACGGATGAGCACCACCAGTAAAAAGGATCAACAGCAAATTATGTACACACCAGCAAAAAGTGATTACAGTTGCAATGTTTACCCATTGGACCATTTAGAGGGTGGCACGAGCAGCTGGTGAGGAGACGACAGATAACAGGAAGCCGAGCCCATTTATGATTGAGACCGAGCGTAAGTAAGGGAGGCTATTTTAAAACCACAAGTGCTCCTTTTGAGAGGTTTTGTCAGCACAGTACACACCGAACTAATTGTCTAGAGAAGATATAGAGGACCTTGATGATAATGATGGTGTTGCCTACATCAGTGATGCGCAGACAGCTGGTATCCTGCTGGCACAGCAGTGCATCACAACGTCATTTATTAAATTATAAAATGTTTGCCCACTAATGTCCTACTTGTATCTAGGCCTGTCCTAATTAACAATTAATCATGTAATGGCAGTTATTTGAGGTGATCACGATTGCATTAATGTCGTAATCATCTTTATTCACTTATTTAAAAACAACTAGAGGAAACTGATTTTGAAAAAAGTCACATGTCCACATTGTTTTCTAACATTTAACTACGATAACTGACAAAAGACTGGCACCGTTTTACGGGAAGATTGCACACCTGCCCCATGCTGCTGATAGGGCAAATGTGCCACTTACTTCTTTTTTTTTTATCAAAGCAGAAAAGCATACAATTATAACCTAAAAGTAGCAATAATTTGAACAATATTTCAATAATTTTAAATGCTGTTTCAGAATTTCCAACTATAGTACTGAAATAATCCTTGTATTCATTCAATAAATCCTGAGGTCCTATGCTTCAAATGAGTCCCCAGCATTATAAAAGGCCATTAGCCACTGTCTTTTTTTTTCTTTTCTTTTTTTTGCATTGGTGTATTATCATTAAGTGCCCCAATTAGAAAGATCATCAATGCTTTTAATGACTGCGACAGAGCTGCAAATGCAACCGCACGGCTCAAAAACAACAATAGTTGCTTACATTTCTCTCTAATCCTGTTTTCAAAGGCAGAACAGAAACGGAACGGGGAGAAGTAACAAAAAAAAAGAAAAAAGAATGCATGCTTAAGGTAAAACCAGCTGAGTGTCAAAAAATACTCAATAAGTCCCTGTCAAATATTTAAATGAAGTTAAAAAAAAACACTTTGTCCTTTTAGATTCAGTAACAGAGCCCGCGACAGAACCTGGAAGACTCAAGTCACTCAGCCTGAACTGACTGAAAGCTTTAGATGACAGCGTACAACTGGATTTGTCCTCCATCACCTCCCAGCTGGTCAGCTGCTGGTCAAGCCTGTATTGCCTTTCTGATGTGTGCAAGAGGTCTGGTGAGACAAGCCATATGAGAAAACCTCAGCTCTCAGGGCCTTGTAAAGCTACCAGTCAATAAAGCTGCAAACTGAGGACATGAGGACGTGGAAGCTTGGAACTAGGGGGATTTTGGAGTGGTGGAGGGTAGAGGGTGGGGGACGGGGGGTGGAGTGACTCAGAGAGGAACCATTCTACTATGTTACATCACTGTATAGCTGCTGCTCGGCTATAGAGGATGATTTGTGCCACAGGAGTAAATGCACTGAATATTACACTAATGCATTAGATAAACATAACACTGGCAGCCGCGTGTTAAGCTTTACAACACAGTGGCTCCAGTTCAATTTGCAAACTGACATGCTATATGGCTTTTGTTATGCACTGCATCTCATAAATTGTCTGAAAACTCTTTAAAGAGGGGCATGCACTTTCAAATAAGCTATTCAAAAGTAAATGGTGAACCAGCTTAGCACTAATACCAGTAAAGCCAGTCGATAAATCAAAGTCTCGCCAGTTGAGGGAAGAAGCAAGGCGTCTTCTCAGTCAACAGACGCCTTCGGGGCAGTTCTTTTAATGATGAGGTTCTCGCCACGTTACAGACTCTACTGCAGCATCTACTGCATGTGTCTTCTTCAGAAGCTGCCGCTGTTGATAGTCTTTTAATCCCACGTGTGGCTGCGTGAACTGGAAATGTGAGCCAAATGCAACAATCTGCACAGGATTCAAATACTGCATTTATTCCAAAAAGAAACAACATATCGAACCTTAAACCGTGGAAAAGTAACTGAGTTTTTATACACAAAGACACAAGAGCATGTTAAAAAAATGTGAGGAAGAAAAAAAAATTTTCAATAAAACTGCTAATTACGTTGACAGCCGAGTGTTCGGTAACACAACTTGGGACTAAGAGAGCGTCACAAAGAAGCCAGTACATAATAAAGATCTAGAAAGTTCTCCGTGTTTGAGGATCAAGGTCAAAAAAATAAATTGAGTGACTGTGATCTTTGCCCCCTCGGGCAGCACTACACCTAAAACAATTAATCAGAGGAGGAAGTCACTGTTCGGGCTCAGGAATGTCTCTGAAGAGCAAGCACCACAAAGGCGAGTTAAGGTTTTACCAGGGTACATTTTCTGTTGCTTAAATTAAAGTTTTAACTGTAAGAAAACTATAACAAATGTATTCCAGATGCACCAGGTCTTAAAAGTAATGCACCTGAAACAATACATTTAATCAGTAAGTGATTTTTTTGCCACGTAAAACAGCAGGTAAAAATAGAAATGTAATCAAAATAAATATGAAATGATGATATTTAGCACAATGGGCTCTAAGGTTATGTCTGTGGATTTATAATTTGTTTTCTGCTTTGAAAAATAACATTTTCAAAAAGGATTCATTTCCAAATGTGACCAAAATGTCTACTTCAGTGATTTGCATTTTTGTGGATTTAAATGTTTTATTTAAAAAAGAAAATAAATAAATAAAACTGCACTAAATATTTACATTTCTGGAAATTTATTTTACCTGTATGGTTTTGTATACCTTTTCCATTTAAAAAATTATATTACTATCAAATACAACTTTTCAAAAGTACTGGTATTTACTGCAGTTTTCCTCAGCTGTTTGGTCGTCACCGTCTTTATGACACAAAACACATCAGGAAAAACTCCAAAATGTACACAAAACTCCTTTTGTTACCTAAAACATGACCGCTTCTGCTTCTGAAAAGCTCTGTGAGAACTCGTGGCTGTGGGTAATTCAAACCAAAGAACCACAAGCTACTTTTAAACAACTAATTTAACCTTTTGTCACTTTTTGGTAGATGAACAAAACTGCTCATGGAGACAATGTCCATGTTTTATACATAATTACTGCATGCAAAATGCACTCTGCTAGTTTCAGTATTTTACTGATTTTAGAAGTTCAGATTTAAAGCTTTGGGGAAAAAGGCACAGAGTTTTGCCTTATCCAGACTTGCTAAAAGCAAATTTCATACTTTGCCAAACTGTTTAAGACCTTGCAGAACCCCTATAATTAAGTATTTCTCTCAGAGTAGTCAGAGTCATCACAGGCGTCTCAAACCAGTCTTGACCTCGTGTAAATGTTGTCCTGGGGGTCTCCAACCCATCTCAAGAGAATTAGAGCTGCATTTTGACACCTGTGCATGAGAACAGAAAGCCCCCCCATCTAAACCCCACACCAATGACAAATAAAAATTATTGAAATGCTGCTCCAAGTCTGCCTGTTTTCATCTTGCGTGTACTCCAGTAGATTAAATCAGAAACGTTGGGCCGACTGGTGGAAACAAAGCAGGCCGAGGTGTGTATGATGTGCATGGAGGTGGACTAGTGGGCCCTCTGGCTCACTAGTCCCTTGGTCAAAATCAACCAGAATTCAGTGGGACTGCAACTAAAAGGTTGCCTATTTTCTCGCCAACCAGTCTCCAACGGAGACATGGAGATGCTACCTTAACCACAGAAGAGTGCAGCCATCTTTGAAGGAATTAACACTAGCTATTCTGATCATTTTTATTCACAGCCACAAAGAACCAAACAAAACATATGGATTTGACGAGGCTCCCCTTAGATCAGGGGGTGTCAGACTCCAGGCCTCGAGGGCCGCTGTCCTGGGAGTTTTAGGTGTTTCCGCTCCAACACATCTGATTCAAATGGTTTAATTACCTCCTCACCAAAACATCAAGTTCTCCAGGAGCACGGCAACAAGTCATCCATTTAAACCAAGAACACGTCTAAAACATGCAGGAGAGCGGCCCCCGAGGAATGGAGTTTGACACCCCTGCGTTAGATCTTCTAAGGAAAGACTAGGCCCTGGAAAACTCTATTCCAACGGGACAAAGAAAGACAAGTTTTACTAATCTAACACACTGTTTAACATGACTACTTTCTATGTATACTGTACTTTATATTGACTGGGAAAAAGGTTTTAAGTTAACTGCAGAACTACGATTTAAAAAGGTACTCATTGCAATGTCATGAAGTCAAAAAGAAATCATCAAGAAAAAAAAAACAAATCCACAGTTTTTCCTATATCACTTGTTAATGTGTCCTTAAATTAAGACTTTGTGAGCAAAATGTGCCAACTGCCTACGATTTACCTATGGAACCAAACAGGCCAAAGTGACTGAAAGTAGATTAACAATGGCGACCTCCATGGAAGAGCGACTTGGGATAGGGAAGTCCAACAACTCTGATGTACAGGTATGTTTTTATGCCAAGATTTGTGGAGTAAAGTAAGCCAATAGGTTTTAAATTAGCTTTAAACTTCCCAATCATTTGCTTAGAGTTGGACAAAAAAGTTGAAAGGCTAAACTTACAGATTTATCAGAAGTTTTGCAAAAACGTCTGACAAACAAAGCTGCACGTTTAGATGCCAAGCACTGCACTGTCCTGCTTAACAATCTTTCCTTTTTCTTTTGTGTTTAGCAGCACATTCACTCCTGCACTTTTACCTAAGTGTTGTTCCAGAGTGACAAACACAACCATGGCAGCGCGTTGCCAAGCTGGTGAGCAGCATGGGGTAAGGAGGTGCCAGGCTATCGTGGCTGTGTATGGTTCCTCCGCATGCTGCTGAGGCCCTTGTCTGTTACATGAATAAATGGCTACATTGTCAATATGTCTAGTTTCTTTAATTATCCAATTCGATGAACAACGCAGAACAAGAGTTAACAGTCGACTAAGCTGCTCGGCATCGCAAGAGAAGATTCTGCAAGGTTTTCATGGGCGAGATCCACAAATGTGGCACCATTTAAGACACTGGTGTCCAACCCTGGTCCTGGAAGGCCACCATCCTGCATGGTAGCTGTTTCTCTGCTTTGACACACCTGATTTCAGTGACTGAGTGATTACCAGGCCTCTGCTGAAGAGCAGGGAAACAACAAAAACATGTTGGATGGTGGCCCTCCAGGACCAGAGTTGGACACCACTGATTTTAGAGGAAATGAACAAGTTTTTCAGTATTATAAAAGTAATTATTGCTCCAAAGAAATAATCAACCAAATGCAAGTTCCGTCCCTGTTGGAGCTCAGTTTATGTGCCTAACCAGCCAGTGTTTGGGCTTTCACCGGACTGTGGAACAATAGTAAGTCCAAAAAGGAAGCTACTTTCACGCTCCAGCGGCACCAATCGCCCCTCATACATTCACACATCCCATCTGCGACCCAACAGCGCTGACTATCGCCCCGGTCCTCCTCTAGACCTGCACACATGACCGAAGCAAAAAAAAAAAAGAAAAAAAAAATACAACCTCCACTTGAACCGGACACGGCTACAGTAGGTCAGTCACAAAACTTGGGCCGCAAAACTAAGAAGGGGGAAAAAAAAAGAAGAAGTGGGGGGAGGGCGGACTGAGCTGAGAGTAAACCCGGCGGAGGGACCGGTGTTATAAAAGTACACGAACAGTTCCACCGACGGACCGTGTTTGTCGGGAGCCAGAGGAGGAGAGGAAAAAAAGGTCAAACGAGAAGCAGAAAAGCGGAGCGAGTTAAATATTCAGCCTTAGACGTTGACGCAGGGGAAGGAAGGAAGGAAGAGAGAGGAAGGAGGAGGAGGAGGAGGAGGAGGGGGGATAGTTTGCGCCACACGGTCCAGCTGCATAATCAATAACATGCACACAAATCACGGCGGATAAACGCGTCCGCGTGAGCGCAGAACCGTGTCACGGTTCGGCCCAGCAACCGTTAGGAATTCAACAAAGCGTCACCTCTGGGGAGAGGAGGTGGAGGAGGAGGAGGAGGAGGTGGGGAGGAAGGAGAAAAATCCCATGTCGTCAAGCATAAACTGGCTTGATTTTTTTTTTTTTTCTGTGTGTAAAAAAAAAAAAAAAACAACTCTTGCAACACAAACAATAGGCAGCGGGGAGAAGCGGCGCGGGCGGCCAAGTACTCACCGGGCTGACAGTCTTTGTGTCCGGGCAAGGTTAAGAACGCCAGCGGTAAAATCCACCAGCAACTCGGTTCCTGTATCCTCCGCATGTCAGACCACTCATCGAGAGAGCAACAAGAAGGCAACGGGTGATTTAAGTTGAGTCTTTCCTCCCTCTTCCCACAAAAGGAGCCCTCTCTCTGGCGCGCGCGCGCGCGTGCACTAACGCACGCTTGCCCGCCCGCGCACGCGGACCGAAGCTAAGACGAAGTTGGCACCGCGGCCGCGAAAGGCAGAGCATCAAAGTAGACGCGCGGAGACGGTCACAGGCGATCAGGGAGAGACGCGTTCGCCCGCTGCTTCCCCTTCCCCCCCTCAAACCTCCCCCCTCCGAAGTCCGAGCAGAGGCGGGTTTTGTTTTTGTTTTGTTTTTTGTTTTTAGCTTCAAGGGAGGAACGAAGCGGCGCAGCACGCTGCACGACTCAGAAAGCTGTGGTCGGACTCCTCCGTGTCTGCAGCAGCGGGCTCCCAGATAGCGACATTCCCGAAGTGGAAGAGAGAGGAAGAGGAGGAGGAAGGAAGGAGGGAGGTCAATCGGTAATCAATCGCTGTCTTTAACTACAGGAGGATTAAAGAGGGGAAAAAAGGGTAAGAAAAGTGGTCGAATACTATTGATTACGCGCGCTCATTATGAAGTGATTATCCGCGGCGTCAGCGAGGTCTGCAGGAGAAAAGTGGTGCTGGGAAGCGTCCCATTCTTCCCATCCAGGAAGTAGTCTGTGGCGGTCAGACGTGCGCGGATCGCATCGGATGTGTGGCTACTGCTGCTGCCGCTGCTCCTCTGGTCCCATCCTCCCGGACCCGGACGGGCTGCGCGTCAGAGAGGGAGGAGGGAGGAGGAGGGGGGGGGGGGGGGGGGGGG